>NC_047037.1:48320956-48636185 GCF_011762595.2 Tursiops truncatus
GTGTCTAATCCAAGCTGGGCTAGCTCTTGGTGTGGCCACCTGCAAGGTGACCTTGTTCTCATCTTGTTTCCTTTAATTTTATATTGAACTGACTGTAGACTTGCCACTGAGTGTGGCACAGAGTGTTGGTCTTTTCCTACAGTTGAGCCAGTTCTCAGGGCAGCAGACAATCACCAAACAGGAATTCCAGCTGAGAGGTGTGCATCTAGCCATGTGCCATGGCCATCTGCCTCTCTGGAAGGATGTTCTTCATGGCTCTAGAGAGGTGCAGCAAGTTGGCTGAGTCAGCTCCTTACTGGCTGTTGAGAGCAGATTGTGTAAACCTCCACCCAACTCTGTTCAATGATATCCCGAGGGTAGCTTAAAAGCTGCCATGGTGTGGGTATTTGCACCTGTGGAAATCAGCAAACACTGCAGATTTCCCTGCAGAGGGCTTTTATCTTGGAGATCCAGTTGATTACTGGGCGTCTCCCTGGAGGAACAGAGGCTGTCCAGTAGACTGTGCCATCTCTTCTGCTGTGGCAAAGACAAGGTGGTAAAACAGTGGGTAATGTCAGCTGTGTCTTCAAACCTATTGGGGTTTTAGGGAGCCAGTAAGTACATTCCTTTTCCCTGACCCAGTTTGGAAGCAATTGGGATATACAGAACGGTCAGGCAGATGGAGTCCAATGTGTCACTCTTTTGCTGATAAAGGCTGGATGGTGAATATGGTTTAAGTGCAGCAAGAATGAGCTTCCGGTACTTCACTCCAGATTCAGGCAGACTTATCCACCTGGTCACAAGCTCACCTGGACAGCCAGCAGCATATGGAGTTCTCCTACTGAAAAACTTAGAGCACGGAGAATCAGAACACTTGCTGTCTAGGAGCAGCTGACTCTCCAGAGGAAGGAGAGAGGAAAGGACTGAGTTCTCGTTGCCTGATTCCTCTCCCAAAGGCTCTGGGCAGAGCAGTCACTCCACTCTGGGGGAGAATCAGTGAGGGAGCAGATAGGAGAAGCATTATGACTTGCATCGAGTGCCCACCACATGGAAGAGAATGACCACTGTCCTCTGAAAACCTAAACAACCAAGTGGGAAAGTGATGAGAAATGTAAACTGGATTCTTTTTTGTGCAAATTGAGTGTCACATTGAGTTGACTGTAGCTTTTCCAGGCAGGGGAAATTAACAAATGAGGTACAGAGAATTTAGACTCCATAAGTTGCTTTCACAGCTGGAGTGTTTTAGACCTTATGTTGAAGTGTAAGACCATCAAAGCAACGCCTCCACATGTGGCCGGTACACAATTCAATCTACCTGTGAGAGTATAAGAGTTGAAGTATTTTTTAATATCAGTGAAATGGAATTGTGCCTCAGTTTCTGGACCTGTCATGATTTCAGTCTTGCAAAAGGCATGCATTCTGTAACCTGTATACTTCAACATACACAGCTAGCCCTCAACCTGGCCAGAAGAAGCCCTGTAAACTGCATTCTGCAGGTCTCAGTCTGGACACACATTTCTGCCTTCCCAGTATAGATGGTTTTTTTTTGTTGTTGTTGTTTTGTTTTGTTTTGCAGTACGCGGGCCTCTCACTGTTGTGGCCTCTCCCGTTGCGGAGCACAGGCTCCGGACGCGCAGGCCCAGCGGCCGTGACTCACAGGCCCAGCTGCTCCACAGCACGTGGGATCTTCCCAGACCGGGGCATGAACCCATGTCCCCTGCATCGACAGGCAGACTCTCAACCACTGAGCCACCAGGGAAGCACAGATGTTTTTAAAAGTATCAGATTGTCCTGTATCTTGAGGAATATATGGTAGTGTTCTTATGCGCACACACGCGCACACACACACCCCCTTTCCAGCCATGACACTGCAGATGGTGTCTACAAAAGAAAATGCAGTCTATAAAAGTAATTACGGAACCTCAGAGTCCCCTTCAAGCCTGAGACATCCTGAGTAATCCACCCACAGGTGAAAAATTCTTGTGGGACCTGTCTCAGAGTAAGCTTTGCCTGTCCCTCTTCTCTGTGGAGCCTTTCCCCAGAAGCCTCTGGGGTACCTGGCCTTTATCCTGATACCACTGACTTCTCCTGTCTCCATTGGTTGTGAGCTGATGCCTTACACTGGCTGGTCAACAGGCTACACGAAGGGTGGCATTCTGCAGTGAGTCTTTACAGGGTTGTTTTTTGTTTTTTTTTTTTTAATTTTTGGCTGTGTTGGGTCTTTGTTGCTGCGCGTGGGCTTTCTCTAGTTGTGGCGAGCAGGGGCTACTCTTTGTTGTGGTGCGTGAGCTTCTCATTGTGGTGGCTTCTCTTGTTACGGAGCACGGGCTCTAGGCACGCGGGCTTCAGTAGCTGTGGCGCACAGGCTTAGCTGCTCCGCAGCATGTGGGATCTTCCTGGACCAGGGCTCGAACCTGTGTCCCCTGCATTGGCAGGCAGATTCTTAACCACTGTGCCACCAGGGAAGTCCGACAGGGTTTTTTTTTAAAGTGCATATCCCCTCAGTTCTCATTTAGAAAATGTGGAAATATTCTGCCCTTATCAATCTTCTGATATCCTGCCTGCTAGAGCAGTCTAGACCAGAGAAGCTTCGAACTGTGTGAATGGGCTGTTTCCAGACTTAGCTCCTGGCTCTATTTCCATTATAGTGAAACGGTCCAAGAACTGGCTATCCCTTTGGAACAATGAAAGGAATATAACTATTTCCATAGAGCTTGAGTTTAGTGTGCAGGATAATTCCTAGTTAGTTATTCTTGCTGTGCTTTTATATACTCATGTCTCTTAGTGCATTATTATTCAGAATACTTACTAGGTGGTAAAAAAATCAATGATAACTTGCTGTTTGGGACATGAATTTGAATCCTTTGGAATTTCTCTAGTACAAGTTGGATCATGATCTCAGCCTCCTTCCACTGGTCTTGTGATTCTCCTTCTGTCATAAAAATGATCTATAATGTCTTGCAGGTCTTATTATGTTTGGACTGTAATTTCTAAAGCTTTGGATTTTGATTAAAACCAAAATGAGAATACACTTTAGATTTTATGGTTAGAGCCTTCCCAATTGATGATATTAGACTGTTAATACCTCCAGAAGATTTTCTTATTTGATTGAACATAAGCCTGGACTTTACACTGAAACTCAGTATTTGCCTGTTCATCTATCCAACAACGGCTTATTGAATGCCCGTGATGTGCCAGGCTCTGCCCTGGGCACCAAGGATTAATGTACACCCAAGAAGTAGAATGAAGAGGAAGACATGTTGGAAAATCATCACAATTTAGTAAGTATTATAATGGTGGGTTACTAGAAATGGTGGCGGGATGGAAGAGTTATGTAAGATATGTGAGACTGAAGCACTTGAGTTAAACTTGGAGAATGAAGAGGAATTTCTCAAGAGGACAAATCGGGGAAGAGCCTTCCAGGCAGAGTGGAAGGCTTAGAGAACAAGGCATTTGGTGGACCAAAGCAGTATTGTTGGAGTGCAAAGGGCAAGGGGAGCAGCGGGTGAGGCTTAGACTGGGCCACATGCTGTTAGAACTGTTTTATATTGATTATCTTGCATAATTTTGACAACCTCTGAGGGTGGTATTATTAGTCCCATTTAATAGATGAGGAAACTGAGGCTTAGGGGAGTTACATAACTTGCTCAAGATTACTGACTTAGTAGTTGTTAGAGCTGAGATCTGACCCCTTTGCAGAAGTGACATTATTCATCACTATGCAAATCTGCCTCCTCCATGGTTATCTTCATAGTCAAGCTCATAGACACACTTTTTCGGTTTTTGGTCTCATCAAGTACCTGCCAATGTCCATTTTATAAGCAAGTTATTTTTATCTACAAGAGCAGCAGAGGTAGCTGGTGTGTGGAATGCAGCTATTTGACAACATCATCACTCCCTGACTAAGAGGAATGTAGATCAAACCCCTTTCCTCTAAACACAACAATCACCATATGGCAAAGGAATTTCAAATCTGAGGCTCGATAATTATCAGATCGTCACATTGTAGCTCCACCAAAACTGGGGCACACGCTTACAGTAGCTTTAGCAGGGTTTGAGCTGTTGAGGGAGTTTTGGAGAAAACTGTTTGAAATTAGAAGGATGAGTGTGCTTATGAAAAAGCATGAGGAAAAACAGGTGCCTTTAGCACTTTCACCACTCTGCTTCCAATGAACCTCTTCCTTCTCCTAATACTCTATAGCCTGTGCATGAAGAGCCAGCCCTGCAGGATGGAAATGCCAGTGAACCTGCAGTCTAAGATCTCAAGTTCGGTCACTTATGTCATTGTGGGATATTGGGCAAGAATCGTTCTCTTCTTCACTTCCTGGCCTACATAGAAGAGTGGTTGAAAGTGCGGGTTCTGGGGCCAGACTTCCAGAACTCAAACCCTACTCTGCCATTCCCAACTGCGTGCCCTTGTCAAGACACTGAATGGCTTGTGCATCGGTTTTCACACCTGTAACTCAGGGGTAGTAATAGTACCTACCCCATGGGGTTGTTGAGAAGGGTAACTGAGACAATTCGTAGGAGGTGCTTAGAGTGGTGTCTGCTGAGGAAGGAACACAATAAATGTTAGCTTTCTTCTAGTTCTGGGCCTCCCTGCTCTGTTCAAGGCTAAGTGCTCCTTCCTGGAGAAAATCCTTCTTTCTCTTTAAATTTTTTTTCCATTTAAGGAAAGCCAGTGTGAACTTCCGTGTATTCTAGGAGACTTGCACGCACTGCATCAACCTCCAGCCTTGGCATGGCATGTCGGGCGCTTGGTGTCCTTTGTTTGCTGCAGCTCCCCAAGACCAACAAGAATCCATTTTTTTCCAGAAAAACAATGGTGACTTTATTTCCTGTTGGTTCTGCGGAGAGAATTATTGTCTCTTTGCCATAACCAAACATTATAATCTTTGCATAATGGAAAAACAAATATCAATGAACTTTTTATTTGTTTCTCTTAATGAGGGAAAACCTACTATTTTAGGTTGACAGATTCTACTGGAAATAAATCATATTGCTATGGAAACCATGCCCAATAACCACTGAAACGTGGTTGCTATCTATGTTCTTTAATTGTACATGCTCGAAGAATTATATTTTAACACATATTTGACTTTCGATTCTGTTTCCATAGTGTTAGACTAGAGCCCGGCTTCTGACTGCTTCCCTGTTCAGTCTTTTAGGATTCCTTGCTATCTTTGGGATGTTGAGTCATGTGGTGGAAACCACAAAAATCTTGTGATTAGTTCTGGCTGTGCTACTTCTGTCCAGGTGTCCTGGAGCAGGTTTTCTAATCTTTCTGATCCAAGAAAATTATAAATTCTCTAGACGATAAAAAACAAAGATAATACCTTTTAAGGCTTGGGTGAAGATTAAATAAGGTGATACATGCATAGCTATTTAGTACATTTTATATAAAGGTAAAAGAGTTTTGCTTTCAGAAAAGCTACCCACTGCATAAACAACATACCCCCCAAAACTTCAGCATTCTTATTTTTTCCTTAGAGTTCGGTTGTGAGATGTAAGGAGGTGTAGGGGATAAATGCAAACCTACTAGGACAAGAATCCCCATACTACTCACTAGCTATGTAATCTTGGGCAGGTTACATGACCTCTCTAAGCTTCTTCATCTTTAAAATGAAAATAATAAAATTTATATCCAGGGTTACTGAATAGATTAGAAAAAACTACCTGTCGAACACAGTTCTTGGCAGGTAGAAAGCACTTAAAAATGGTATTGACTGCTGGAAATAATGACGCTGTGCCCAAGCCGACACCATTAAACAAATTCCAAACTGCTCAGCAATTTGGAACTTGCTCTACTAAAGGGAATACCATTTGTCAACGCCTGAAAATTCTCATCCGCTTGTAAAGAGCATTCATTTAGAGATAACAACTACTCATGGATTCTGCAACAAACATTTATTGAGCATCTACTAAGTGCATGGAAAGATGAATAGAAAGACAAGGTTCTTGCCCCTCATAGGGTCATAACTTATGGGCGTAAAATAAGCATATGCACACCAGTAACTGCAATGTCAGTGATAACTCACTGATAAACACTCACATAACAAGTAACTCTGGTGAACATTATAGTAACATGACCAAGAATGCAGAGCTAAATTCTTCAAGCAGAATTTCTTGCCTAAGAGTCCATGAAAACTCAGAACAAGAGAAACAGATGCCGAGACTCATCAATACTAAGACCCAGCAGTGATATATCTGTCCCTGCAAAGCTTTGGAGAGTCTCTGGCTGACCCTAAGGTTGAAGACCAAATGGGGAGACAGAGACAGAGGGAGAGAGAGAGAGTGTGTGTTATTATACAAGATGCTTCTGGACCTTATTCGTTTATTCATTCTGGTAATTATCGTCTGTACTAGTATAGTCACCAAGACATTTGATTTGCAGAGAAGTTGAAAATATATGGTCTCCTTGGTCTAGAACTGACCTTTGTTAGAGAGAAGAAATAGGTCTAAATTGAAACAGACCAACCAGTAACTCAATCAAGGAATGTTAAATCAGAGCCGAGAAAGAAAGGCACCTCATTTTCTGTTTTGGGGCCCATTCATCTCGGCTTATTTAGTAAATTAATTGTACATTAATTGTAAAGCATGTAAATAGCACCCTGGCCATGGATCAAATGTGATAAATTTTAATAAAACTTCTGAAGCAGTAGCAAAAACTGCACGTGTGTGTGCACAAACATGCACATGCTTCCATGCGTGCGCGCGCACACACACACTCACACACACACTCGCACACACACAACTAGACCCTGGATTAGAATGCTCTTCATGACCTACTGAATTATTTGCCTCAGACCAGTGGGGTGAGATGGCTATTTTGTTTCCTTCCCTCCCCACCCCTTCCCTTCCCTTTGTTTCTTTTTTCTTTTCTCCACCCCCTTCCTCTCTTCTTGTTTCTTTTCTGCCCCTGATTTTAATGATGATGGGATGCCCGTGGAAGGGCAAATCAATCATTTAGAACTGGTAAGTCTCTCAGACTGCTACGCGAGGAGACTGAGGGAACAACACATGCCTCTGGGTGGATGGTGGGGTCTGAATCTTGCCTCAGACTTCCTTTGTGGGAGGCAGCTGAGCATTTATTGAACCTCCCTAAGGAGAAATGGGTTGAGGAGTGAGACGATGCAGTAAAGAGTCAAAAATGCACTCCAGAGAGCACGTGTGGAGTCAGATTTTAAATAATTCTCTTCTTTATAAGGAAATTGAACAAGAATGAACTTTTCCCCTGAGTAAAGTGAATGTGGAGTCCTAGGAACTCAAAAGAGAATCTGTTGAGTGAATAAACTGACCAATGAGGAAAAATGAAAAAAGGTTTATGAAAGTAAAATATGGAGAATGAGAGGAAAAGATTACTTGAGGTTCCAAAATACCCCATTTCTGCTTTATATATATACGATATATATATCATATATATGTATATATATCGTATATATATGTATATATATCATATATATATACATATATATATCAAATGGAATATTACTCAGCCATAAAAAAGAATGAAATTTTGCCATTTGAAATAACATGGATGGACCTGGAGGGTATTATGCTTAGTGAAATAAATCAGACAGAGAAAGACAAATACTGTATGTTATCACTTGCATGTGGAATCTAAAAAATAAAACGAATGAATATAACAAAACAGAGACAGACTCACAGATATAGAGAACAAACTAGTGGTTACGAGTGGGGAGAGGGAAGCAGGGAGAGGGAAGGTAGGAGTAGGGGATTAAAAAGTACAAACTACTCTGTATAAAATATATAAGCTACAAGGATATACTGTACAGCACAGGGAACATAGCCAATATTTTATAATAAATTTTTTTTTTTTTTGGCTGCGTTGGGTCTTTAGTTGTGGCATGCAGGGTCTTCACTGAGGCATGCGGGATCTTTCACTGTGTCCCAGGCTCTTCGTTGTGGCGCACGGGCTTCTCTCTAGTTGCAGTGCCCAGGCTTCTCTCTTATTGTGGCGTGGGGTTTTTTCTCTCTCTCGTTGTGGCGTGCAGCCTCCAGAGAACGTGGGCTCTCTAGTTTTGCAGCACGCAGGCTCTCTGATTGAGGCACGTGGGCTTAGCTGCCCCGTGGCATGTGGGATCTTAGTTTCCCGACCAGGGATCGAACCCACGTTGCCTGCGTTGGAAGGTGGATTCTTTACCACTGGACCACCATGGAAGTCCTTACAATAACTTTAAATGGAGTGTAATCTATAAAAATTTTCAATCAGTATGTCGTACACCTGAAACTAATGAAATTTTCTAAGTCAATTATACTTCAAAAAAGAAAAAGAAGCACAGCCCAAGAAACAAAGTACCAGAGGAATAAGAAAAGCAGGAAGAGAAAGAAGCAGAGATGGAGGCTATCTGCAAAAGCCCAACTCACTCCAATCCAGCCTAGAGTTGGGATTCAATGTAATACATTCCTCAATTTCCCATTACTTATGAGATTTTTACAAGGAAATAAAGATACATTTTAGCTGGTCTTTATAACTCTTTTCTTGTCAATGGATTCAGTGGTTTTTCTTTCTAAAGCATCTTTTAAAAATCTATAGAGATTGAGTTTATAGCCAATTATAATGCCTAGGGCAATTAAAATAATCAAAACATTTCCGTATTTGCATTTCACAATAGCCACAAAGGCACTGTACGGATCACATTTAATTTTCAGCAAATTGTCTTAGGCAGTGATTCTCTGGCTTATGAATTTTGGGAAATGGTAATTTCTCTTAATGTGTGGCATATTTACTATAGTTAAAAGCATATAAATTTTGTTCTCAGTTTAAGTTTCCAAAAGCACAATCTGTATTATGTTGATGCTACATTTAATGTATGCAACACGTTTATAATTAAACCTATGTACACTCTGTATATAAAACTCTACATTTTAATATAATTATATATATAATATATATGCAGCTGAATATAAGGGGGAAGGGAGATACCCCATTGAACAATACCATGTTCCAGGCACTGAGCTAGGTATTTTATATTTATTACTTTAGTCTTCACAAAAGTCATGAGAGGTAAATTTACCTTTTACAACAATTTTGGTTGCTTCCTTGATTTCTGGAAAATTGTTGCCAGACCTTTCAGAAGCCATTTCTAAGGGGCGGAAAGCTTGTCAGATCTTAAAGTTGATACCATCTTTTGCAGGTGCCCCCATTGGTCAGGAAGTAGGTAAACTGAGGCCAATGGAAATGTCTCTGAGTTACTGTAATGATTTACTTAATTCTGAGCAGGAATAAAGTGGAACCAATTTCCTAGAGAAGGAAGGAGCAATATATCATTATTAACTTGTTTCAATCACCTATTTCTTTATAAATAGATATATTCAAGTATGTGTTTGCTTAGGCATTAAAAAGGGCTGCTTTTCCTAACTTATTTAGGTGTCCTTTACACAGGGACACATAACAATCAAATGTGTGCTGAGTTTGACTGGAAAAGCAGGTGGTAAGAGGGATAGTCAAGCATGTGTAGGAGTATAATACACATTTCTTGCCTTCAGGAAACTTTAGTAAGGTTGGGAATAGACCCTCACAGAGGAAAACAGCTCTTAATTCAAGGCAGCCTTTGATATGGTAGATGAAGGCTTAAAGCAATAAAGAAAGCCTGTGATATATAGACGAAGGGAATGAGGTCAGGCAGGGTCCTGACAGGAAGCAGATGTCAGATTCAAACTGGGAATTTGAGGAGACTTTAATTTTTTAAAAAAGCTATTTACAAAGGTGAGTGTTGGGTGGAGGAAAACCACAGAAAGAGTTCAGTATTTGGAGAGTAAGGGAGCCGGTCCGTGGCACTCATTTCCTGGGGCAGGGAACAGGGTGGAGGGGGTGGAAAGTGGATCTGGAGGGGCAAACATGACACTAACCTTGAGAGAACTGCCCTGTGCTGGAAAGACATTCCAAAGGCCTCCATGGCAAAGGCCGTGAGGAGGAAAAGATGGACCTCAGCTTTGAAAGGATGGAAGTAGAACGTATAGGTGAAAGAGGAGGGATGAGGACACTGCATTCAGAGTGAACACAGGACATAAAGGTTCAGGTTTAGGAAAATGCATACTCTGGAGTGACAAGAGGCAAAGGAGTGGAACACAGGTGACAAAATAGTTTGGGGCCAAATTATGAAGGCCTTGAATGCCAAACCAGGGAGTCTGTCCCTGGTCCTGAGAACAACAGCCAGTGAACACTTTAAACTCAGTAATGAAGCCGGCATCTTAGCAAAAGTAATCGACATCAATGAGAAAACTGGTTTGCAGGGAAAAGGCACAAGTGGCAGAATGTTCAGCTTGGATATAATAACTTGATATGAGGTAATGGAGGGCAGTGGGACTGAAAAGGGGAAGAAACAGGGGACATAGTGAAGGAAGACATGGTCCTCTTAAAGGCAAGGCCGAAAACCTGCTTCTGAGATGTTCTTTCCTCCCAAATGGTAATCCTGATTGAAACGTACCATGAGTGAGCCAGGACAAACGTCCCATGTGAGCTGACAAAGTGCCCCTCAGCTTGGACTCTCACCAATATAGGGCTGGTTGGGGTGTGGAAAAGGCTTGACCTGGGTCGAGAAGATGTGGTTTGAATCACTGCTCTGTCAGGTATAAGTTAAATGTCCTTCAGCAGATCATCTGGACCCTCTGAGCCTCCGACTCACATCCTCAAAATGAGACATTACTACTTATTGCCTAGGGCAGTTGTGGGAATTCATTCAGTGAGATTTGTGGATTGCAGAGAACCACAAGGGGGTGCGGATTACATGTGGATGAGGGTGGGGTTACTGTTATGCCTCTGAAGACCTTGTCTTTCTGGGCAGGGCGGGTGGAGAGGAAGCAGGCTCTTCCCACAACGCTAAATGAAGCCCCCATTCTCTTTCTTACCAAAGCTGCTGAGTGATCAGATTTGATTGATTACTCTAGGCCTCGGCCTCCCAAATATCCCTCCACTGCTGGGTAAAGCAGTACATTTTATCTGATAAGGTGAATTTTTTAAAAAAAATTATAGTTTATTTTCATTCTCCCAGCCCATGCCTGCAAAAGGTTTTTTCTCTTGCTTCCCTGAGTTTGTACTAATGCTAGTTTTGGCTGAAGATTATTTCCCCAGTGCCTGGTACTTTTTGGCCTGAGTATATAGCAACATGCCAAGATACAGATTAAAGCAGGGAGTCCATTTAAATGAAATGGATGTGAAATTTGGTGGTTTTCACATCTTTGAGGTTTGTATGCAAATGTCTCTATGAATTTCCCAATGAAAATATTGCTTTCGATTTTAGGCAATTTTTACAAATAATTTATTTACTTCCCTTCAGAGAGTGTCTACAGATCTGATAATAGCTATAAAATAACACGACCACATTGAGATGTAGATGTTAAGTAGCTGTCTAGTCTCACTCACCAGCTAAAGCTCCAAACCATTAAGTCCAAGTTTATGCTTTCACAAATTACAAATGACCTCCTGCCGTGGAATTCTATGGTTGGCTTTGAATAATTGAAAGCATTACTTTAATACCTCTAAGGCCATGGGTCCCCTTTAGTTGATCTCAATGGCTTGGCAGTAATTTGGGTCGGAGGGGGGAAAATGCAGAAAGTCGTAGTTTATAGTAGAAAATCTGAATCTTGTTGCTCCGATTTTTCTGTATTCCGTAATGACTGAACTTTCATTCAACACTTATTTATAAACATAAATGAAGCCCCTGCTAAACTCATAGCGCTGTGCTGGATGCTCGGGGAGAAGGGCAAAGATCTACGAGACATGCCTCCTCTCCTCGAAGGGCTTTCTGGGGACGTTAGACCCACGTAGTACTGATAAGTGATTGCCCTCTGTCTCACCTCAGTCACGTACCCCATACTCATACCCTAGACCTGGCCATTCCGTGCATCCTACTTTCAGACCTGCTGACCATCTTCTCAGGCCACCTTCTGTAACACTCCAACTCCAGTGATTCTTCAGTCTCACTAGGTTGAGTCCATCCCTGTCACTGTCTCTCCTCCGTCTAAGGTCTGTACTTTCCCCTCTCCTACTCCGCTAACATTCCATGGCCCATCATTAACAACTGCTCACTTGTATTCATTGTCCTTATTCCCATTCCCTTAAAGTCGCTTTTCCTTCTTGGCATCTGCCTGGTAAAACCAAGCTTGAAGTCAACTCCCCTCCTACTCTTCACCTGTAACCAGTGGCTGATTGTGGCTGGAGAGAATCTCCACAACCCAGTGACAGGTCTCATTTTATATTCATGACTCCCAACCTCAGTGGGTCTGTAGAGCTGCTGGCAATCTTTCTACGTTGTCACCGTCCATTCAATTCTCTACTTCCTTAGATCACTATTTCATGTGTTCTCTTCCTTCTTCGGACCTCCAGCATCTCCTCCATTCTTTTATCTCTTTCTATTTCACTGGAGGGAAAAAAATAGAAGCTCTCAGAAGAGAACTTCCCTATTCTGCCAACTCCCACTTCTTCAACTAACTGTATCTGTACATGAATGCCCTGCTTTTCCTCTTGTTGCTTAGCATGATCTAGTTGGGTTCCTATCTAAAGCCAAACCCTCCACTGTGTACTTGATCAAATCCCTTCTTATCTGTGCACAAGCATTGCCAGTAATTATCTCTTCTCTTTCCTGATCAACAATATTTCTTTTTCTATTGGATCCTTCCCAGTAGCATACAAAACATGCTGAATTACCACTCATTTTACAAAAACCACACAAAATCTGCATTGACCCCACTTCCCCCTCCAGCTACTGGTCTCCTTTACAGCAAATCTCCTTGGATGAGCCTTCTAGACCCAGTACTTCCCATTCCACTTTCTCAATAGTCTTTCCTAAATACACTTCAGTCAGGCTTTCATTCTCAAAATTGCTTCCAGCACTGTTCTTATCAAGATTTTCAGCGACCTCGCCCTTCCCACATGCAATGGCTTATTCTCGGTCTTCACCTTATTCATCTTATTGGCAGCATTTTACAGTGGTTCAATACTGCAGTACTCCCATCACTTGGCTTCCAGGGCATCACTCTCAGTTCTGTCCCTGGTTGCTCCTTCTCTGTCTCCTTTCCTTGCTCCTTCTCATTTTTCCCAAACCCTGAACACTCTTTCAGTGAATTCCAGTCTCATAACTTTAAAGTTTGTTTGTATGATTTTGACTCCCTAATTTGCATTTCAAACTTAGATGTCTCCCTCTGACTCTAGACTCACATATCCATCTGCCTAATGGGTCTCTACTTGGGTACTGAATAGATAACAAACTCAACTGATGCCAGAATGAACATGAATCTCCCTCTACCCAGAATCTACTCCCCCCCATCTTCCCCATCCTCCCAGTTGTGCAGACCAAAGAACTTGGGGTCATTCCTGACTCCTTTCTTTCTCTCCCATCACATACTCAATCTACCAGAAAATCTTTTTATCCCTTCTTCAAAATATATCCAGACTCCACTTTTCACCACCTCCACTGTTATCATCTTGTCTAAGCCACCATTGTCTCTCACCTCTTACTGCAAAAGCCCCTTTAACTTTCTTTCCTTCTCTCCTTATTCCTCTGAAAGCTATTTTCAACACAGCATATGGAGTGAGCCTTTTAAAAATATAAGTAAAATAATGCAGCTTCTCTGCTCAAAAACACTCTCATGGGTTCCCAACTCACCCAGACTAAAAATTGAAGTCCTTCCCATCACCCACAAGAGCCTACCTTCCTGACCTCTTCTCCCACCCACTCTCCCTGGCTTACTCTGCCCAGCCACACTAGTGTCCTTCCTAGAACATGCCAAGCTTTCTCCTGCTTCAGGGCCTTTGTACTGGCTAGACCCTTTACCCTGAAATGTCATCCTGCCAGTTCCTCATGGCTCACTCCCTCTACTCCAGTATCGTCTCGGAGAGGCCTTTCTTGACCATCTGATAAATAGTATCCTTCCCACTCTAGTATTCCTTTTTCTTCTTGTCCTATTTTATTTTTCTTCATAGCACTTATCATTATTTGACTCACCAAATATTTTTTTATTAATTATCCCACTCCTCCTACTATAATGTAAGTTCAGTGAAAGCAAGACTTTGTTCACAGCTGTATTTCCAGCACCTACAACAGTGCCTGGTACAGAGTAGGTACTCCAGTAATATTTGTTGAATAAATGAATGAATGAATTCAAAAAATGAACATCCATGGTCTTTACTGCTGTTTCAGAGAAGGTAGAGTATCACACACTGAAGTCAGTGAATGCCCTGATGAAACGGTAAATCCAGACACTGAGGGATGGGTAGAATTTTGATAGGGTTGGGAAAAAGCATTCAGGTGAGAAGCAGGTAAAAACTAAAAGTTGAAGAAAGAAAACGTCAACAACATTTATTGAGCATCTACTACATATGCCAAGTACTTTACATTCATTATCTCACATCATTCTCATGATCACTGCAGCAGAGAGCTATTATTATATCCACTTTATAAACGAGGAAATTTTGTTTCAGGTATTTTATTTTATTTTATATTTAATATTTTATGTATTTATTTATTTGGTTGTGCAGGGTCTTAGTTGCGGCAGGCAGGCTTCTTAGTTGTAGCATGTGAACTCTTAGTTGCGGCATGCATGTGGGATCTAGTTTCCTGACCAGGGATCGAACCCAGGTCCCCTGCATTGGGAGCATGGAGTCTTAACCACTGCGCCACCAGGGAGGTCCCCGTTTCAGGTATTTTTAAAAGTAGTTTTCCCCAGAACCTATAACTAGTAAGTTGCAAGCCATTCTTGCAATTGAGGTTTAACTGAATCCAGAGTCCATTCTCTTTCTCATTTCTTTATCATCATCACTATTATTAGTGTCATTCAAGCTCCTCCCCTCTCCACCTATCATGCTCCTTCCCCCACTACATGATGAAAGACGACCCTTGTTGGTATTCAATTAAATGATAGATAAGAAATAGATGTACCAACAAATATATTCTCAAATCCTTCTTAATAACCTACTGAAAGTTAAACCTCTTTTATATTGGTGGCAGCACACACTTTAAGTGTTTTGCCAGCATTACCAAGCCATTTCTCTGGTGGTCATCTCAGCGTGAAACATCAGTCCATTTATTTCTTTGCTGTGGCTGAATGGAATATTCCATCATTGGAAAGTAAAGCTTCAAGTTTAAATTTGAAATCTTTATTCCTATCTGGCAAATTGGCGCTCTCCTTAACACTTTGGAAGGAAGTGATGTTTTTGCTGCCATCAGCTGCAAAGTGTTGGATGCTCGCAGAGCAATTTATCAGATTTACTTAGATTCCATGTGACTCTGATCCAGTGGCTACAAAGAGTGAGTATTAAGCTAATTGTTATTCTATCCTCCCCCACCCCCATGTCTCTGGTATGGAAAAAGCAGTTGAATCTGAATAGAGTCAGGAATTAAAACATGTTTTTTTTCACCCCTGAAATTCATGGGATGCCGGGCAGGGGAGAAAGGAAAATTATTGTTTTTTCCAAAACCCATTGCTTTCAGAATAAAGTAAAAAAAAAAAATTGTTGGTTAGTTTTGCTGTGGCAAAACATGACCCCAAAATTTCAGTTACAACAGCAAAGCAACGGTTTATTTCTTACTTATGTTACATGTTACTCATGGGTCATTGCAGGGTCAACTGTGGTTCTGCTCCATGGGTCATCGTCATTCTAGAACTCAGCTGAAGAAGCAGGTCCTGTATGGGATAAGCCATTCTGGTGCAGAGAGAAAAAAGCAAGAGAGCTGTTGGAAACAAAGAATGGCTCTTAAGGCTTCTACTGAAACGTGGCATATGTGGTCTACAGGTCAAGGCCAAGCAAGTCACATGACCAAGCCCAATGTTAATGGCACAGAAACGTATACCCCTCCTACTGGATGCACTGAAAATCCCATGGCAGTGAATGGAGACGTGTACTTCTCTTGCAGGAAGGAAGAGTGGAGAGCTGGGAACCAAAATGTAATATACCACACATTCCTTATCCTAGCATTCAAAACCCATAGGAAAGCCAGCTTCGTGTCCCTCCACATCCCTTCTTTTGCCTGTGCTCTGGTTTCTTGTCCCCTAGACACCACACTCTCTCACTTCCATGTCTGTTTCCTTAGCTGGAAATGCAATTCCCTCCATTTTCTGCCAACTGAAGTTGCCCTCAGCCTTTAAGGTCCAGCTCAGATTTCATCTACTTTATAAAGCCTCTCTCAATTCCCCAGTTGAAGTCAAACACTTCTGTCTTGGAGCTAGTAAGGCAGACTGTTTGTACATCTCTCCAGCACTAATTTTTTTTTTTAATATTTTTTTTTTATTATTTTTGTCTGCGTTGGGTCTTCGTTGCTGCACACGGGCTTCCTCTAGTTGCGGCAAGTGGGAGCTACTCTTTGCTGCAGTGCATGGGCTTCTCACTGCAGTGGCTTCTCTCGTTGCGGAGCACGGGCTCTAGGCACACGAGCTCAGTAGTTGTGGCTTGCGGGCTTAGTAGTTGTGGCTCATGCTCAGTAGTTGTGGCTCATGGGCTCTAGAGCACAGGATCAGTAGTTGTGGTGCACGGGCTTACTTGCTCCAGGTCATGTGGGGTCTTCCCAGACCAGGGATCGAACCCGTGTCCCCTGCATTGGCAGGTGGATTCCCAACCACTGTGGCACCAGGGAAGTCCCTCCAGCACTAATTTTAATCTTCCTTGGTAAGTCTGGGTAAAAAACTCCTGGAGGGCAGAACCCAGGAATTAGGTTACGTTGGCATTTCTCTCCAGCTTCTTTGGGGTCAGAGTCTTGACCTTAATAGATGCTTAATAAATTCCACTGTATGACTAAAAACCTACATATTCACCATCAAGCTTATCCATAATGTGAAATTTTAAGTCTTTTCTACAGGAGGCATATGTAGGCAAACCACATAGAGGAATCTTTTGGGAGCTTTCCTCAGTCAGAAGCACGGAGAAGATTCTGTTGGTTCCACAATCTAGACTCTACCTGTTGTGTGTGTGTGTGTGTGTGCGTGTGTGCGTGTGTGTGTGTGTGTGTGTGTGTCTGATGATTCCTACCTTCCCACCAATAAACCACTGTGGGCACCATGTTTTCACAGCAACATTGCTTCCCTTGCCAATTATTGCTACATTGAGAAGTGGTATTTCTTTTCCTGCTTTTTCACTGCAGTATTATCTTCTCACCTTTGGCATTCTGCATGATGCATTTGTACATGGCCACTCAATAGGAGGGGTGGCAGGGAAAGGGTGGGCCACAGGAGAGGTGCTGTGGATACAATGGAAAGAGAAGAAGCTTACAGACAGAGAAGCTGCGTCAGAGCTGTCTCCACTCCTTACTACCTTTGTGGCCTTGGGCAAGTCACTTGACTCTACTGTCCCTTCAATTTTCTTATTTATTTAAAAAAAAACCATAAAGAGACAATTAGAAAGATAGGAAAGGATGTGAGGATATTGTATTACACTAATGTGTGAACAGAGCCTGATATCATTTTCGCGTGTTTTGTGCTTAAAAGTCAAAAGATCTTGGCTCCTAGCCAACGTCTTCAGCCTCATCCCATCTGTTTACCCTTGACCTTAATAAATTCATGAGTTTTCAAACTTGGTGGTTCTCATCCTGTCTCGTGTGGACATGGTAGTGAAAAATCAAGGCTAATAACCCCACATTTCTAGTCTCTAGGCAGAAAGCCAGACTTTACTGGGAATTTGGAAGGGGAGTTATAGGCTCCTGACCCTCCAGGTCACTTCTGTGACAGCTGCCCACTCCACTTTATGGTCAGAATATGAAACGGTCATCATCAGAGAACTGGACTCTCACTTTCAGACATGCTCTTTTCATCTTTCTACTCAATAAATGTTCTGGATTTTATGAAAGAACTGGACATTCCTTTAAATAGGTAGATGTTGTATGTAAAACTTTGTTCTTCTGTCCTGAGGATGGGCAGAAGACATCGGTTTTATCAGATTTCAGAGGAGTCTAGAGCTATTCATTTTCAACAATTCTCTCTCTTTTTCATCATGGTAATTGTGTTAGGGCTCTCCAGAGGAAAATATAGAGAAAGAACCAACAGGATGTATGTGCACGTGCGTGTGTGTATGTACGTCTGTGTATTCATTCCACATCCTGTTGGTTCTCTCTCTATATGCTATAGATAGATGATAGATAGATAGATGATAGAGAGAGAGAGAGAGAGAGGGATAGAGAGATTTATTTAATGGAACTGGCTCACACAATTACGGAGGCTTGGTGAGTCCAAAATCTGATGGGTTAGGCTGGCAGGCTGGAGACTCAGGGAAGAGTTGCAATTCAAGTCCAAAAGCAGTCTGCTGGCAGAATTCCTTTTTCTTTAGGGGAAGTTAGTCTTTGTTCTGTTAAGTTCTTCAACTGATTGGATGCAGCCCACACCATTATGGAAAGTAATTTGCTTTACTGAAAGTCCATCAAACATTAATCTCATCCAAAAACACAGAAACATCCAGTATAGCATTTGATCAAATATCTACACACCATGGCCTCACCAAGTTGACATACAAATTAATCATCACAATAATGTAAAACAGCAAACAGCCCACTGACATGAGAAGTAGAGTCACAGAAACTAAGGACAAAAAGGAACCTTTGAGAACATCTAGTCTGCCCTCTCTCATCTTGCAGGTAAGAAAACCAAGGCTCAGAGATGACACACCTCTTTAGCCAGAAAGCTAGAACTGGGTCTCAGGTCCCTGACTCTTTCTGTGACTGCCAAATTCAGTTATTGGCTGTTTAATTCAACATGAGATACAATTTAATGTCCTTCCATGAAAATTAGATAGGGTCAAGTTTAGATATGGATTATGTGTGGGGCAACTGCAAAGCAAATTGCAGTTAGACCCAAGTTTCCTTCTTAGCACAATGTAAAAAAATGTAATTTGAGACAATAACGACAAAAGGGGATGGAGCTTGTTAGGAGCTGAGTTTTTGTATACTGTTGAAGCTAAATTATTACTAATTCAACCTAGATTGTTACAAATTTAAGATGTTAATTGTAATCTGCTTTTTCTGAAGTAGCCGAAGTCATCCATGGAAGAACCCGGTGAGTAAATAAATTCCCTGAGCTGGAAGGATTTGTCCAAATGTGTAAGAAAAAATTTATGCTTCAGTGAAAACTATGCCTTGTCTAAAGCACATGCTTCTGGTTGTCTGATTCTGATTCCGCGGGAGCTATTTTAATCTGAAAATTGTAGATAACTGATAGCAATGCAAACCAATTCTTTTTATAAACATGCGAATGAATTCAGTGCAGGGAAGGGACAACCCTTCCTCTACTCCAAGAAAATGGCAGTTTTGCCTCCATTTGCACATTTATTTCAACATTCCTTTACTCTGTATAAATTTGGGGGGATAAGTCTGTGCTTGCTTGACTCTTCTTTAATCTAGTTATAACGTCTGCCTGGTTCTCACAATTAATGAGTCAAAAAAAATCTTTAACATGTGTTCATTTTATAACTCTATGAGAGTCATGATTTTGCCTTTTTCTGAAAATTATCCTTTAATGAATGTCATGTCTTTTCCAGTACATAAAAAGAATGGTCTGCTGAATTAAAATCGACCCTCTGCACTGCATCCATTCAGCTCTATTCTGCTCTAAATCTTCGTATTAAAAAAAAAAAAAGTTCAATTACAGGGTTTGCTGCATTCAAATCTGGGGGAAAAAAAATCAAAGTGGAAATAGAGACTCTGACAGCAAAAGAAAATAGATTGGACAAGAGATGGAAAAACACATGGATTTCTTAACCACTTAGCAGAGTATCTGAGAAATTAGGCTGAGATGAGAGAAGGCGGAAAATAGGGTAAATAATGGCTCAAAGGGATTGTCTCTGAGACTCGCCCAAATCATCAGTTATCCCTCTAATGAGCTGTTTTATTCCACACCCACCCTCTACATAAACTTCTAAAATGGGTTATTAGCAAGCATACTGGGCTGCGTTCATCTCGGGAACATTTTAACCTGCAGAGTCTGGGCTCTACCCCTCCTAGGAAACAGCCATGGAGGATATCAAGAAGTTCCTAAGGCGAGTTCTTAGAAGAGGACAGAATAGTGGGGATCTCTTTGTCTTCCTCTGCTCCCTCTGTAACCTGGATCTGCCAAAACTTTATATGTGTGTTGAGGCAGGAAAGGGAGGCAAGGGGATGTTCAGGACACACTCCACAAGCTAAACCCAGGACCCCTACCTCTGCCTTGCCCAGAAGGTTCGAGCTGCTTCCACACGGCCTCTGCTAATAGTTTGCCTGTTGTGTTTGTCCCCAGCAGGTCACTCTGTGCTCCAGTTTCTCGATGGCCTCGCTGGATGTCTGTTGCCATGGCTACTACTTTTCCAAAGGATGCCTCCACCATCAGCTTCATTATCTGTTTGGCATTTCTTGAAGGTCCTGTTGCTCATTCCTTCCAGACAGTAGTTTTCATTTGATCCCAGAGGATGCCCGACTCCTTAACTCCTCACCATCTTCTCTGATGGGAGAATCTCCTGGGCTTTTACCTTACCTTATCCTGTCTTACCTTTGCTATTCTCTCCCCTATGGCCACATCAATAGTCCAGATTCTCGTCATCTCTTCTCTGGTGTATGCAACAACCTCCTAAGGATTGTATTAGGTTGGGGAAACAAATAAACCCCAAAGTTCTAATGGCTTAACACAGTACAAATGTATTCCTTGTTACCAGGTTGACAGTAACAACAGTTATATCCCTGACACAATCTTTCAAAGACACTGAGTGAAGAAGGCTCATCTCTCCTCAGTATGTGGCTTCCAAGGGTTCTGCAGCCATTGACACTCCAGTCAGTCGGCAAAGGGAAGGAGAATGGACAACTGTGCATGAGAGTCCTTTCTGAGCCAGACCTGGAAATGGCACACTTGCTGTCTGCTCATCCTGGCAAAATAAACACAGTCACATGGCCACACCTATCTGCAAGGGAATCTGAGAAACAGACTAAGCACGTGTCCAAAGAAGGGAGGGTGGGTTAGGGGTCACCGGTGGTCTCCACCACAGGGTCTCCTGCCTCCAGTCTTGTTCCCTTCCAGTCCTTTGTACCGGCCCCTGTTCAGAGGTTGAACATGCAGAGTCTCCCAGCCAGTGAGCGGTAGAGCCAGCGCCCAGCCCGGGTCTGGCTGACTCCAAAGTCCATGTGCTTCCCTCACATCTTCAGTCTCCTGTAGTAGGTTTCCGCATCCCATCTTCACCTCTTCACTGTTCTCTCCTCCTGAAATCTCACCACATTCTCCAGAATGAGGAGGGGTTTTGGTAGAAGGAATAATCCATTCTTCTTTTTAACCCAACTTCAGCCTGGGTGTTAGTGTGAAAATCTTTTTTCTTTCCCACATCTTCTCAGCTGCTCCACTTTGCCTCCTCCACAATGTTCTCAGCTTTGCAAAGCCCCAAGCTGGTACTGACTGCGCAAGGCAAAGGTTAGCTCTACCTCTGATAGAAACACCTCCTCGTCACCTGCCCCGCCAAGGTCCCAGGCCTCTCCCTCCTGCAGAAACTAGAACACCATTGTAAAGCAATTATACTCCAATAAAGATGTAAAAAAAAAAAAAATCCCACTTCAGAGAGGAGCACAACAGGAAAAAAAATTAAATATTTATCAAACATTTGTAAAACCTATCACAAGCATATATTTAATTATCATATAATAAGTATATTAACTTCATATTTAGGTAATTTTGAATTCAATTAATATGTATCATATACATCCTTGTTTTTACTAATTCTGTGTAAGAAATTGTGAAATTTGTTTTCTGGTCAATTACCTTAAATGTCTTACTAAGGTGAACATGTACTGATTTTGCTTATCTAACAACCATTCCATTTGCTACTGGTAAGAGTGCCTGAAATGTCTTTTAGGAACTACATCTTACCCATTGGGGGTACATGTATTTTAGATGGTGCTACACGTGTTAAAAAAAAAACAAAAAACAGTGAGACTGCTTGTCTCACTTATTTCCCGGTCTCTAGTCTATTGGTCACAGTGAGTCCTAAGGCCTGTCTAGCGTTCATGTGGGAGAGGAAGTAGACTCCACCTATTGATGGGAGGAGTGGCAAAGAATTGTGGCAGTCTTTAATGAGCCACAAGTACAGTAAAAATGAATGATAACAAACATTTGCATAGTGCTTGGGA
The DNA here is from genome assembly GCF_011762595.2 of Tursiops truncatus. Lineage (NCBI taxonomy): Eukaryota > Metazoa > Chordata > Mammalia > Artiodactyla > Delphinidae > Tursiops > Tursiops truncatus. Next base: position 48,343,015 of record NC_047037.1, read on the forward strand.
ATTATGATATTTTTACATTGTCTCATTTGAAAAAGTTAGATTTGGGGACTTCCCTGGTGGTCCAGTGGTTAAGAATCTGCCTTCCAATGCAAGGGACACAGGTTCGATCCCTGGTCGGGGAACTAAGATCCCACATGCCGCGGGGCAACTTGGCCTGCACACCACCACTAGAGAGAAGCCCACATGCCGCAATGAAAGACCCCGTGTGCTGCAACTAAGACCCAACGCAGCCAAAAACAAACAAGTAAATAAATATTTTTTTTAAAAAAAGAAAGAAAATGTTAGACTTTATTTTTACTCCCATTTTTCCAAATGGAAAAAAACCCCATGGCATAGTGGAATTAAGTGACTTGCCCAATATCACTTGTCTAGGAAGTGACAAAACAGGGGCTTATATTAGGTCTCCCAGCTTTTATCTTGTGCTTTTCCCTCAACTTCTCACTGCCTAGATCTAGCCCTAAAGGAACATGGAAAGAATTCCTTTTGTTTTCCATTTGCATTTATTTTGGCAACCCCACATTCTAGGGAGATTGAAGAGCTATGGAAAACAGACTGCGGAGACAAATGAAATGAAACATGTATTTATGACCCTAAGTTGTGACTTCTAGGCTGTACCGAAACTGTGCTGAATAAGGTAAGAAGCAAAGCCCCGAGAAAGCTATTGACCACTGTGTGGTAGGAACATGGTGTTCCTTTATCACAGAAATGATTACAGACATTTCAAAGGTGGAGCTGGGTGAGGTTTCCCTTGAGCGGCTGACTGGCAAGGTTAGGTACAAGTGTACACGTATCAGTATGTTATTCTGCAATAGCATCTTAGTGCCCAGGATGGGGCCATGCCAACCACTTTAGCTGACAGTGAGAAAAGAAAGAAGTAAAGGAGGAGGGACAAGAAGGAGGCAGGAAGAGATGGTGGAGCCGCTTAGAGAAGCCCAGGTCTCATCTAGCTACCCAAGCACTCTGCCATCGCCCTAGCCCCAGCAAGGGTAGAGCCCTGCCAGGGGCTTCCCGAGACATCCTGGGGCAGGTTGCTCTGAAGAAGAGCGGCCAGCAGAGGGGCAAGTGGGAGCTGAAATCCTGCCTGCACTCCACTTTCCAACTAGGCACTGTGAACAGACTGTGCCTACTCAGGATGGGGAAGACTTTCCCGTTTTACCCAAAGGCACAATTCTTTCCCCATGTCATGTACACAGAGGAGGTGCCTTTGTCTAATTTGGCTCAAACGCACCTTATGCCCCAGCAGCCGATGAGCTGCTTACTGCAAAGTAGGTTTCGATTTCATAAATTAAAAAGTCACACTCGTTGGGCTTCCCTGGTGGCGCAGTGGCTGAGAGCCCGCCTGCCGATGGTTCGTGCCCTGGTCCGGGAAGATCCCACATGCCGCGGATCGGCTGGGCCCGTGAGCCATGGCCGCTGAACCTGTGCGTCCGAGCTTGTGCTCCGCAACAGGAGAGGCCACAACAGTGAGAGGCCCGCGTACCGCAAAAAAAAAAAAAAAAAAGCCACAATCGTGTTGCCCTTTCAAAAACCTGTCATCCCTGACCTCGACTCTCATGCAGATCATACAGTCAGTGGTCTCGCAGCATGGAAACCTGCCCAGACTTGTGTGGGGTTTTTCCACAGGCCATTTGGACAGGTCACTCAGCTTCTCCTCTTCCTGTTCCTGTCTTTGAAATGAGGGAGGTGGACCAGGTGACCTTGGTGTCTTTTCCTGGTTATAACATGCTATGGCTCATAATTCTGTGAATGACAGTAAGTCAGGGAGTAGGTCAGACTGGAAAGTCCAGTCTGGGCTTCTCTCTGGGTAGCTTTTTAAAATTTTCTTCTTTCTGGCCATTTTGTTGTCCTGCCTTGCACTTGTAATCAGAGGACTACAGATATCTAGAGAAAAAAGATTTCAGCTTGAGATAAGATAAAGACTAGTAAAAACAAGCAAACATTAGGTCTCTTCCTCTACCTCAGTTCACTTTACTATCCCCAAACACACATATACGTGTGTGTACACACACATACACACAGATGCATGCATACACACACACAGATGTGCACACATACACATGCTGAGCTTAGGACAGACCTTTCCTCATTTCAAAGCATAAACAATAAGATACAGTTTCCTAGATGTAATCATTTAATGCACTCTAAATTTATTTCTTTAAAACACAGAAGCAACTAAAGTGCAGAGAATCCATGCCCCGGGCATTTCTATTTACATGTCTTCATATACAATTTTTGAAGGAAGTAGTTCATATTAATAAATGAGTTGGTTTGCCTTCCCAGCTCTCTCCTCACAGTAAGTGCTATCAAAAACCTCATAAATCATTCCACACCACCCAGACTCATCTGTGTAACACAAAGGGAGCCCTACTCCACTCTGAAGCTTTTTATTTATCTCCCATACACTTCGTGCATTTCCATTATTTATATTTTCCCATAAAGCAAATGATTCCTCAGTGACCCGAGGCAGGCAGATAGGTGCTTTATTCCTTGTGCTGATAGGTTAGAAGGAGTGGGAGAGAGAAGAGTGGAGGCGGAGAGGCGCGTGGAGAAAGCCAGACTTGTTGGCTTATGAAATGCATGAAAATGGGGGAGAGGGAAATTTGGGGGCAGGGAGAACAAAGGGGTTGATCAATATTGATTTAACACTTATTCAGCACTGTATGCACCTTTGCCCACCTGGACATCCCACAGGCATCTGGAAATCAGTAAGTCCCAAGTTGAACTCATTCTCCACTGCTACACTGACATGCCCTGTCTGTCCCCCACACTGTGAATGGCACCCCCATCCATCCAGAGATTGCATGTATTATCTCATTCCATCCTCACTTCCCTCCATGAAATAGAAATTATCGCTCCTAGTTGATGGACAAGGAAACTGAGGCTCAGAGAGGCCAAGTGTGACAGTCTGCTAGGGCTTCCATAACAAAATACTGTGGATTGGGTGATTTAGTAGATAGAATAATAAATAGATGGAAATTTATTTTCTCACAGCTCTGGAGGCTGGAAATCCAAGACCAACGTGCCAGCAGTGTTGGTTCCTCCTAAGGCCTCTCTCCTTGGCTTGCAGATGGCTGCCTTCTCCCTGTGTCCTCACATGGCCTTTTCTCTGTGCATCTGAATCTCTAGTATCTCTTCCTCTTCTTGTAGGAACACCAGTCTTATTGGATTAGCACCTACCCATGTGACCTCATTTAACCTTAATTACTATTTTAAAGGCTCTATCTCCAAATACAGTCATAGTCTAAGGTACTGGGGGTTAGGACTTCAACATATGAATTCAGTCTATAACAAACACCAAGGGACCCACTCAACACAACAAGGATCCATGCTTGGGTTCTTCTGCTCCAATTCCAAAGCATCTTTATCTACTTTCATTTATTAACTCCGCAGAATAGATGGTAGGTGGTAAATTGAGGGTGGAGGGAATTCCAGGGCTCAGGGGGTTTAGTGTGATAAGCATGTCATACCCAGGTCGAGGATAGTGGTAATTCATTCACTTGGCCATGGAAATTTATTAAATTCCTATTACTTAAAAGTCCAGGCACTTTTTCTAGGCATAGATGATGTAAAACAGCAAAAACAAACCACGTCTTGGCACATTTACAGTTCAGTATTTACTCAAAGTATTAAATTTACAAATAAATGAAAAAGGTACAATAACATACAATAAATTACCACTGTGGTGAGGATGTGAAGCAGAAGCAGAGGCCAGCGGTGTTATGGGGTGTAGCAGAGGGCCAAACCTGGTCCAGGTGGCTGTAGTGGATGCTGTGATGCCTCCCGGCTCCCTCTGCAGGACAGATGACTCATTCCCCAGCTACTGGTATTGGTGTTGCAGGCCCTCTGCTGAGTCCTTCTGCAGGAATTGCCTTCAGTCAAAGAAAGTCTCCTCACCCAAGGTGCCCCCTCCCACATCCAATGACTGATCCCTGTTGGAAGGAAGGTGTTGTTAGTCATAAAGATCTGGCCTCTCCTCCTGACCTCCTTATGCTCAGATGGACAACTCTGAAGGACCATCCCAGCTCCAGGGTGACCTTGGAATCAGCTGAGCTCTGGATTACAAATGCATTGCAGTTCAACTTCTCCCTCTGCCCAGTCTCCTTCTGTCTTTCCCCCACAGATGCTGATCCCAAAGACACTCCCAGTGAACTTGTTTAATGCAAATCTTCATTTCAGATTCTGTTTCCCTGAAAAAACAGAATTTGTTTGCAAGGGCTGCCATAACAAACTAGGGCTGGGTGGCTTAAACAACAGAAATATATTGTCTCACAGTTGCAGTGGCTAGAAGTCTGAGATCAAAGTGTCAGCAGGGTTGGATTCTTCTGAGCGCCAAGGGCCTCTCTCCCTGGCTCTCAGATGGCTTATCTTCTTATGTCTTTCGGGGGTTTTTTGGTTTGTTTTTTTTTTTTTTTTTTTTGGCGGGCCTCTCACTGCTGTGGCCTCTCCCGTTGCGGAGCACAGGCTCCGGACGTGCAGCCTCAGCAGCCATGGCTCACGGGCCCAGCCGCTCTGCGGCATGTGGGATCTTCCCGGACCGGGGCACGAACCTGTGTCCCCTGCATCGGCAGGTGGACTCTCAACCACTGCGCCACCAGGGAAGCCCTCCTTATGTCTTTCTATATTGTCTTCTCTCTGTGTGTCTCTGTCCAAATTTCCCTTTTTGATAAGAACACCAATCATATTGGATTAGGGCCCAAACTAGAGACTTCATTTGAACTTGATTACCTTTGTAAAGAACTTATCTCTAAATAGGGTCACATTCTGAGTTACTGGGGACTAGGACTTCAACATATGAATTTGGGGGCCACAATTCAACCCAAACCCAAAAGACTTTGTTGGGGACGGGTAGCACTTGAAGCACTTGAAGAATGACACTGATCAGGTGAAAATAAGGCAGCATTGATTTGGAGCAGTAAGGCAAGGATGGTGGGAGAAGAGTTCCAGGGAGAAGGAATATTATACACAAAGAGTGGGAAGGAACAGGACACAGCCAAGTACAGTTCATGGGAGGAATGGGAGGGGGCTAGGATAGGTCCTGACCATTCATGCAGAAGCCATTCACAGACCAGCCCCGCAGGGCTGATTGCCAGGATAATATCCAACAGAGAGTCCTGGGGCTTGCCAAACAATGATGTTTCTTGCAGAAGGTAGCTTCGTTTATAGTTTGGTTGGACTGGAAGAAGTTAGCCTTAGGTTGAAGCCAAAATATACCAAAGTGAGTTTTGAACTCTAAGAATGAGTAGAGCTAGGCGGTGGGGGGGTGAGGCTTAGTCATGAGGAGACAGAGTGCAGAGCAATTCTTAGAGGAGGAGCTGGACAAAACAGGACAGTTTACAACTAAGGCTGAGAACACCGAGGTCCCCTACCCACCACAGCCCTGACGGAGGGCATGAGAGGACGAGAGGGGGAGAAGAGGAATAAAGCTGTGTTTGCCTTCCTTCACAGTCTTGCCTTCTCTTGGTACCCACAGAAAGATGCACTGACTCCAGGATAGGGGCTTTTAACCATTAGGTAATATGGAATAAACTGTCAGAAGAGGCTGAACCAAAGCTACCCAAATGAGAACATCACTAAGAGAGCGGCTGGGTCTTAGCTTCATTTTACTCTGAGATTTTGGCACACAACACTGTCTGGTACGTGGCAGGAATATGAGGAATACTTAGTGTTTGCCCCTTTGGTTTTCTAAGAGGACATCCCAAGGACCCCAAGAGTTTCCAGGTGAATCCTATGAGTCTATCCCCAGCCTTGGAGACCTTCCTCTGGAAAGGGGGAGATTATTGCAATTCACTCCATTTTCAAATCTTTTCAATGCTGATTTTGTTTTTGTTGTATTATTAGTGCCTGAGGTTTTTTAATAAGGAGACTGAGATTAGATGATGCACAGATCTTGGCATTTAATAGCTCTTCTCCAAGAAGGAAATCAAATTCTTTATAAAAAAATATCTAAAGTGCGTGGCTTAATTACACAAAGGAGGGCAGGCTCCATAGGAAGATGTGGTTATTTTTAGAGCATGTGTTATTTTTGTTTTTTTTTTTTTGCGGTACGCGGGCCTCTCACTGTTGTTGTCTCTCCCGTTGCGGAGCACAGTCTCCGGACGCGCAGGCTCAGAGGCCATGGCTCACGGGCCCAGCCGCTCCGCGGCATGTGGGATCTTCCCGGACCGGGGCACGAACCCGCGTCCCCTGCATCGGCAGGCGGACTCTCAACCACTGCGCCACCAGGGAAGCCCTAGAGCATGTGTTTTGAATTGTATTATTTTGGTCCTATTTTCCTGGCTAAGTCACATTTTAAGCTTTCCCTGTTTTCTGTCTCTAAACCTCAGACTTCTTGTGCCTTTGAGGAGGTTTGCTTAGAAGAGCACCCAGAATGCAAATCTTCCCATCATTAAACTGCTACACTATTTATCAAACCTACCGTTTGCTGGGTTTTGTATTGAGTGGCATTATAACATCAAGAAATTGTCAGGCAAGCTGTATCATTCACTCCCAAAGTGGCAGCTCTGAGTAAATGAATTATAAAGAAATAGCTGGGGGCCATTAGAGTGATTTTTTTTTTGCCTCTCCTCTAAAAGGTGACTTTAGACAACTTTAGTAGGAAAGCAGAGCGAGAGGTGAGGCCTGGAGTTCTCCTGGGGGAGAAAAAGTCTAGTGAAGTAGGAGTTGCTGAGAGCTCAGAGAAAGTAGCAGAGATGAGTGAAAGACACATTTAACACCTGCCATCTAAGGTGCAGGTGGCCATAAGATGGGACAGATTGACCAGAACTGAGGACATGGGTTGAGGAAGAGGCATGATGGCTAATTTTTGACTAGATGTTAGACATTGACAATTTTACCTTTTTGAGTGCTGGATACTTTGGGGTACCTGTAAGCATTCATGAGATTTGTTCCAGTACACAATTAAGTTACCTAGACACAGTTTGATCCTTCTTAAGGTATTTCAGGTGGAACCAGAGCAACATTTATTGTAGAACTAGTTTTGTTCCTCTCATGACGCAAAGAACTTTTCAGTACTCTATCTGCTGTGGATTATGAGGTTTTCCATTCTAGCTGGTGGGATCAGAAACTATTCGCGGCTTTGCGTGAACCCCAGCTATGTTCTCCATAATCCTTTTGGTTGGTTCATTTACTAGCCCCACATAGTTTCACGTGCCAATCAGTATGAAGCTGAAGACACAAGGGGGACCTTCTGTAGATGTCGGAAGCTCTCTGTGCATGCAGCTTTCTCCTCTCTGCCACTCTTTCCCGAGAACTCCAGCTGCCTTGTCTACCCCAGATTCCCCACTTCATCTTTTTCACTCAGAGGAGCCACTGGGCCACCTGCGTTCCCCCTGCCAGTGCCCCAGCTTGGACATTCTCTGCAAGCAGGAACTGGGACAACCATAGCACTCACTGTCTTTCTTTGCTGACGTTCAAGTTCATTCATTGTCCTGGTTGTTTCTTATATTCTGTCTAGTTTTTTGCTTTTTTTTCAGATGGGAGGGTAAAACCTGTCCTTAGTATTCCAACTTTGGCTGGAATGGAAGTTCACTTGCTTTTATGAGCAAGTCCAGAACCGCACACAGAGCCAGTTTAGATCATCCTGTCTTGATAAAACTTCTTTATTCACAGCAGATTTCACTCTCTTGACATTGCCTCATTTTTCTGTTTAGTAAATAACGGACAAACAGTAGTCCACAGCATCTCTGCTGAGTATCTTTTCTGTTCATTGTGATACCTTTCCTGAAAAGACCAGGGCTAGGCAGTAGCGTTTAAGTAATAAAACAGAGATTAAAGTGTCTTTAGTTAGACACAGCTGGCTTTCATTACTGTCTCTGCCACTGTCTCTACCAGAGATACAGCAAGAGTGAAGGACGACACGTTAAGAGATTTTCGATTTATACTGTGCATACCTCCACCTTCTATTACAAGGAGGGTGCATTCTTTTGTAATTTAAAAAATAGTTTAAAATAACAAAATACACAATAAGGGGTATCTGATCCATAGGGCCATCATAAATATTAATTGAAATAATATGCATGATCAATAAAGTGGAGCTATTATTTAGCCCATCATTCCACTGTTCCAAGTACAGAGCAATCATATTCTAAATAGCCAGTTCAATTTTACAGATAACAAAAGCATGTCTTCTATAAAAGATTCAATTTACTTTCTTTCCCTTCTGAAAAGCCCTGAGAGTATTCCTTAGGGCCCAGTGGGGTTTTGCAAGAACAGTTTGGAATTCCTTAAATGCGTATGGACATTGCTGTACGGATTTCCACTGAATGACCTTTGATTAGGCAAACCTCAAAAATGCTGGTGAGGGGAGACTGTAGGCCAATTTAAAAATGGATAGAGGCTTGGATTCATGAAAGTAACTAGCTGAGGAGCGAGGAGGGAGGGAGGATCTAAAGCCTATTTAGAAAGTAAAGAAAATCAGCTTGTGATTAACATTTACTGCATGCAATTAATCTTGAACTAATCACTACCTCTCATTCTTTGAATTCCTGGGTCATCCCTCATTCAGTTTTCTTGTCCATCTCAACTCCTGTCATACTCTTTCAACAGGTATCACAAATGTATGGCACAATTATTACTTTTCCCTCCTCCTAGGAGCAAACATTGCTAATCTATCATGGTACTCTTTCTATCTGACCCTAAAAATGGCCTCAGAATTCTTCTGAACACAGCAGTCCAGGCAGCCAGAATATTCAATCGTGTTTGGCATAAAATTTGAAAACTCGTTACCACCCTATGAAGCTTTTAATGTTCATTTAGGACATTTATCCAATCACTTAGCCCTGCAGTTCCTAGACCTCCTTATTTTAATGACCTCTTCTCCACTTCTGCCACCAACACCCACCATAGAAACTGCTGTGAGCTGAAACAGATGTCTTAATAGCCTTCCAAGTGACCACAATCTTCAATCTTTCCAAAGCTCTCATGACTCCACTTTTTCTGCCCTTATTCTTTGACCATGGCACTTCCATTTTATCCAGAAGTTTCTTTCCTGGCTTTTCTTTCCAACACTGAACCTCATGGCAAGAGCCTAAACCACTCTTTGCCAGCATCTTCAAATTCCCTGCCACCACCCATTCCCCCTGTGTCTTGCTACACCCATCTAGCAAAATATGGTACCTGATTAGTGCTGCAGTTTTCTTTTTCCTTCTCCAAGAAGCTGAGTGCTACTGGAGAAAATCCTACAACCACACAAATTCGTGCAACAGCAGACTCACAGCTTAAAACCTCAGCCAGGCTCTCAGTGTCGCCCTTGACTTTGATCAGCTCCTTCCTCCATTGTCTTCAATGGCTCTTTCAAATTTTCTCCATTTTCTTTAAGACTTTCTCAATCTCTCAATGCCTAGAAAATAATCTTGTCTGTTCCGTTAATGAGAAAAACAAGGAAACAGTATTTTTCTGACCCCTTCAGTTTTCTGAACTTACCCACACATACATCTAGAGTAATGCCTGCCCTTACCATCAATATGCAGACCGTGATAAATGGCACTGTCCCGTTTATATTTACTCCTATTATTCTCAAAGTATTGTGTTTTGCAGAGAATCCCCAAAGCCTTGCTGATTGAATCTTACTAAATTCTTACTACGAACTTCAGCTGGACCTGGATGGTTACCCACAGCCCTGGGATTCGGCTAGGGCAGTTCCAACTCTCTCAGGTCCCCAAGGCTACTTTAGCATCGCCTTCTGAGCAGAAGGGGGGCCTCTGATTCTCAGCTGATTCTCTTTGATCCTCTCCTTTCCATTTCCCTAGAGCTTTTCCTTTATGCCCATCACTGAGGAAGTAACCTCCTCCCAGTGACAGCCAATCCTGCTGCCTATGGTTCATAGTCCTAGACGTTATCCATCAATTATCTTCCTTTCCTTGTGTCTTCTTATTGAAGTCTCTCACAGACTTAAAAATAAAATAGAATAAACATTTAAACTTTCTACCCAATTAAGCTACTTCATCATACCCCTTCTCATCATCAGAAAACTTTTTGCAAGTCTTTACTGTTGGCCTCCATTTCCTTAAAATCTATTTTTTCCTAATCCTTAGGAATGGGGCCACTGCCCCACATTTTCTCTGAAACTCTTTCTTGAAGCTTAACAGTAAATAACCCACAAAGCCAAGAGCCTCTCTCTGCTATGATCCACCTAAACGCCACACTGAAATATCTGTAAGTTTTTTATCTTCCTCTTTTTTTAAAAAAAAAGGTTTTTTCAACTCTTAAATAGCATATGCATACAAAATGTACATACCACATAAATATACAGCTTGATGAAATGCTGCCATGTATTCACTTCCCAGGGTAAGAAATTAAACAGTGCCAGCATCCGAGGAGTGGGCTGTGGCCGTTCCAATCCCTTTCCCACCCTCCTAAAGACAAACACTATCTTGACTTTTATGTCAGTTACTTACTTGCTTTTCCTTATTCTTTTACCGCTAGCGTGCATCCCTTGACAGTTGGTTTTGCCTTTTTCTGAAGTTTATATAAATGGAAGCACACAGTATATACGTTTTTGGTCTGGCTTCTTTCACTCAATGTGATACTTGTGAGATTTATCTGTTTTCTTGTATTCGGCTGTAGTTTATTCATTTTTATTGCTCTTCTAGTGTTCCACACTGTATACCACAGTTTATCCAGTCTACTGTTGCTGGCCATTTGGGTTGTTTTCAGGTGGAGGTAGTAGTGCTGCTATGAACATCCTTGTGTATGTCTTCTGATGCGTGGGCACATGTTTCTTTTGGGGATATGCCTAAGAGTGAAAATCCTGAGTAAGAGAGTGCCTGTATCTTCCACTTCAGTAAACAATGCCAAACTGTTCTCCAAAGTGTTTGTCCTCATTTACACTCCCACCAGCAATATATCAGTTTCCACAGCTCTAAATCCTCACCCAAACTTGGCATAGTCAGTTTTATTAATTTTCTCCATAAAGGTAGATGTAACTTTAATTTTAATTTGCTTTCCCATGATTACTAATTGGGAACCTTGGACACATTTTTGGATATTTGGATAGCTTTTTGAAAGAAAGTACCCGTTCAAGTCTTTGCCTGTATTTCCCCTGTGTTGCTGACACAACAGTTATATGTGTCACCAATATCTTCTCTACTCTATACCTTGCCTTTTCATTCTCTTAATGGTTACTTTGGAAGGACAGAGTTTTTATGTGAATGCTGGTGACCTGAAATAGTTTTTTCCTTTAAAGGGTTCTATGCATTTTACAAGATGAAAAAGATGGTTTAAAGGACTAAAGTGACAGTATCTTGAACCTTGTCTACGGAATATATAACAAAGCAGTATTCACTATATTAGTATTTATGTAAATGCCTATTAGATTGTAAGTTTTTTGAGCAAAAATGAAATTATATCTGTCTGTGCCTTTTCTACTGTGCCTGGCACTGAGCTTTGCCTATAACAAGTCCTCAATAAATATCTCAATCATGCAACAAATATTTACTAAACATCTTGATACCTATAAAAATCAAAACACGTTTATAACTTGTAATCAAGCAAAATTATTCTTTATTGTGTTAACTCATACAGGCCACAAACCATCTTTAACCAGCCAGGAGTAGCTGGGTGGAGAGTGAGCTGGGGTCAGGCAGACCTTGGACTCTCAGGTCTTCCTGCAAAGCCATCTGCCCATGAAGCACTTGTTGGGAACACGCACAGCTGGGAGCTAGAGCTTCGGGCTGGGGTACCGCAGAGTCTTACCTCCAGTTGGAGCTATGGGTGAGAGAGAGAAGTGGCAGAGGCAGCCAATCAGAGGAGACATTCAAGAACAGGGATTCTAGAAACTACGAAAAGTTGAGAAGGACAGGATGGATCCCAGGAAGCAAATGAAAACAGCGCTTCAGAAGAATGCTCTTGGAGAAACTTCATTTAGACTCCTTGCTCTGTGCCAGGCTCTCTGCTAAACACCTGCCACTCATTTCATCAGTTAATCCTCAGTAAAACAATGAGGTACGCACTATCATTACCCCAATTTTATAGATCAGGAAATGAGCATTAAGGAAGTTCCATAATTGATCTTAAATCACCAAAGTGGCAAGTGAGAGCCTGAATTTGCACCCAGGTTTGAACCTGTAACCAATACGCAGGAGCACCTCTTGGCTGGCCTCTTGGCCCCATATGCTTGTTTTTGTTTGTTTCAAACAGCAACAGGGGAATGTTATCAGGAAGGTAAACTCCAGTCACTCAGGATGCAGCACCCAGCATGCCTTGTGCCCTCCAGGGCAGTTTGGGGAAGAGGGAGGAGAGCAGTGTTGGGATGTATTTTAGAGGGAGCCTAGAGTAAGTCACGTTCACCGGGTCTCAGAAAGACCTCCTAAGAGTCCTCTGGAACATTGGTTTCAACTCCAAATATCTTCTGAACTTGTGTTGTCTGCCTAGCCTTGTGCTTAGTTGTGTTTTTTTCAGAATTTTTGAACTACCTCAGAGGTTATTGTAGCTCTGATGATGTGAACATGGTATCACAGATGTGTAGGGTGTGTTGAATATGTAAAAGAGAGACCTGGGGTGGATAGGCTGGTGTTTAAAGGAGCCAATTAGGGAACAAGGAGGATGTTCCCCCCCAGGCAGCTGGTGCCAACACCGGTCTGTCCATTCACACTGGGAACAAGCTTGGTGATGAATCAGTAACATGTATTTTATGTCTCTTAAGAGCATGTATTTAGAACCTACTGGGTGCATAAAGCCATATGCAGATTCCAAATAAATAGAAGGCACGGCCCCTTCTCCTTTCTCTAGTTGTTGATGACACAGCTGAGAAGACATGAGGAAGATTTAAGCTTCCAGAGCAACATAAACATCTCAGATTCAGAATGACACTAGCCACTCCCAAATGTTATGACGCCCACAGACAAGGCTGGTTATGGATTATGTAAAGTAACTAGGCAAGGAATGTCAGTGTTCCCCCTACTTCTCTTCCAGATCTTTCCCTTGAGTCCACAAAGCCAGATTGGAAGATAGAAATCTGATTAAAGCACTCATTACTTTAGATTTTTCAGTTCTGTGACGCCCAGAATGGGCTTGCTGGGGTTGTTAAGGGCTTAATGCTTACGTATTCTAGGAACCCCAAGGGATTAAGAGATCAACAAACTTTGTCCTTGAGAATAACAATGGTATGTTTGGGTTCCCATCACCTGGGGCAGCGTTGGCACATAACAGTCGCTTAATAAACGGTTAATAAATCAATGCATGATGATAGAGGGACTTCAAAAGCTTAGTGAAGGCAGCGTGGTGATCAAGTGGAAGATGGAGAAAAGCTTCGTAGCAATTGCCAGGAGCTCCTGATGCCCTACGGGATCCCTGACTAATACAGATTCAAATCAGGATGACTGTCTCCACCAGAGACCTCAAGCTGCTGCCCTCATTTTGGAACAGGTACCATCCCACTCTCTGATTTCATCTGGAAAGTAGAAGAGAAAGATGGGATTTTTGCCTGAAGCCATTTTTAGAAGACGAGAGAGAACAGAATCATTCCTGCCTGTCACTGCTGCTTGTTCAATTTGAACAAGCAAGATTCAGGAGTGAGCAAACCATTAATGTAAAGGCATAAAAATCAATGTGAAACGCGAATTCTTATGTGATGTTTCGAAAACATAGTTTGGATGAGACTCGAGACCGGTTTGTATTATCGTTATTTTGTCGTCCGTCTTCACTCACTTATCTTACTTTCTACCTGGAGAAGGTACTGAGAAATCTACTACTAGTCAAAGACTTAGAAAGTAAATATCTCGCCTTCAGTGAAAAGGAATTTTGAATATAAAATAAGATATGACAAGGTATCTTTCCTCCTTTAGATGCACAAGCAAATTTGCTTTGGTATTTATAGATTTCCTAACCTGTGATTCATATTCAAAGAGAAAGCAGCAATCCACCGGGGATTTGCTCACATGAAAAGTGCACTTATTATATTAACTCAATTAGATCCACATTAGACTCTGTTCTCCATGTGGAAAAAACCGAACAGTAGAGTATAAAATCACCGTAATTTGAGGTCCTGAGCAGCATCCTGGGTTTCAAAATGACTCAGGAAAATAATGAACAACCCAAAGCTCATGAATTAAGACAAAAATAAGATCTTCATAATTCTTTCAATTTGGTAGTTTAACAAGATTTTAGTAATGGCCATAGAAATAATGACTAATTTAAGCTGTGTGTGACATTGAGAACAAGGAGGGGGGTGGGGGGGGAATTGCCCACAATTCTTTTTTTTTTTTTTTTTTTTGCGGTATGCGAGCCTCCCACTGCCGTGGCCTCTCCCGCCGCGGAGCACAGGCTCCGGACGCGTAGGCCCAGCGGCCATGGCCCACGGGCCCATCCGCTCCGTGGCATGTGGGATCTTCCCGGACCGGGGCACGAACCCGTGTCCCTTGCATCAGCAGGCGGACTCTCAACCACTGTGCCACCAGGGAAACCCCTGCCCACAATTCTTGAGTCATTTGGCAAGACCTTGTGACACACTGTCAAGTAAAAGTGGGGATTTCAAATCATCATCAAATGTCACAGAATTCTTTTTCCTATTTACTCGTTTCCCCCAGAATTTATTGGTAACATTTGAATACCTACACTGACATCATCAATGGCAAATAATAAATCATTTTGGGGAGCGATGATACTTATCCTTTGCATAAGCAAGGTATACATATGTGTATATATTTGTCTGTATATACATACATACATATATGTGTATATAGTACATTATATACACATATATGTGTGCATTTTTCTTACTGTACCCTCTTCTGAATACACTATAAGGATAAATTATCCTGGAGAGTCTCAGTACTGGGATAAGATATACATAGAGTGCCACAGTCATCATTTCATTCAGGTTTTGTTGTCTCCTTCCCGTAGGAAACTTTTGGAGGAAGTAGATATGCAAACCCAGAACACTAAGAAATTGTGTGAAGTGTCAGACTTAGCTTTCCCAGCTCACACCGTTCTATTGCATGGCTATGTAAGAAAATGGAAATCTATTTCTATGGTATTTCTCCTCTAGCTTCCCAGAGAGACTGTGGACCATATAATCACATGGGCTCTGGAGTCAGACTGCCTGTCTTAGAATCCCAGCTCCACCACTTACTAGCTCTGGGACCTTGGAAATGTCCTTAACTTCTCTGGGCCTCGGTTTCTACAGCTGTAAAATGGGGCACAAACATACTATCTTCTTCATAGGTGTTATGGGTTGAATTGTGTCCCTCCAAAATTCGTATCATGAAGTCCTAACCCCCCATCCCCAAGTACCACAGAATGTGACTTTATTTGGAAATAGGGTCTTTGCAGATGCAATTGGTTAAGATAATGTCACACTGGAGTAGAGTAGGCTCCTAATCCAATATGACTAATGTCCTTAGAAAAAGAACACCATGTGAAAAGAAAGATATACACAGAGGGAAGATGCTGGGAGGAAATACAGGGACAAGACAGCCATGTGCAAGCCAGGGAGAGAGGCCTGGAACAGAGGCTCCGTCACAGCTCTCAGAAGGGACCAACCCTGCCGACACTTTAATTTAGGACTTTTAGCCTCCAGAACTGTGAGATAATAAATTTTTGTTGTTGAAACCACTTTGTTTGTGGTATTTTGTTACAGCAGCCCTAACAAAAGGATATAATCGGTTATCCCTGAATGTTCAATGAGTTATCGCATATAAAACTTTCAGTGGTTTCTGGCAGTAGGTGAGCAGCGTGCAATTGAAAGCTGTTGTTATTTTGTTGTTATTGTTGCTGTCGTTGTCAACACACTAGATTGCCAACAAGTGGAGTTAACAAGGTACTTGGTTGGGTCTTTCAAGAACAAATCCCACGTTTAGGCCCAAAGAAGCTTCAGGATGTTTTCTCTTTTTTTGACTAAAATTATTTATTTTATGTATTTATTTTTGGCTGCTGTGCGAGGGCTTTCTCTAGTTGCAGAGAGCGGGGGCTACTCTCCGTTGCAGTGTGCAGCTTCTCACTGCGGTGGCTTCTCTTGTTGATGGGCTCTAGGCGCGTGGGCTTCAGTAGTTGTGGCTCGCGGGCTCAATAGTTGTGGCTCACAGGCTCAGTAGTTGTGGCGCACGGGCTTAGTTGCTCCTCAGCACGTGGGATCTTCCCGGACCAGGGATCGAACCCATGTCCCCTGCATTGGCAGGTGGATTCTTAACCACTGCGCCACCAGGGAAGCCCCCTTCAGGATGTTTTCTGAAGCTCTCTTGAGCAGAGAGATCCCTTGGTCTAGCTCTTCTCATACCACTTGTGGTTCATTTAGTTTATTAAAAAATTGATTCATGTTCACTAAAGAAAACCTTAATTTTCAGAAAGAATAAAAACATCAAAACAATCTCCTCTAATTGCTCACTTCTCAGAGGCAACTAATTTTGCCACATTTCTTTCCAATATTTTTTGATGCTTTTCTTGTACAATCGGCTTCATTCTCTCCATACATCTATCGTAGTGCCCTGTTTTTGGGTCAGCATTATATCATAAGTATTTTTCATGCCATTCAAACACTTCACAAGCCTAACTTTTAATACGTACATAACAGTCCATCTTGTGCTTATACACGATTTATTTTTTAGCCTCCTTCTATCTTTGTTCATTTGCCAATTGCTTTTAACTTCCAAACTGCTTTCTTCTTGTGCCTGAGGTTAATGTCTTGAAAATCGATTTTTTACTCACATCTCACCCTCTTTTTCTTCCCATTAATGCCTCTCTCTCTCCCCGCCTCATACTGCTTCTCCTAATCTCAGCTTTATAAATTTGCATTTATAACATCTTTTCATTAATACCACTTTTGCACTTAAAAAGAGTTTTCTCACATTTTTCATCTTGTTTGGCATCCACAAAAATCCTCGGGGACAAGCAGGGGAAATAGAAACTAAAATGCAAAGAAGGTGATTTGTCCAAGGTCACTTAACCCAGAAGACTCTTCATTCAGTGTTTACACGACACCACTTTATATGACGGTTCTTTTGGACACGTGTTTTAAAAAACTACACAAAATACATGCGGGTTTAGAAAAACAGTTTTTCATTATTCATGTGTATTTCATGGCTCATGAGTCACCCACTTAACAATGCATCTCTCATATGTTCTTCCAAGAGTTTTAAAAATAGGGAAAAACAAAATAATTGGCACAGATAAGCTTTAGCAAAGACCTTAAAAGGGCATAATGTAGTTATGTGTGGTCTTTCGAACCTTATCAGCAAGTGTTGTAATGGCCTCAACGTATAATTCCCCATCCTGCTTTGAAGTGATCCCCACGTTTTCTAAAACAAGCACATACTAATCTGTTAATGAGTATTGAGGACTGTCTCTTGTGACCTCCAGCTGTGTTAAATTCTCTCCCTGAAGGGAAATATTACCCCTCATAATCGCCCCTTTAGCTCTGTCTTTCCAGGTTTAAAAAGCGGCTTTGTTCAGTCATGAGATCAGAGTTCCCTGATTTGTGCAGGTTTTCTGGGGACCAGCAGGCTTCCTGAGGAATATAAAGATAACCAGATTACATGAGACTTCCTTTCCCAGATGGTCTCCCCAAGACAATACCATCTCTGAATTTTGTCAAATTAAAAAGTGAAACATCTTATTCTATGTATAATTGAAGATTAAACTTACTGCTTCACTTTGATTTTGTCAGTTTTTCACGACAGTGTTTTCAAACCCACAAATTATTTCAATAGCTGGAATAACTCTAATATTTTCTGATAATAATAGCAAACACTTTTATGGTGCTTGCCATGTACACTGTTCTGAACCCTGTTCTGAGCAGTTTTCATTAATTCATTTAATCTCACAACACCCTTTTAGATAGATTCAATTATTGTCCCATTTTACAGATTGGCAAACCGGGGCACAAAGTTGTCTGCCTTGCCCTAAATTACACATACAGTGAGAGCCTGAGGGGGAATTTGGAAAGGACAGTCCAGCTCAAGTTTGTGCTCTTACTCTACATTATGCAGACCTCTCAAGCACTGTGCTGGTCACTTTATACACATCATCTTATTTAATTTTCACATGGTATAAAGTGTGTTATTACCTCCACTTTACAGATGAGGAAAATAAAGCTCAGTGGGCTTAAGCATCTTGTCCAGATCCCACATTGGTAAGCACAGAGAGAAATCGATTTGCCTTCCTATTTCCCTGGTATGTGAAGCCATTGACCAAGTGATGAGACATCCCAGAGAATGATCTGAATACTGATCATAGGATCTTCCTAGAAATAAAGTGGTGCAGTCAATAAATGAAGTCTAAATAAAGCTGCTCTGCCACTCTACTATGTGCTGCTGCATTTCTACTTAGGAAAATAGTTCTTACCACCAACGCACAAAGCTAAATAAGTCACCAGGGAGCTGGGAAGCAAGGGGGATTGGTGACCATCTGCAAACAGACACTGGAGAGAGAGAAACACTCTAGGGGTGGGCTATCATTTTCAGATTAGGTAGAAAAACAGAGGTGGTGAGGCAACCTATGAAGAGATTCTTGGACCTTGACCTTAGGCAGGAAGTAAAATTCACTCGAATCGCTTAATAAAAAACATTCTTCAAAGAGACCCAGTCTTACATGGTTATTTCAACAAGCATCTTGCCTTTGTGGAAAACAACTTGGCTTTCAAATCATTTTAAGCTTGGATATTAGTGCAGTGAGGAGCTTAATTGGGGAAGTAATGAGACCACCAAAGGAAATGAGAAACATTAACTGAGGCACAATGAAAGCATGCAGCCTCTGCTAAAGGAAAATGAGATTCATGAAACTCTGAGGCCGGGGGAAGAGAAGTAGATGAAGAGAACAAGAGGGAGGCGACTCCTGAG
The DNA here is from genome assembly GCF_011762595.2 of Tursiops truncatus. NCBI lineage: Eukaryota > Metazoa > Chordata > Mammalia > Artiodactyla > Delphinidae > Tursiops > Tursiops truncatus. The sequence continues at coordinate 48,361,782 of NC_047037.1, forward strand.
CTCGGTAGCAGAAAAATGAGATCCTTAAGCACAGAGGAAATGTTTTAAAAATACAACTTTACAAAACGGGGTTACAGATTATGTTTCAGTTAGTATCAGAGAGGCAGCAACTTCTCAGTCACAGCTGGAGTCACATTTTTTTCAGAAGCACAGAGCCTTTCCTTGTTTTATTGCACCCTAGGGGGTATTGTTGAAGATAACAAGCCAGATTTCTTTATGAGTTCATTGGTACTGCAGATACCTGGGCATGCATTGTGAGGTCATCCATCCTAATTCGGACACGCAGTCGGCTACGAATCCAATCCTAGAATTTCCCTTCTATAAGATTTCCTCCCAAGGTATCCCAGTCAGTCACACTTTACACTCTGAGGAAGCAGGAACCATTCCTAGCCAGAAATATTGCCCCTTTAACATTTCAGAACTGAATCATGTCCCATTCTTCACACTGGTTATTTGCGCCCATCCCAGTGCTCTGTCATGGTGTCCACGGGGGGCTACTCATTGAACACAGATAGAAATGAATGACAATGCAATACAAAACTTTCAGGTGAACGTACACCCTTGGGCTTCTGTAAAGGAGCAACAGAATAACAAGTACAGCATTTTCCGTTACTTACAGATTGCACTCCGAACCATCTGGAACCTGACATAAAGTCCAAATTGGTTGGAGAGTCGCTGTCACTATTTCAACTGACCCATTGTTTCAACTCTAACAGGGTCTGGTTGGCTGCTTGACAAATGTAATTGAATGATGACCACAAAGTGAGAAAGCCAGAAATCTGATTTGAGTTCCCTAAAGAATGCACTGGCCATGCAAGTTGCAAGGTTTAAATTTTTTTTTATTTTTAGAAACATATAGTGCATCCAGGGGCACAAGCCAGAAAGCCAAATCTCATGGAATCATAGCACTCGAAGGACTATCTGAGGTCCTTTTGTGTCCATCCTTAATTTTGAACGTGGCCTTCAAAGCAACCTAAGAGACAGTTCCCTCCATTTCACAAACTTTACCCTCTTCTATTGAGAAATTCTTCTTTATGTAGAATCTGAAATGCCAGCTCTCTCTCTTTCTCTCCTTGTCTCTTATTCTCCTGTCCCTTCTCTTTTTTTTTATATTTTCTTTTTAATTTTGCTGTTCTTTTCTTGACCATATCCAACATCTTGATACTCTTCGATGTTTAGATCAACCCCTCCTCAATAATGTGATATTGCCTTCTATATACGCTATAAAAGGTTAATATTTATTCATTTCTTAATTTTTAGTCCCACCCTGGATTCTGCAAATTTCAAAAACAGCTACACACTGTTGACCCCTATTTAAACCACCACTGTTTTCTATTATTCTCTCACTTCATAGCTTGCAGTCCGGGGAGCTGTGTTAAACATTTTCTCCAGTTTCAATCAAACTTTTTCTGATTGTCTTATGGTCACCCATTCCAAATTTTGAGGTACCTAGTTGGTTCATACTGGCGTTGACAAACTTAGGATGTCACTTTCAATTGATTATTTAAATATTGATTTTTTTAAAAAAGCTTCTAGAACCAGCACTTTCTCCAAGGATACTTTCTCCAAACTGTGATTATCTCAACTCTTGACTTGTCCCCTCTGGCTGCCTCTGAGTCTGAATCTCCCAAGGAACAAATTTCTAGGAGGCACTAGATTGCGGAAGAATCAGGGACAGCATTCTCTCAAAGATCTTATATATTATTTTGATGCCATACTCAGCAGTGAGCTGTTATAGCCATTTGGGGAAATCGCCATAATTTTCAATTTGTAAACTTTTCAAGACCTTCCTGCATTCGTTACACGTGCATGACTTGAGTGGTGTTATCAATGTTTTTGTAAAAATTTACCATGTTTTTTTATTGAGCTTAATTCCAACAATTTTGTACTTTAATAAAATGTTGTAAACATTGCAAAAAAATGCCCCTTGAAGCTTAACATAGATCCCAATACTATTATTTTTGCATGAAACAGTCAGCCTGTGAAGTGTCACAATAAAGGTGAAATAAAATTTTAGAAACAGGCTAAGGAAACATAAAGGAAGGAAGAACTGCATCGCAGATAAGTTAACACGTGAATTGTGCATTAAGGAACATGCCGGGAAAGGTACGAATGGTCTGTCTTTGGATTTACTGAGAACTCCAGCTATCATCTCATTATACGCTAATAGTTGACTTAACAGAAAGAACAATCATACAGAAAGGAAACAAGAAATTAGAGAGCATTATCCTCTTAACTGCTTGTGTTTCAGCAGTACTAATAGCTACTAGTAATGTGCCCCATATTTGAAAATTGCTGAGAGAGTAGATCTTAAAATGTCTCATCACAAGGAAGAAATTATAACTATGTGAGGTGACGGATGACAACTTATTGTAGTAATCATTTTGCAATATATACACATATCAAATCATCATGTGTACACCTAAAACTAATACAATGCTATATGTCCCTTATATCTCAATGAAACGGAAAAAGTAGCTAACATTTATTGAGAACTTCCTGTATGCTATGCTAACTGCTTTACATACACAAACTCAATAATTACAATAGGCTAAGGTCCTAGGCATTTTACCCCCTTTTCACAAATAAGGTAATTAAGTTAACAACTTCTTCAAGGTCACACAGTTAATAAGTGGTCAGGCCAGGATTCAGCCTCAGGTACGCTTGACTCCAAACACATGCACTTAACCAACAGGCTTTTAACTCCTATGCTTTAAGGCCAGTGAAATCTTGTCTCACAGTTAGCAAATATCAACTTGCTCCAAATAGGACTTCCCCAAAGAATACAAGCCTAACCTAAGCAGATGTCCTGTGCGTTCCAACAGTTCAGCGGGCATCCTGCCCCTAGTCTACCCAGGTGTCAGCCTTGTGAAGCCAGGCACAAGCCCAGCGTGTACAGTCACATCCATGATCATTTCCCACCAGCCCAGCCTGCCCCTTAGGCATCAAAGGCACAGACCCCATCCGCTTAATTGTCCACCTGCCCAGCGTCCCACTCACAACCACTGAGGTTTCTCCTGTCTTCCCATTGCCACCCGCTGGGCCCCAGGAAGTCCCTTCCAACCTTGATGACAAGATCTTCAGGGAGGGGAATTCATGGTTGCTGAGTGCTGTCTATGTGCCAAGAACTTTACTAGACATATTGCTTAGGTGATATAATGTATTAGCAATTTAATAGTAATAATAATGAGGTAAGGCATGTAAAAGCACAGCCTTCAGAGTCAAGTGTGGGTTTAGATCTAGGCTTTGCTGCTTTCTAACTGTGAGACCTTAAGCAAGTTAACTAATCTGAATCTCATCTGTAAAATGACCATAAGGAGGTTATTTGAGGACAGAATGAAATGGTATATAAAAAACCCTTAACAAGTGCCCAGCCCATAGTTGGTACTCAATAACTGCTGAAAATTGAGGATTGAAAAATCAGTTAAAACTGACTTAAAAGTCTTTCAGTCCAACACCAAGAGTGAACTGTACTGTAAACTATGAACACTGGGTGATAAGGATGTATCAATGTAGGTTCAGCCATGGTAACTAAGGGACCACTCTGGTGGAGACTGTGGATGTGTGGGAGCAGGGCGTATATAGGAAATCTCTGTACTTTCTGCTCAGTTTTGCTGTGGGCCTAAAGCAATCCTAAAAAATAAAGTCTTAAGAACAGCAACCCAAAAGTCTTTCAGAGCGCCAATCTCCTACTTGCAAAAGAAATCTCAATTCTACCTGTTTTCTTGGTCTGTCTAGAGAATATTATAAATAAAGTTTAGTTTGCAGTTTGGGCCTCTCTATAGAAAAAACTGTAATGAACCTTCATTATTTCTTATTTACAGAAATTAGACCCTCCATTCCCCTCCCCATTTAAAAATATACATATTTTCATGTAACACGTCACCACATATCGCTTCATGCTGGCTGATGGAAGACAGAGTGGTCTAGGCACTGGCTTTCCAACCTGGGGAGGGTGTGGCATAGACATCGGGACTTTTAAAGATCTCCTCCAGTGATTCTAATAATTAGCAGCCAAGTCTGAGAACCGCGGGTACAAGGAGGGCTTGGAGATAGCCCTGGTGCTTGCTAGCTGTACGGCCTGGGTCACATCACTTCTCTGAGGCTTTTTTCTTTTATCTGTAAGTTGGGATAAAAATAGCTACCCTGCAGCGTTGCTGCAAGATTACAGATATGTGTAAAATGTCAGTCAAATAGCAATTTCAATATATAACAGCTTTTGTGACCGCCTGGAGGGGTGGGATAGGGAGGGTGGGAGGGAGGGAGACGCAAGAGGGAAGAGATATGGGAACATATGTATATATATAACTGATTCATTTTGTTGTAAAACAGAAACTAACACACCGTTGTAAAGCAATTATACTCCAATACAGATGTTAAAAATGTATATATATATATATAAAACAGCTATTTTTAACAGTTTTATTGAGATGTAATTTTTTTTCAATAAGTCACCTGTTTCAAATGTACAATTTGATGAGTTTTGACAAGTATCTATAGCCTTGTAACCATCCCTCAGTCAAGACTTAGGTAGTCCTTGCTTTGCACAGCAGTATGGAACTGTAAAAATGACTGCACAAGCTGAGACCGTGCAAAGTAATCTTAATAAAAAAATGGGGAAATTTTTGATTATTCCATGACCTTCAAAACTGTTTGTCAAAATATTAAAACCTCTCTTACTATCAGTTATAAATGAATAGAGAAATTTTTTAAATAGTAAAACAAATACTTATTTAGTACATTGTAATTTAAAACATCTGAAAATTTGAGAACTAAGGTATTTTATTCACTTGTAAAAAGCTTATCAAGTGTAGTTTGAACACCGCTTGCCTTTTTCTTGTGGTGCAGTTTAATATACAGAGTGAGCATCTTCTCTACACCTTGGTGAATTGTCGTGTCCCTTTCTAAGTTTGAGTGAGCTTACAACGTTGAATCCTTTGTACTTTTAATGTCAGGCAGCTTGTGAACCATCCTCTGAGATGAATGCCCTTGATGTGGGTTTTTTTGTTTGTTTGTTTTTCCCAGTGTCACTTCTCCTCATCCTTTTAATCACAGTCATTTTTCTCACTTATGTCCACAATAAGTTCACCTTCACTAAATTTCTCCAGCTGTGTTTCTCCACTGGTGGCAGTGTCAGCATTCCCACGGTCAGCAATTGCTTCTATAACTTTACATTTGATTCAGATTTTACTTCCAACATTATCACTTTTCAGTTCTTTGCTGCATTTTCGTCTCTGTTGGCCAATCCCTTCTTTCCATCATCCATTTTTGTTAAACGTCATGTGGGTCTGTCACTGGGAGACAAGGCAGGAACACAGAGGTGTCTGTGAGTGAACTGGAGAACAGGTGGCCAGTGACCAACTGTCAACAGACCGAGAGAAGCGATGTGGTTGGTTACTGATCGAGATGCACATCTGCTCCTTACATCGTGATCTGTGGACTGAAGAGCTAGCTGCAAAGTTTGTAACTTAAGCAATTACTCACGGTTAACATACTGTGGCAACTGAAATTTGAACTATGTTGGTGGGGACTGGTGTTATTTATCTAAATGGTGATGATCGAAACGTGGGCTTGCACACCAAGGACTGCCGGTATTGAACATTTCCAGGCTCCCAAATAGCTCCCTGGTGCCCATCTGTAGGCAACGTCCAGCGCAACACCCAGGTCCTGGCAAACATTGACATGCTTTCTGTCACTGTAGTTTTGTCTCTTCTAGAATTTCGTATCAACACAATCAAACCATTTGAAGCCTGACGTGTCTGGCTTCTTTCATTCAGCGCGATGCTTTTGAAATTCATTTATGTTGTTGCATGCATATGATGGCTACTTTTCTTTCTTTTCTTTTAGACCACTAAACCAATCTTTCATCTTAACTGAAAATACAATGAAACAAAATAGATAGATAAATAAACCTTCTTTGATTCCACAGCCTCCCCTATCTCTCTCCTCTTTGTAACCAAACTTTTTGAAACAGTCATCCCTTTACTTTCTCTCCTCCACTCCTTCCTCAACACACTGCATTCTGGTTTCAGCCCACCACACCTATAAAACTGCCTTTAAGGGCTTCCCTGGTGGCGCAGTGGTTGAGAGTCCGCCTGCCGATGCAGGGGACGCGGGTTTGTGCCCCGGTCTGGGAAGATCCCACGTGCCACGGAGCGGCTGGGCCCGTGAGCCATGGCTGCTGAGCCTGTGTGTCCGGAGCCTGTGCTCCGCAGCAGGAGAGGCCACAACAGTGAGAGGCCCGCGTACTGGAAAAAACAAACAAACAAACAAAAATACTGCCTTTAACAAGGCCACAACTTCCTTTCTGCTACATCCATGGACGCTTCACCTCTATCCTTATCTTTTTAGCCACACTTGATGCTGTTGAGCACTCCTCCTTCAAAATCTCCTGATCCTCTTCTTCCCTCTTTGACCCCCGCCTTCTCAGCCCCCTTCCTCCAGATGCCTTTAACCTAGTGTTCCTAAGGCGTAGTCCTGGGACCTCTGTGATAGTCACTTGCAACCCCTCCCAGGACAATCTCAACTATTCCCATAGTTTTCTCTAGCTCTAATCTCTTTCCTGAATTCCAGACAAATGTATGCTACTGTCTAATAAACATCTGAATTTGAATGTCCCCTTGATACTTTAGAATCATATATTCAAAATTAAACTCATCATTTCGATGCCTCTTTCCCGTGCCCCCCCAAAAAAACTGTTCCTCCATCTGTGTTCCCAATTTTAGTGAATGGTTTCAGTATCAAACGTTTGTCCAAACCAGAAACCCAGCTTCCTTCCTCTCCCGTACTCCCAACCCCACACATCCAATAGAACACCAAGACTAGTCAACGCTACCACCAGCTCTCAGAATCTGTACACATCTCTCTATTCCCACTCCTACTATCCTGTTCCAGCCACCATTACGTCTCCCCACGATCATTTTCATGCCTTGTAACGTTTTGATCACTGTGTGATTTTTCTCAAACACAATCTGATCTTTCACCTCCCTGTTTAAAACTATTTAATGTGTCCCCATCCCAAGCTCCTAAGAAAAAAAGCTCTCCATTACCCTGGCCCCAGCTCACCACACAAACTTTACAAATAATCAATATATTATGTGTCAGCCACTTTGGGGAGACCATCTGACCCTTTGTCCCTTGTTTGTAAACAGCAGAAACTAGGAATGCAATGAAGTGACAGATTCTTGGCCATTTCCCATGAAGCTGGGTCTTGTCAGATGACTCAGCTGTTGTTTGCTTTCTACTTCAAAGAACAGGGTAGGGCCCCCAGCCCGGAGGCAGAGGAGCTGTGTGCAGGCAGTGACACAAATTCCAAGTGAAGAGAAAGACAAGACAAGGGGAAGAGGAGAGGAACTCGGAGGCCCTAGCTGGAAGTTGCAGGTCTCTGGTGAACAGACACAGCCTTCTTTGCTCTGTTTTGCTCCCCTCAACAGTCCTGCATCCTGAAATAGGTCAAAAGGCTCCTAATGAGGACAGAAGCACGACTGACTTCAGAGTTCTTCTCATAACAGTTCAGAACATCTTTCTAATCAGCCAGCTTGGGTTTGGGGTAGGGCTAAGACAGCCTATGAGGCAGACGCCTGTCCTTTCCCAGCTGCCTGGATCAAAACAAGCACGGGACATTCAAACCTGAGCTGGGACCGTGGGGTTCAGTTTACCACCAGGTGTTTAAGGTTACTGTTTTTTCTCAGGATTCCTTTCTACATCACACCTCACACCCCCATTCCATTTCCCTGAGCAGCGCTATCTCTTTGTGGAAGAGGCTCTATTACCAGCAGGACCCCTGCAAAGACAGCAAGACCAATCTTTCTACTGCTGAGTTAACCAGGAGGTAGAATAAACACACATTCTGGCCTCCTGCAAATTAGGGGCATAAAAAATGTTTTGAAAGAATTTGGTTACTATTTCCAAAAAAAAAAGTCAAAACAGTCATTGTAGGAAAAATGAGAACTTCATTGCACTACGATTTGCTTTATAGTTTCATAGTGTTTTCATTTTAAATTCTATATGAAGGCATACGTGAAGACTAACACCAGAGGTGTTAGTCCAGCCAGTTCTGCTGGATGATATCCTCTCAGAGACCAGCCCACCTCGGACAGGCCCTCGAAGGAAGTCAGAGCAAGCAACAGTGCTTCTGAGCAAAGGTGGCTTTCCTCTCGTTAACGCATAGACACGGCTGGAGCTGTCAAGAGGCCCTTAGAGGTCACCTGACATCCCTCCCCCGATCTTGCATTAAGGAAAATGAGGGTCGGTGAGATCGGGTGCCTTGCCCAAGGACAGGTGATTTGTCCAAGGTCAGATGGCTTCCCTGACATCAGGTGACTTGCTTAGGATCACACAGTTAAGCTTGTATCAAAGCCAAGGCTGAAAACCTGATCTGACTCTGGGATGATATCTTCCCACAATATCACATGTGGCTCAACAGCAGTTCCTAGCCCCTTCCTCACCTCTGCTCCCAAACAGCAGACACATCCCACTTTGGAACTTGCAAACTGCTTCTGAGTAACCAGAATCTGCGATTCTAGCATCCTCGGCTTACAGAGTTGGTTCCTTTTCTTTATGGGGTGGGGAGGAGGTGAGGGGTGCTGATGACTTCACCACAGACCATGCAGTGAGTCAGGGACTGAGCCAGCTCCCCAGACCCCGATCCCTGGTTTATCTTTCTGTTTCCGAGTCAAGTGAGCTAGTCAGCCTTCCATGCCATAAAGACACCACAGAGCAGGGAAACCATGAGGCTGCCTATTTAGAAAAGACCTGCTTCCCTGCTGAGTGTCACTACACGTCTCTTTCTGCGCACTTGAGCAGTCTGTTCCTGCAGCTGGCTACCAGGAAAACAGGCGAGAGGGATGATTGTGAGATAGCCCCTTAAAGGGGGGGATCCATGTCATCATTGAAAAAAAAAGCCCCCCGAAGTCTCAGGTGAACAAGCAAGCTGAAGTGGAGACCATAGCAAAGGTTCAAGTCGTTAGGACCATTTAGACAGATGTGCCTTAATGAGATCATGCCATGAAAGACACACAACCAGGAAAGAAATATTACTGTGCCCTGGAAAGGAGAATGCCATCCTTCTTCACCAGATCAAACCCCAAGCTTGCAAGGTAGCCATGAAGGAGAGAAGGATCTCCTTGCCCTTCCCCTTCTCCTTAGGCAGTGTTTCTCCAACTGTAGTGAGCACATCTTCACAATGCATATATTTGGATCTCACTCCTAGAGGAGGGTGGGTCTGGGGGAGGGCAGGATGCCTGGGCATCTGCATGTCTAACAAGTACCCCAGGATACACACTTTAGATGCACTTCCTCATTGCTGCTGCTGCCACTGGGTAGCCTTTTAGGGGTGCTTTCCCCCATTTATTGCTCTTACTCACATCTCCCTTGCCAAACAAGGCTGGAACATTTCAACAAGGCTGTGCTAAAGGCCTCGGAAAAAAAAAAAAAGTAAATAAGCAGAGAGTAGCTTGCAAGAAAATAATCTGGTTTATAAGAGACAGTTTCCTCATCTTCAGTGTGGGGACCCCTACAGGGCTATCTCCCAGCTGGACTCCAGGCTGTCTGTGCAAGAGGACATTTCTTACTACCTACGTGGGCATGCCTTCATGAATACAGAGATGCCTTGAAGTCCAGACCGTGCAGAGGAAAGCTCAGGAGAAGCCACAGGCTCCCTGTTCAGCCCACCTTCAGTCCATCTTCTGAGCTTCTCTCATCTGTCTGTGAAACTACTCACCTCTTTTTTTTTTTTTATACAGCAGGTTCTTACAGTTATCTATTTTATACATATTAGTATCTACATGTCAATCCCAATCTCCCAATTCATCCCACCACCAACACCCACACCCCTGCTTTCCCCCTTTGTGTCCATATGTTTTTTCTCTACATCTGTGTCTGTTTCTGCCTTGCAAACCAGTTCATCTGTACCATTTTTCTGAAACTACTCACCTCTTTCCTCAACAACTGATTCTGGGAGAATCTAAACTGGTCAGGGAGGAAGATAACAATTCTCTAAGCCCAAATCAGTATACCTAAGTCAGTGCTACATCTGGATAAATGTCAATTCCAGAAGATAAAAACAAGAGGGAATTTGGGAGGGGTGGTGGTAGTAGAAAGGGTCAGTTCCTCTCACCTCATTCTGGACAGATCCTGGTGATGAGATCGTGGTGATTCGAGAGGCAGCAGCTTGCAAAAGAGGCCAGAGCTGACATTTCAATTTAGCCACTTGTTCATTCAACCAGTAGTTTTCGAGCAACTATTATGTGCTGGATCCCATGCCAGACATTGTAAACATTGCAGAGCAATTAACAAGATAGGCTCATCTGCAGTGACATGGATGGACCTAGAGATTATCACACAAAGTAAGTCAGACAGAGAAAGACAAACATCATATGATATCGCTTATATGTGGAATCTAAAATATGACACAAATGAACTTATTTATAAAATAGAAACAGACTCACGGACATAGAGAACAGACTTGTGGTTGCCAAGGGGGAGGAGGAGAGGGGGAGGGATGGAGTGGGAGTTTGGGATGAGCAGACACAAACTGGTATATATAATATGGATAAATGATAAGGTCCTACCGTATAGCACAGGGAACTGTATTCAATATCCCATGATAAACCATAATGGAAAAGAATATGAAAAAGAATGTATATATATGTATAACTGAATCACTTGCTGTACAGTAGAAATTAACACATTGTCATTCAACTATACTTCAATAAAATAAAAACAACTCTTGCCCCTGTCTTTACAACACTTATAGCCTAGCAGGGAAAATGACTAAGACAACTCAACAGGGCCTCATCTGATTGTCCTCAGACCACCTCTGGGCCCACACAGCATGTGTTTAACATCAGGGTATTTTCCATAAAAATCTGGATTTCTAACTTCTCTTTTTTTTTTTTGCCGTACGCGGACTTCTCACTGTTGTGACCTCTCCCATTGTGGAGCACAGGCTCCAGACGCGCAGACTCAGCGGCCATGGCTCACGGGCCCAGCCGCTCCACGGCATATGGCATCTTCCCGGACCGGGGCACGAACCCGTGTCCCCTGCATCGGCAGGTGGACTCCCAACCACTGCGCCACCAGGGAAGCCCTAACTTCTCTTTTAAAATCAGAAAAGATGGCAAAAGTGGGCTTGTATTCCCCAATGGCAGCACTTTCTAGAACTGAGAAGCAGCTGTCCATTTAGAGAAGCATGCACTCTCCAATTTACCACACTCTGCACCACTCCTAATTGTCTCAAATATGGCCAGTTTCACCCATTTGACTCACCTGTCCTGTACCCAAACACATTTGAGTTGAAGGTTCTTGTATGGAAGCACATGGCAGAGGACCTAACCTGATCCGGAGAATGAAAGTTGAATAGGGTTTCTTAGGTGATGAAGGGCAAGGAAGGGAGTAGGTTAGGAATGTGGGCAGAGGAAACAGCATAATGCAAAGGCCCAGAGATGAAGGTTGGAGAGTCTGAGAGCAAGGGGCAGGTGTGTGTGAGGAAGGTGGACTGTTGCTTACAGGTAGAGCTCTAAGCGAGAGGTGAGAGGGACTTCCCTGGTGGTCCAGTAGTTAAACACTCTGCGCTTCCACTGCAGGGGAGGCGCGGGTTTGATCCCTGGTCAGGAAACAAAGATCCCACGAGCTGCATGGCACGACCAAATAAGTAAATAAATAAATAAGTGAGAGGTAAGAGATGGAGGTGGAGAGCAAGGTAGGGGTGAGTCGTATTAAAAATGTTGGACTTTACCCCATGGTGCACAGTAGAAGACAGCAGAGGGTTTCAAGCAGGATAATGGCCCCCATCCGACTGTTTCTGGAAGGCTGCTTGGACTGCTGTGTGGAGAGCAGACTGGAGGCAGCAAGACTGAATTGCAAACGGGAATTTCAGGGTGTTCATGAGAAGTCCCCCTGTACAGAAGTCACTGGGGAACGCCAAAGGGTTGTGTCCTATTTTCTCTTCCGAGCCCCTGCCCCTACCATACAGCAGAGTCCTGGGCACAGAGCAGGGGCTCGGGGAAGAGTTCTGACCCAAACGTCAGGCAGAAGCAATGACAGAAATGTTTCAGTCCTGTGAATTTGACCTTTTCTACTTGACCCTATGGGAAGGGTAAAGTTTTAAAAAATAAACTCAAATATGAAGCTATTCTAAAGTCACTGACCTTCTCTGCCGGCTCATCTTTGATGTGGGTGACCCCTCTGGCTTAGCCATGACTTTCTTGAGAGGGAGAACATCACGGCTGCCAGGTCTCCCTCAGACATTCAAGTTTAAGGAAGAGACACAAAAATCTTGCACGTTAGTGAAAGAGGAAAGGTGCAGACCCAAATGTGCAAATAAAATAGAAAAAGGATACAAACAGCTAGAAAAAGCCCAAAATTTCGACATCAGGTGGTGGACGGGGGACACTTTTTGGAAGGAAAATTTTTATTTTTCAGCCTGACACAACTGAGTGGACTGGAGATATAGCTCCATTTAAAATCCATTTAGAGAGACAGAACGCTGCTTGTTTCAAAACTACAGTTCCATCTTCACAGCCCTCCTCCTGCATCACAAAATGTCAAATCCTGGTGTGGGAGAAACCCATTAGAACTCAACTTTATAGTGCTCACGTGGTCTGCTTGGATTTCATCTACTGGGATATTTACTTTGGATAAAATGCAAGTTCTCTGTGGCAGTCCGGGGGAAATTACAACGGATGGAACAAGCAAGGCGTTTTGCAGATGAAACCAACCCCCAAGTGGGATGTTCCACTCAAAATTAATTGACTCTCCCACATCCGTACTCCCCTTTGTCTGATCTTGGGTCATCTGTTCTCTCTTCTGGGATCTCAAAGCTCTTTTTTGAGCAGGTATTTTTCTGTTCTCATTATTGCAGAAACTTGAAGTGCTTTGCCGCCAGTCAAACTGAGACATCCACTTATCTGGAAGTGAATAGTAAGGGGTGGGACCTAAAGAACAGGGTTCCCAGTTGCTTTGCCTTATATGCACCTAACTAGTATTCTCCAAGAATTCCTACCCATCCAAAGGCTTGCAGTATCTGAAAGAATAGCCCTTGGTCATTCACACTCCAGGCAATAGGCGTTCTCCCTCATTTATGATAATAGGAAGGAAATTTATCTGCCAGGAAGCATCTGGTGGTCCACAAATCAAAGAATGCCTGGCTTAGTTCTGGTGTTTATTATTTTAGCTGAAGACCACACATCAGAGCCCTAATACCTCAGTCCCCATCTTATGTGCTTTAAACCAATAGAGTGAATCCTAGAGACATCAGTAAAACTCCACAGAAACCTGTAGCTCTAATTTTCATTCAACAAATATTTATGGAGCTTCTGTGATGTTGCCGGGAACTGTTATGGGGACAGAACTGAACAAAACAGGCAAGTCTGTGCTTATGCTGAACTTGCAGTTTAGTGCCGGGGCCAGGGGGCGGGGGTGAGGGGTAGAAATAGACAATAAACAGATAACTACAGAATGTGGCAGGCAGTGATGAATCTGCAGATGAAGAATAAAGCAGCCTAGAGGGCCGAGGTCATCAGGAAATGCGTCTCTGAGCAAGGTGATCTTTCAACAGAGGCTAAAGCGGGCAAGGGAGCCGGTCACAAGGAGTCTGGTGGAAGAGCGTTCCAAGGTTAAGGAACAGCAAAGGCAAAAGTCCTGAGAGGGGTTTATATAATTCCTGCCACCCTGTTTTTGTTTTTTTTTTTAACATCTTTATGGGAGTATAATTGCTTTACAATGTTGTGTTAGTTTCTGCTGTATAACAAAGTGAATCAGCTATACGTTTACATATATCCCCATATCCCCTCCCTTTTACATCTCCCTCCCACCCTCCCTATCCCACCTCTCTAGGTTGTCACAAAGCACGGAGCTGATCTCCCTGTGCTATGTGGCTGCTTCCCACTAGCTATCTATTTTACATTTGATAGTGTATATGTCCATGCCACTCTCTCACTTTGTCCCAGCTTACCCTTCCCGCTCCCCGTATCCTCAAGTCCATTCTCTAGTACGTCTGTGTCTTTATTCCTGTCCTGCCCCTAGGTTCACCAGAACCTTTTTTTTTTTTTTTTTTAGATTCCATATATATGCGTTAGCATACGGTATTGTTTTTCACTTTCTGACTTACTTCACTTTGTATGACAGACTCTAGGTCCATCCACCTCAGTACAAATAGTTCAACTTTATTTCTTTTTATGGCTGAGTAATATTCCATTGTATATATGTGCCACATCTTCTTTATCCATTCATCTGTTGATGGACACTTAGGTTGCTTCCATGTCCTGGCTATTGTAAATAGAGCTGCAATGAACATTGTGGTACATGACTCTTTGAATTATGGTTCTCTCAGTGTATATGCCCAGTAGTGGGATTGCTGGATCATATGGTAGTTCTATTTTTACTTTTTAAGGAACCTCCATGCTGTTCTCCATAGTGGCTGTATCAATATATATTCCCACCAACAGTGCAAGAGTGTTCCCTTTGCTCCACACCCTCTCCAACATTTATTGTTTGCAGATTTTTTGATGATGGCCATTCTGACTGGTGTGAGGTGATACCTCATTGTAGTTTTGATTTGCATTTCTCTAGTGATTAGTGATGTTGAGCATCCTTTCATGTGTTTGTTGGCAATCTGTATATCTTCTTTGGAGAAATGTCTATTTAGGTCTTCTGCCCATTTTTGGATTGTGTTGTTTGTTTTTTTGATATTGAGCTGCATGAGCTGCTTGTATATTTTGGAGATTAATCCTTTGTCAGTTGTTTCATTTATGAATATCTTGTCCCATTGTGAGGGTAGTCTTTTTGTCTTGTTTATGGTTGCCTTTGCTGTGCAAAAGCTTTTAAGTTTCCTGCCGCTCTGTTTTACGCCTGTGTTGTAGATCCATTCCACAGGCACAGCCGCAAAGGGCGCTGCCTTGCCTTCTCCTTTCTTTCCTTTCTTTCTTGTCTTTCCCTTTCTCCCTCCCTCTCTTCCCTCCTTCGTCCCTGCTCCAAACCTTTGCTTCCTGAATAAGCGTCTCCAACCCCTTTGCTCTGGGGCAAGTGCGCTAAGGATGATAAACCTCAAATTCTTTCGTGACAGGACAAGTTTCCCTTTTCTGGAACCTGGCGGCTCCTGAGACTGAGGGATAGAAAGAAGGCTTTTGCATTATATCTCAAGTTTGGGAGAGAAGAACTCTGTTAGCATGATAAGGTTACAGCTTTTCCTAGAGGATATCCTAGCAGGCATTGTGTTTGTAGGGACATCCCAGGTCAGGATCTGAAGAGGCATGTCCCCACCGCACAGCCCCGCATGGAGCAGAAAATGGCTAGCTTGTTATACCGGGGATCAGATAAAAGGCAGGACCTGGGGAGTGGGGAGCAGGTAATGAAAAGGCTTAAAAGGGGCAAGTGACTCTGTGTGTGTGTGTGTGTGCGTGTGCGTATGTGTGTGTGTGTGTGTGTGTTTGGTACAAGGGAGAAGGGTGGGTGCAAGAGGGCTGAGCTCTGCTGACTGAGTGCTTAACCACAAGGCAGCTTCCAAGGGTCTAGGGTGAAGTTCATGTGTCTGTGGATGAACCTGGGGACAGGTGGATGGCATGGAAATCTACTTCTGAAACTCCACCAAGTTCTGCCGCCTCATAGGAACCCCTACACCCATCCCTGTTGACTCAGTATGTATGGGTAGGCTTATCTTTTGAGCCCAAAGAACTGAACTCAGAAATTTAGAGTTCTGTGTCTTTGCTTGACTCACTGATTAGAACCTTTTTTTGGTACTGATGGTACCATCTCTTCTTTCAGCAATAAGTGGCATAGTGCATGGATTGCACCCTTAAGACAACTTGGAAGCTGGCATCCTATTTTCCCAGAAGAGAGTGTGCTGAGGATTCTTTGTTATTTTGCTTCTCTCTCAGCTTTTATCTACCTTTCTCCACTTGCTAAAACCGCATATCTTCTTTTAAGTGCACTTATAATTCCCTCAGCATTTGTTAGTTTAAAATGCAACACCACTGTCCCTCCTTAGTACCAGCTTACAAAAAATAATTATATTCATTTGACTGAGTGGTGTATTAAAGGCTGTCAACTGAGTTTCGTGCCACATCTTTACAACCTAACTGTAGTGCTAGTAAATCTAGCCACTAAATTTGCATCTTTATTTCATCTGCCAGCCTCTTAGCCATCAGCACACACACAACACAGACACACACACACACACACACACACACATCACCATAGAGCTTCCTTGTATTCATTCAAGGAGTGAGTGTTACCATGGACTATTAATTTGAGGGACAGCTGTGTGGCACATTCACTAGGGTCTTCCCTATAGTGTATGATCTAATAATGCAGAGAACTATTGGGCCAAGCTTGAGTAATCCTTTGGGTGTCCTTAATCTTGGACACAGTGCCTCCCCATATTGCCAGATGACATGCGATAGCATCATTACCTGTTGGATGTCAGGATATCTCACCTAAATCTGGCATGTTTGGATTGCATACAATTTCTCTTATTTGTTCTCCTTCAGTGAAAGAGAAAGCCCTTACCTGCAAAACTTCTTATCTATGTGAGCACTGATTAGGACCCTTCAGTCTGGTTTATACTAGGTCAGATTACCCCTCTTCTGGCTATCTTATTTCCCAACCATTTATTCACCTTGGATGCCTCTTTCATGGCCTCCACATAGCACTCAGTTTGCAGTGATCCATGGCAAATGGCTACCTTAAAGTCTGTGATCTAGACAATCGGATGCAGGTCAATGGGTCACATAGCCAACTAAAGTATATGCCAAGACCCTCAGGGACAGGTAGACACATGGTTGGTCAACTTACTGTGCCTGTTGTCTGATGGCCAATGTGGTTTTGCAGAATCCTTCCATATTTTTGTGAGAGGATGTGACTGCCCCATAGAGGGAACAGTGCCCCTTCCCTGGGAAACATATAAGAATGTCCCGGGGCTTCCCTGGTGGCGCAGTGGTTGGGAGTCCGCCTGCCGATGCAGGGGACGCGGGTTCGTGCCCCGGTCCAGGAAGATCCCACATGCCATGGAGCGGATGGGCCCATGAGCCATGGCCACTGAGCCTGCGCGTCCGGAGCCTGTGCTCCACAACAGGAGAGGTCACAGCAGTGAGAGGCCCGTGTACCGCAAAAAAAAAAAGAATGTCCCGGTGGCTTTCTCTTCCACACTGCACATGCTCTACTGCTGCCCCTCCTCTATGCTGGACCCACTACATCCATGCCACTTGGAATCACTTTGTATAATGGTAGACGTTACTGATAGGAACTTATTACATATATAAACCATCTAGGGGTCTAAAAGAAGTTAAAATATTAGACTCAGAATACAGGCCAACAACAGATTAAGAAAACTGAAATGGAGAAGAAACAGGTCAGTTTCACTCTCACTGCCAAGGAATTCCAATGGGGATTCTACCAAACTACCCTCTCTTGGGAGTCCAACAAGCTGATTAGAGCCCCATCAAGTCCAAACCAGCCAGCTGCCTAGGGAAACACCCAGCTATGAAGTTCATCTGTGTCCAGGAAAGATCTTCCAAGACCACTCTAGCCCCAGTGCCCAGCCTGAATCCAATCCAACCATCTCAGGCAAAATAATAAAATCAGAGAGAGGCTGGCCAACCAGCAGGGTGTGCCTAGGACTAAGGGGATTCCTGGGGTGCAAAACTTTCAGTACCAAAATTGGGAAATTCTGGGCAAATCAGGATGAATTGGTCACTCTATCAGAGACCATAATATGTAAATAGTAAGCTTCGGTGCTATGCTTCCATTTCCAGTACTATTCTAGCTCCAGGGAGATGCTTTACTTGGCTATAGATATGGAGTGCCATGTTACTCACGTGTACACTATATACACTCTGAGGTTTATTTAGATTAAAAAAATGTAAGGTGTCTCCTTCAAATACTTGGAACTCAATCAGTGACACTCCAAAATTAGCTTTAAGTGATAAAATTTTATGTAATTATGACGACCATCTCTAAAATAAGTGATTAAGTGCTTCAATTAAAAAAGGAATGGTCTGAAAACAAATCTCTCAGGAATTATAAATATTCTCTAAGATATTTGCCCAATTAGAAGCTCTCTGAGTCTTGTTTTTATATTTCTTGCCAACAAATGTTGCTTAGCAACAGTCAGCCATCTCTTTTCTCTCATTAGTTTCCCCTCCCACCTTTGCAGTTCCCACTAAAGGAAAGGAAAGCCATTGCTCTGTGATGACCTCCTCTTCTCAGTTCATAAACAGAAAAGTGAAAGTTGTTTAAATGCGATGGTCCCTAATGCTTGCACCAAGGTTTGTACAGTCTGAAGGACTGCTACTAAAAGAAGTTAAATTCTAATGGTGTCTTAATTCATTAAAACCCATATTAGGAGTAAAAGAGGTTCAGGCACACCAATAATTCTGCAAGGGCCATTGTTGGTATCTTTGTGCCCCAGAATCTTGACTCAGTTACTAGCTGGTGGAGAGGGATGGAAACTACACTGTTGAGGACCAACTTTGTGCCGTACCTTAACAAGGTGCTAGTTTAAATTGGCTTTTAGAATTGGACTTGGGCTGGCTCAGGTGGATTTTTGTTTTTTAGTTTTGGGTTTTCGTGTGGGCGGGGAGGAAGACAGGCAGGGATTAGCGTGGAGACAGAGAACATACTGGATACAAGAGCCACAGCAGGACCTGGCCTCATGGAGCCTGGAACCACACCCCAGCCACCCTTGGGGATCTCAGCAGAAAGGTCTCATTCCAGTTTTCCTTTAGTCCTCCACCTTTCCAGAGTTCCACTGCTCTCTCTGCCTGCTCTTCTCCCTGTGTGGGTCACTGAGTCTGCTTTTGCTGCCTCTCTCTGCCTTATGTTCTGACCCTAACCACATATCTCAGCTTATTCAAATGTCAGAGCTGCTGCTGCCACATAACTGACTTGCCCAGGGACCCCTGTCTACCTCAGGGACTCTCTCTGTGTTCCTTTCAGCTTCAGCTCTTCCTGCAAACTGCCTGATCGCCTCTAGACTTCTCAAGCCAAATACCCAAGAGTGAAATTTCCAGTCTAAGCAACGTTGTAGACCAATGGCCAACTGTAACTTGGTAATCCTGGCCCAATCAACTGGTACCTGAATGAAATAGGGATTGTAGGTTAAACTGTGTGCCCTCAAAATTCATGTGTTGAAGTCCTAACCCTCAGTCCCTCAGAATGTGACCTGATTTGGAAATAGGGTCATAGCAGTGATTTGTTAAGATAGGATGAGGTCATGCTGGAGTAGGATGTGAGCCTAATCTGACATGACTAGTGCCCTTATCAGAAGGGGAAATTTGGACACAGACATGCTGACAGGGAGAGAGCTATGTGAAGAAACACAAGACATAGGCAGTCCTCTACAAGCCAAGGAAAGAAACCCTATGAAAGATCCTTCTTTCATAGCCCTCAGAAGGAACCAACCCTGCCAACACCTTAATTTCAAACTTTTAGGCTCCAGAACTGTGAGATAACAAATTTCTGTTGTTTAAGCCACCCAGTTTATGGTACTTTTGTTGTGGCAGCTCTAGAAAACGAATACACATTTTGGTACCTGTAAGGAAGCGCTGCTGTAACAAATACCTAAAAATGTGGAAGTAGCTTTGGAATTGGGTAATGGGTGGAAACTGGAAGAATTTTAGGGTGCATGATAGAAAAAGCCTAGACTGAGCTGAAGAGACTATAGAAATATGGATATTAAAGGAGATTCTTGTGTGTACTCAGAAAGAAAAGAGGAGAGCTATAGAGGAAGCTTCTATTATCTCAGAATACATGTATCATCATGAACAGAATGTTGCTAGAAATATGAATATTAAAGGTGGTTTTTATGAAGTCTTAGTCAACTTGGGCTGCTATAACAAAATACCATAGACTAGGTGGCTTAAACAACAGACATTTATTTCTCACAGCTCTGGAGACTAGGAAGTTCAAGACCAAAGTGTCTTCAGATCTGGTTCCTGGTGAGGGGGTTTCTGTCTGACTTAGAGATGGCTGCCTTCTTCCTGTGTACTTACATGAGAGCTCTAGTCTCTCTTCTTTTTTTTTTTTTTTTTTTTTTGTGGTACGTGGGCCTCTCACTGTTGTGGCCTCTCCCATTGTGGAGCACAGACTCTGGACGCACAGACTCAGCAGCCATGGCCCACGGGCCCAGCCGCTCCGTGGCATGTGGGATCTTCCCAGACCGGGGCACGAACCGGCGTCCCCTGCATCAGCAGGTGGACTCCCAACCACTGCGCCACCAGGGAAGCCCTCTTCTTCTTTTTATAAAGACACTCCTCCCATCATGGAGGTCCCACCCTCATGACCTCATCTAAACCCAATTAATGCCCAAGGCCCCATCTCTAAATACCATCACACTGGGGGTTAGGGATTCAACATGAGAATTTTGGGGAGGGAGGGGAACACAAATATTCAGTCCATAACAGAGGTCACAGACAGAAATAAGGAGCATGTTCTTGGAAACTGGGGGAAAGGTGATTGATCCTTGTTAAAAAGTGGCAGAGGACTTTGCTGAGTTGTGTTCTGTTGGATGGAAGGAGACCTTGTAAGCAATGATCTTGGATATTTAGCTGAGGAGATTTCCAAGCAAAGTGTTGAAGATGCAGCTTGGTTTCTCCTTGTTGCTTATAGTAAAACACAAGAGGAGAGAAATAAATTGAAGAAGGAACCGCTAGGCAAAAAGAAACCAACACTTAAAGATCTAGACAATTCTCAGTCTATTCAGATGCCCTGCTCTGGAAACAGAGCCAAGGGTGTGTCTGGACAGCCATCTTCTAAAGAGATTTGGAGTGTGACTCATGGATAAAACCAACCATCTCAACAGAAGCCAGGAATAGAAAGGAAGTTATCCAGGAAAGGTCTATGGAGGATCCTCTTGTCTGATGTCTTGGATCTCCCCATGAATTTCATGAGAGGCCAACATGTTTTCTGGGAATTCTTTATGAACAGAAACACTGCCAACTTGGACTGAACGCGACAGAGATGAGATAAAATGGAGGAAGAATGACTTTGAGTGCAGGGCCAAGGATGGCAGCACTGTAACAGCCACCATGGGCCCAGAGGGCACAGATCTAGGGTTTAGGGTCACCTCCTCCTTGGCTCCAGAAGGTGGGCAAAACTAATACAGAAGATGGCAGACTAAACATGGCAGACTAATCCCTGTCAAGGGGAAATATGGGCAGAAAGTTTTGCTTTGGAGTGTGAGTAAGGTGAATATCTGGTACAGGAGCTTTACATATTTTATGTAATTTAGTCTTCACAGAAGACCTGGACATCGGTTTTATTCTCATTTTATCAGCTTGGAGAGTAAGCCAGTTTTTGAGGTCTCATATCTGGGAAATGGAAGAATCAGGGTTTAAACCTAGGTCTGATCCTGGGTTCACTAGAAGAGGTAAACCTTTCTTCAGTTCACTAGGAGAGGTATTGCATCTAGGACTTTGTAATGACAACAAAGAGGTTAAGTAAAATTAACTAAACTCAGTCTATGCTGTACCTGTATATCTATACCTATATATCTATATCTATGTCTATATTCATATCTGTATCCATACCTGTATTTGTATCCATATCTATCTGTGTGTGTGTGTGTGTGTGTGTACATAAAGCAAATAATAAGTAGCACTGGCCTAGTAACAACTTCCAACCCTTCAATCTTTCTTAACTAGAAATTGCTGAAACCTTTAGTCAAGGATGGCCAAGGGAAATGTCTCTTTTTCATTTACTGCCAATCTATAGATTCTTTGTCTTTCTGAAGGCATTCACCACCCTCACCATCTGCATTTGAAATGGCTGCTTCCTTATAGCAGAGATTTTCATACTGTTTTAGAGAATTCACAAATCTCTTGGCAACAATGATTTTTAAAGTTCATTCTTTAAGTCTTCATTACATGCTGGAATTTAAGAAGATTTACTTTTCTTTTGTACATTCTGCAAAATGCCAGCTGAAGTTGCTTATTATCTGGAAGATGCCTTATCACTCTTTAAATGGCATGGCATCTCTCTGCCCTGTTTTTTCAGCTTTTTTACTCTGTTATATTCTGTGTTGCTGTACATGGTGATAGGGAGCATTTTATAAGCTTGTGCCTTTTGCTCTGAGAGACAAATTTTAGGCTTATCTCCCCCTTTAAAGTGTCTCTCCATCATAATAGTACCTGGATTTTACCCTACTTCCTGATCGCCCTATTGAATATCCTCCTGTGTGTAGAAAAGTAACATTTTGCAGTTTATGCATTTCCTGGTCATTATTATATAGGTTCTATTAAGATATAAATAGCCAAAATACAATTCTAAGAATTCTATATAACATTTGTTTCAAGATCCAACCTCAAATAATCACAGAAAATCGGTCTCTGCAATCTTATTGCAATCTTGCTTTTGCTGTTTTCTTTCATTCTGTTTTGTTAATAGAGGTTATTATGGTTCTCTTTTGTTTTTGTCTGTCTTCCAGGGTTCCTGGGCTACTTGAAGTGGTTTTTATTTTTATTTTTTTTAAATCAATCCAAGCATATCATGAAGTGACAGCTACAGTTTTTGCCCAAAGATCCACAGAAACGTCTGCTGGAGGCCCTCTTGTTTTCATGGTGGAGATCTGATAATTACCTGTGTAAAAGTTCCACGAGAGTCTGCTGTGTTTACTTGTATGTCCCCCGTGACCAGAGAAGCAATTGGCACATAGAAAGTGCTAAATAAAGAGAAGAGAAACTAAAAACAACTTACAAATTCTAAAAATACCACAGGCCTAGGCTACAAACTCAGAAGTTCTAATAAATTCAATTTTATGTGATTTCTATCAAAAGAAGGAAAAATATACAGTGCATTTATAATTGTACTTGTTGTTTTATCAAATATATTCTTGATAGGAGAGAACTTCTGGCTTGACCAAGTGTTAATGAGAATGGATTCCTTCACTTATAATTTTACATATCTGATGCTTGGAAGAATTTCCACAGACTAGCTTCTGGCTCTGTACGTTTCAAACCATGTGTTTTCTCTGCTCTCTATTCCCAAGTCCTGGGTACCAACTGGATGCATATGATCTCTAACACTGCATCTTCATGTCAAGATGTCAGGTAAGCTGGGCCAATGTCCTATAGGAGTATTTCTGGAGCTATTCCTATACCAGAAGGGCTAGAAACATCTAAACCGTACATGGAAATCATTGCAAAGTGTGTAAATATACCCCACAAAAGCTAAAGCAAATGTATACTCAATTCAACTGCCCCAAGACAAATGCCTATGGCCACTCGACATTGCTGGGCATAAGGGAAGTATGATGGAGGGGGAGTCAGAGTGGGAAGAGATATGATTAACATAGTTACTCTGGCAAATTCTACAATTTAGCTGCATTGACTTCATGGTAAATACACTTTTGATTTATTCAGAGGTAAACATGTCACCCCAACATAGCTTGGGGAGAAGGCAGTGCTAGTTGCTAGTGGGCATACCAGTCTTTCCTTGGATTAGAGTACGGAAGGTAGGAGAGGGGACTTCTCCTTCTGCTGAGGTTGCTAGGCTGAAACAATACGGTGAGGTAGCAGTGTGAGGGCAAACAAGGCCACAGAGAGGGAACCGGCTGAAAGGGTGGAGAGGCAGAGAGAAATTACACCATATGAGCTCTCAAATTGGGCCATGTCTGAATCCAGCTACAACTCTGTACTCTCCTGTTCCGTGAGTCAACACATTTCCCTTTCTACCTCAAGCCAGTTTGAATTTAGGTTTCTGTCAGTGAAGCCAAGAGTCCTGACTAATATACCAAATGATGGCTGTCAGCATTATTTTGCTCGTAGAAGTCTGAGATAGTCTCATATTGCTGAGAAAAAAAATTAATTTCCAGTCACATGGATAGTTTCTCCACTGGAGGTCTGGAACATTATTTTAGGCAGAGTTTAAGTGCCCTCCAGTAATAATGACAGTGATACTTTACATGTACACAGCATTCTGAAGTTTCAAAGTGATTTTTTACACATTATCTTCTTTCATCCTCACAGAAGACATGCATTTTCATTAAAGCCTTTCAAATGAAGAAACTAAAGGCTCAGAGGGGTTAAATCACTTGCCTAAGGTCGTCCAGCTGGAACACAAGGCCGGGTCCTGCACACCTCCCTGAGCACACCTGCAGACGCAGAGCTCCCCACGCTCACTGGAAATTATACTTCTGGTCAGAAGATGGACCATCCAACACCGCTGGGCCAGATCCAATCCTGGCACATGACTACTACTTCCTTTGTCTTTAGCACCTAACCTTCCAGATGATTGATCCCAGCAACTTTAACTTCTCTGACTACTTTCTCTTAATCCTTTGCCTAAAACTTCAGACTTCTAAACTCTTTCCCATGTCCTAACTGCTGAGAACCACAAAATCTCTGGCCTTTGCCTTACCAACTTGATATCAAGCCTTTATTAAAATTTTCACCACCGAGATCTTCAAACATGATTTCTACCTTTACCTTTGGATACTTTTCTAGCTACTCTATAACATGGGTTCTTGATTCTTTGATTCCCCTAACTCCAATCCTAATTATGATTGTTCTGATCTTGCACCGTCATTCTTTCTGAAGCATTTGTCTCTGTATTGTTTATTTCCAGAGGAGGAGGAGGAGAAGGAGAGAAAGAGAGAGAATGAGACACACAGACATCTGGCCTGTGTTCCGTCTTATGAGTGTGGTTGGAAAACCAGAGTCTACCAGAGCTTACAGGCTCTGTTTCAAGGACCTTGATATGAGATTTTTCTTTAGGAAAGGAGTGCCAAGAAATGGCACAAAGTTTCAGAGATGTCATTTTACTGGCAGAGAAAGAGAGTGTCGATTCTAGAGAACAATTCACTTCTGACCATTTCAACCATAAATGACAGTTCAGATAGAGTAGTCTTCCTCTTTGCAGTAAGATAGAACCAGGAGAAGCATAGCATGGACTGGCAAGAGGTGCCCAAAGAGGCTGCTCTGTGGAGCATGTCACTGCCACCTGGTCAAGGATCCTCCCAAGATTAGTTCCTGCCTGAGAGAAGAGTGTGGCTTCTGCAAGCATTGGCCAAGAAAGGTCTTCATGAATAAAGCGTTCAGCATTGCCATGTGTCTAAAAGGCATGATTTATCCAGGGCATCTTCAGGAATGGAAAGAAAGCTGAGAACAATAATCCAGCAGGCATTTAAGTACAATTTCAGAAGGGACTTGGGAACTATGGTTCAGGGACCATGATAGTAAACATCAGAAAGTTCTCCAAAGCTTTGTAACTTCTCCATGGATAATTTTTAACATCGTTTGTTTCCTACAATCTCCTATATAAAGACAAGGGTTGTATAATGAAAAGAGCTGTACATTTGCATGAGGGACAAAAGGAACTGGGAACCCCAATGCCAGGAATCTCAGATGACAGAGTGGGAATTGGTAGCTTCCCCTTGAAAGGAAGAGTAAGTAGATGGTCTGCTCTTGAGACTTGGTGCTAGGACTTAGTAATAGAAACACCCAAGATGTTCTCTGGTGGAGGTGTCAATGTTTGTTGTCTCCCCCAAACCTATACCTAATCCCCTTTTTCCATACTGGGAGAGCCAGATTTTGAAGATGATAGATCTTGATTGGACTAACCTAATTATGGTGGTGCCATTTCCCTTGTCACTGATTAACTTAGTGGTAGGCTTGTCCTGGCCAATGAAATGTGTGTGGAATTCTACCGGAGAGCATGCATTTGGCAAACTTTTTTCTGTTTGGGGTTGTTTTTAAGCTCTTAAAAAGAGACACACGAAAGAAAAACCGATCTTATTTTATGGGATGTTGCATCTTCATATACTGGGTTATAAGAGAAGTATTAATAAATTTTAAATAATTTAAATCATATACAGTGTGTTCTCTGATCACAGTGCAATTAAATTAGAAATCAACAATTGTGAGATATCTGGAAAACCCACAAGTATTGAGAAGTTTAATAATATACTTCAAAATAACCTATGAGTAATAAATAAATTATAAGGGAAAGTTGGAAATATTTCAAGCTCAAAGATAATGAAAATACAACATATCAAAATTTTGGATGCAGCTAAATTAGTGCTTAGAATAATTTTTAAATCCACAGCTTTAAATGCCTGTATTAGAAAAAAGATAAAGCATGAAATAAATGACCTAAGTTTCCACTTCAAGAAGCTAGGAAAAGAAGGGTTAAGTAAGCCTAATATAAGCCTAACAGGGTAAAGTAAGGAAGGACATAATTAAGATAAGACCAGAAATCAATGAATAAAAAACAGAGAAAATTAACAAATCCAAAGGTAGTACTCTGGAAAAAAAAAATCAACAAAAAAGAGAGAAAGAGAACAGAGACATATTATGAATGTAAGAAATGAAAAGAGGCTATAGCACTAAAATGTCTACAGTCATTAAATGGATAATAATAGAATTTATGAAATTTTATACCAACAAATTTAATGAAATTAGATGAAAGGAGCAAATTCTTTGAAAAATAAAACATACCAAAAATGACAGAAAATCTAAATAGCCATTTAATCATTAACGCAATTGAAATTGTTACCAAAACCCTCCCTCAAAGAAAAGTCCAGGCCAAGATTTTTTTCACTGCTAAATTCTATCAAAGATTTAAAGATGAAATAATGTCAATTTGTGACAAATTCTTTCAGAAAATAGAATTGGTAAAAATACTTCCAAACTCATTTTATGAGGGCATATAATGCTGATATTAAAAACTTTGAAAATACATCAAAGAAAGAAGAAAGGAGGGAAGGAAGGGAGAGGAAGAAGAAGAAAAAGAAGGTGGCAAAGAAGAAGAAGAAAGGGTGGGAGAGAGGCAAGGAGGGAGGGGGGAAGGGAAAAAGAGAAAAGAAAATTACAGTTCAAATCCCTCATGAATATAGGAACAAAGATAGTGTACAAAATATTAGCCAATAGAACTGAGCAATATATAAAAGGGATGACAAGGTTGGGTCTATTAGATATCAAATTTGATCTAACAATCAAAAGTTAATCAATTCGGCATATTAATAGAAGAATAAAAGAGAAAATCTATAAAATCTTCTAAATAAATGAAGGGAAAACATTTGATAAAATTCACCATCCATTCATGATTTTTTTAAAAACCTAGCAAATTAAGAATAGAAGTCTCTCAATATGATTAAAAAAAAAAACTTTAAGAAAAACCAACAGCTAGTATCATACTTAATGGTGAAATAGTGTACCTTTCCCTCTTAAGATTGGGAATAAAGCAAAGATGTGTATTCACACCATTTCTGTTGCATACTGTACTGGCCATCCTAGTCAGTGCAATAAGATAATCAAAAGAGATAAAAACCATAAAATTGGGATGGAATGAATGGAACTATATCTATTCACAGATAACATGATTGCTTATGTAGAAAATCCTAAAGTACCTACAAAACCACTATAGAATTAATGTTAGTTTAGTCTTATCAAGGATACAAAGTCAATATACAAAAAAATTCAATTGTACTTTTAATACATAGCATCAATTTGAAAATTAAAAAACAATTCCATTTGTGATAGTATTTTAAAACACACAAGATATTTGAGAATAAATTTAACAAAACATAGGCAAGACCTCTACCCTAAAAATTAATATGAGAAATTAAAGACCCAAATAAATGGAGAAATGCCATTTACATGAATTGAAGACTCAATATTTTTAAGATGTCATTAATCCCCAAATTGATTTATGGGTTCAGTAAATCCTGAGTCATAATCCCATCAGGAGTTTTGGTAGAAAATAATAAACCGATCCTAAAATTTATATGGAAATACAAAAAACTTAGAAGACCCAAAGCAAATTAGAATAAGAAGAATAAAGTTGGAAGACATATTTCTTGACTTTGAGACACTATAAAGCTACAATAATCAAAACAGCCTAGTACTTGTATAAGGAAAGACAAATTGAGCACCACAAAAGAAATGGAACAGAAAAGCTAGAAATAGATCCATATTTATACAGTCAACTAAATTTGAACAAAGCTATCAAAACAATTCCATGGGGAAAGGAAATCTTTTCAACAAATGATTCTTGGATAACTGGATATACAAATGGAAAGAAAGAAACCTCAACCCCCTCCCTCACACCTCCGTCACACCATTCACAAAAGTTAATTCAAATGGGTCATAGATCTAAATGTCAAAGCTAAAACTGTGAAGCTTCTAGAAGGACACAGAAAGCAAAATCATTAAATTTTTTAAAAAATTTCGCTCTATCAAAAGATACTATTAAGAACATAAATAGACAAACCTTAGACTGAGAGAAAATGTTAGCAGAAAATATACATGAAAGAGGACTGGCATCCAGAATATGAAAATAACTCATACAACTCAGTAACAAACTGACAAACCCAACCAAGTTGGGTAAAATATTTGGAAAAACACTTCACAAAAGAAAGATATAAAAATGGCTTATAAAAAAATAAAATGAAATAGTGCTGTATTATGGAAATGCAGATGAAAACCACAATGGGACCCAATATCCATGGCTAAAACAAGAAGGATAGACAGCAACAAACATTGCTAAAGAGGTGATGGAATCATAACACATATACTGTTTGTATAAGTTACACTGTTGGTGGAAATGCAAAATTTTACAACCACTTAGCGGGAAGTTCTGGCAGTCTCTTAAAAAATTAAAGATAATTTTTTTTTTAATAATCATGGAATTCCCTGGTGGTCCAGTGGTTAGCACTCTCACTGCTGAGGGCCTGGGTTCAATCCCTGGTCGGGGAACTAAGATCCCGAGGAAAGCCTCGTGGTGCAGCCAAAATAAATAAATAAATAAATTTAATAGAGTAATACACGTTAAAAAAATATTTTTATAATCAGCAATTCTACTCCTGACTATGTACCTGTGGTAAGCAGTATAATACCCCCCAAAACGTCCAGGTCCTAATCCCTGGAACCTGTGTTACATACAAAAGAGAATTAAGGTCGCAGATGGAATTAAGGTTGCTAATCAGCTGACCTTAAAAGAGGGAGATTATCCTGGCTTACCTGAGTGTGCCCAACGTAAATATAGGATCCTTTAGAGTGGAAGAGGGAGGCAAATGAAGAGAGGAAGAGGGAAGTATGATTTCAGAAGAATGGTCATAGAAATACAACAGTGCTGGCTTTTTTTAAAAAATAAATTTATTTTATTTATTTATTTACTTCTGGCTATGTTGGGTCTTTGTTGCTGTGCACAGGCTTTCTCTAGTTGCGGCGAGCGGGGGCTACTCTTCATTGCGGTGCGTGGGCTTCTCATTGCGGTGGCTTTTCTTGTTGTGGAGCATGGGCTCTAGGCACATGGGCTTCGGTAGTTGTGGCTCACGGGCTCAGTAGTTGTGGCCCGCAGGCTCAGTAGTTGTGGTGCACGGGCTTAGTTGCTCCGCGGCACGTGGGATCTTCCCGGACCAGGGCTCGAACCCGTGTCCCCTGCACTGGCAGGCGGATTCTAACCACTGCATCACCAGGGAAGCCCCAACATTGCTGGCTTTGAAGGTGGAAAAAGGAGCTGTGAACCAAGGAAGGTGTGTGGCCTCTAGAAGCTGGAAGAGGTAAGGAAACAGATTCTCCCCTAAAGACTCCAGAAGGGAACACAGCTCTGCCAACACCTTCATTTCAGCCCAGTGAGACCTGTGTTGGATCTCTGACCCGCCGAACTGTAAGATAATACATTGTACTGTTTAGCCCTCTGAGTTTGTGGTAATTCGTTAAAGCAGCAATACAAAGCTAATACAGTACCCAAGAGAAATGAAAGAATGCGTCTCAAGAATGCGTCTCAAGAATGTTCTTAGCAGTTTTATAATAGCCAGAAATTGGAAATAGCCTGGATTTCTACCAACAGGATAATAGATAAACAAACTGTGGCATATCACGTAATAAAATATTACTCAACAATAAGAAAGAACAGACTATACACACAAAGTGGATGAATTTCAAACACATGCTGGGTGAAAGAAGCTGGGCACATACCGTGTGATTCTTTTTATATGAAGTTTTAGAACAAGCGAAACGAATCTATGGTTGAAAAAAAAAAACCCTCTGGTTTGCCTTTGGGATAGAGTGAGTGTGAGGATTGATTGGGAAGGGACTGAGAGAATTTGGGGGGATAGAGGTAATGTTGTATAGTAGTCCTCCTTACCAAAGGGGAATGCATTCCAAGAACCCCAGGGGATGCCTGAAACCATGGACAGGACCAAACCCTATATATCAGGGGTCCCCAACTTCCGGGCCACGGACCGGTACCGGTCCCTGGCCTGTTAGGAACCGGGGCACACAGCAGGAGGTGAGCAGCGGCTGAGCGAGTGAAGCTTCACCTGTATTTACAGCCCCCCTTCTGTCGCATTACCACCTGAGCTCCGCCTCCTGTCAGCATTATGGTGAGCTGTATAATTATTTCATTATGTATTAATGTAATAATAATAGAAATAAAGTGCACAATAAATGTAATGTGCTTGAATCATCCCGAAACTGTCTCTCCCCACTGTCCGTGGAAAAATGGCTTCCACGAAACCGGTCCCTGGTGCCAAAAATGTTGGGGACCGCTGCTCTATATACTATGTTTTTTTTGATACATACATACCTATGATAAAGTTTAATTTATAAATTAGGCACAGTAAGAGATTAACAAGAAAAATTAATAATAAAAATTATAACAATATACTGTAATAAAAGTTATGTGAATGTGGTCTCTCAAAATATCTTATTGTACAAATTTAATGCCTTTTCCATCTTAACTGAGCACTTATCACACACTGTGGTCGTAACTTTTGCAGTTTGAGGTGTAACAGTAAAACTAGCATGAATTTCTTTTTCCTTCTTCATAATTTCACAGATAGAAGATTCATTCTTATCGTAGATTTTAGTAATCTCAGCATACAATTTTTTTTCTTATCGTTGAGAACCTTCACCTTTTCACTTACAGGAAGCACATCACGACTTCTCTTTGGCATATCCAAATTGCCAGCATCGCTACTCTTGTGCTATGGGACCATTACTAAGTAAAGGAAGGGTTACTTGAACATAAGCACTGCATTACCTGACAGTCCCTCTGGTAGCTGAGCCAGCTACTAAGTGACTAATGGGTGGGATGTGCTGGACAAAGGGATGATTCACATCCAGGGCAGGATGAAGCAGGAGGAAGCAGGACAGCACAAGATCTCATCATGCTACTCAGAACAGACCAGCTCTAAAACTTATGAATTGTTTACTTCTGGAATTTTCCATTTAATATGTTCAGATCGTGGTTGATCTAGGTCACAGAAAAGGAAACTGCAGAAAAGGAAGGGCAACTGTATATCTTAATAAGGATTTCAGTTGCACAGGTATATGCACTTGTGAAATCTCATGGAATAAGCTATGCACTTTATTGTGGGTTGAACTGTGTCCCCCAAAAGATATGTTGATGTCCTGACTGTCAGTACATGTGACTATGACTTTACTTGGAAAAAAAGGGGTTTGCAGATGTAATCAAGTTCAGAAGAGGTCATACTGGATTAGAGTAGCCTTACATCCAATGATTGGTGTTTTTACAAGAAGACCATGTATAGACACAGGCATACAGAAAAACACAGGGAGAATGCCATGTGATGACAGAGACAGAGATTAATGTAACTACAAGCCAAGGAATGCTACAAGAAGCTGGGAGAGAGGCTTGAAAGAGATTCTTCCTCAGAGCCTCCCAAAGAAGGCAACCTCACCAACACCCTGATGTCAGACTTGTAGCCTCCGAAACTAAGAGAGAATAAATTTCTGTTGTTTAAAGCCACATAGTTTACAGTATTTGTTATAACACCCCTAGGAAACTAATACAAACTTAAGTTTGTGCACCTCACTATATGTAAACTTTATCTTAAACAGATAAGTATAAAAATACTGGATTCTAACTTATAATATGTATGTGAAGCATTTAAGTGTCTGAAACTAAATTTGAATTGTTGAAACTAAATGTTGGGTATGAGTATTCAATGTACAATTAAACAGCATTGTACAGTATACAATTCTTTAATCTTTTCAGTATATTTGAAAATTTTTTGTTTGTTTGTTTTGTTTTTGCGGTACGCGGGCCTCTCACTGTTGTGGCCTCTCCCGTTGCGGAGCACAGGCTCCAGACACGCAGGCTCAGCGGCCATGGCTCACGGGCCCAGCCGCTCCGCGGCATGTGCGATCTTCCCAGACCGGGGCATGAACCCGCATCCCCTGCATCGGCAGGGGGACTCTCAACCACTGCACCACCAGGGAAGCCCTTGTATGCTTATTTGCCATTTGTGTGTCTTCTCTGGCGAAGTGTCTATTCACAAGTTTTCAATTAGATTGTTTGCTTTCTTATTGTTGAGTCTAAGAGTCCTTTATATATTTTGTATGCAAGTCTTTATCAGATACGTGTTTTGCAAATATTTTCTCCCAGTCTGTGGCTTGTCTTTTCATTCTCTTAACTGTGTCTTTTGAAGAACAGAAGTTTTTATTTTTAAGAAAGTCTAATTCATAATTTTTTCTTTCATTTCTATTGGTGTTATATCTACAAACTCATTACTAAACCCAAGACTGTATAAATTTTCTCCTACTTTTTCAAGAACTCTTGTACTTTTGTACTTTACATTCAGGTCTGTGATCAACTTTGAGCTAATGCTTGTGAAAAGTGTAGGTCTGTGTTTAAGTTCATTGTTTTGCAAATGGATGTTCAATTGTTCTAACACCATTTGTCCATTGAATTGCCTTTGTTCCTTTGTCAATTATCAGTTGACTGTTTTTGTGTGGGTTTACTTCTGTGCTCTCTATTCTGTTCCACTGATCTATGTGTCTATTATTTTCCTAAAACCATGCAAAAAAATGAAATACTTAGAAATATATTTTAAAAATTATGTCCACAACCTACACATCGAAAACTACCAAATATTCTGGAGATGATCTAAATAAATGGAGAGATATATCATCTTTATAGATCAGAGAACACATTGTTAGTATGTCAGTTTTTTCCCAAATTGATCTGTAGATTCAATGTATTCCTAATCAAAATCCCAATGTACTTTTTTTGTAGCAAATGACATGCTTATTCTAAAACTTAAAGATCTTCCTTGACTTATAGTGGGGTTTTGTCCTGATAAACCCATCATAAGTTGAAAATACCGTAAGTCAAAAATGCATTTAGTACTCCTAATCTACTGGACTCATAGCTTAGCCTAGCCTACCTTAAACGTGCTCAGAACATTTACATTAACTTACAGTTGAATGAAATCATGTAACACAACGCCTATTTCATGATAAAGTGTTGAATATCTCATGTAATTTATTGAATGCTGTACTGAAAGTGAGAAATAGAATGCTTGTGTGAGTACAGAGTAGTTATAAGTATATCGGTTGTTTACCTTGTGATCATGTGGCTCACTGGGAGCTGCAGCTCACTGCCAATTGCCCAGCATCACAAGAGAGTATCATACTGCATATTCCTAGCTTGGGAAAAGATCAAAATTCAAAGTATGGTTTTCACTGAGTATTGATTTTGCACCATTGTAAAGTTGAAAAAACCACCATCTGTATATGGAAATTTTAAGGACCTAGAATATCCAAAACAATCTTGAAAAGACTGTTGGAATACTTACATTTCATGGTTTCAAAACTATATATATATATATATATATATATATATATATATATACACAAACACATACACACACATTTATATGAATTACTTTGCTGTACACCTGAAACACTGTAAATCAACTATAGTTCAATAAAAAAAATTTTTTTAACTTAAGACAAAGATTCAGTAATCAAGACAGTGTTGAATGGGCATAAGGATAGATTGAGAATTCAGAAGTAAACCTTTACATTTATGATCAATTAATTTTCAATAAGGATGCCAAGACCAGAAATGAATAATCTTTTCAACAAATGGTGTTGAGACAACTAGATATCCACATGCAAAACAATGAAGTTAGACCCCTACCTCACACAAATATAAAAAAAATAACCCAAAATGGATTATAGACCTAAAAGTAAGAGCTAAAACAATAAAACTCTTAGAGGAAAACATAGGAGTAAATCTTCCTGCCCTTAGGTTAGGCAATAGTTTCTTATATATGACTCCAAAAGTACAAGCAACAACATTAAAAATAGATAAATTGGACTGCATCAAAATTAAAAAATGTTGTGCTTTAAAGGACACCAGTAAGAGAGTGAGAAGTCAACCTAGGCAAAGATTCAAAATAGTCACAACACCAAATGCTAGCAAGGAGGTGGAGCCACAGAAACTCTCATTCATGGCTGCTGGGAATTTTAAATGGTACAGCCACTTTGCAAGACAGTTTCTCACAAAACTATACATACTCTTACCATACGATCCAGTAACTGTGCTCCTTGGTATTTACCCAAAGGAACTGAAAACTTATGTCCACACAAAAGCCTGCTCACAGATGTTTACAGCACAGTCACCAAAACTTGGAAGTAACCAAGATGTCCTTCAACAGGTGAATGGATAAATAACTGTGATACATCCAGATAACAAAATATATGTCGGGCTTCCCTGGTGGCGCAGTGGTTGAGAGTCCGCCTGCCGATGCGGAGGACGCGGGTTCGTGCCCCGGTCCGGGAGGATCCCGCGTGCCGCGGAGCGGCTGGGCCCGTGAGCCGTGGCCGCTGGGCCTGCGCGTCCGGAGCCTGTGCTCTGCAACGGGAGAGGCCACAGCCGTGAGAGGCCCGCGTACCGAAAAACAAAACAAAACAAAACAAACAAAAAAACACAAAATATATGTCAATACTAAAAAGAAATGAGCTATCAAGCCATGAAAAGACATAGCGGAAATTTAAATGTATATTATTAAGAAGCCAATCAGAAAAGGCTACATACTGTATGATTCCAACTGTATGACATTCTGGGAAAGGCAAACTATAAAGACAGTAAAAAGATCAATGGTAACTGGGGGGAAGAGGCAAGGGAGGGATGAGTAGCTGGAGTGCAGAGTATTTAGGGCAGTGAAACTATTCTATATGATACTACAGTGGTGGATACATGTATATATTTGTCAAAAATCATAGAATGGGGACTTCCCTGGCAGTCCAGTGGTTAAGACTCCGTGTTTCCAATGCAGGGGGTGTGGGTTCGAGCCCTGGTTGGGGAACTAGGATCCTGCATGCTGTGTGTCGTGGTCAAAAAAAACCAAAAAAAACAAACAAACAAAAAAATGCAGAACGTACAAAACCAAGAGTGAATGCTAATGTAAACTATCTACCTTGAGTGACAATTATGGGTAGTGTAGGATCATCAACTGTAACAAATGTCCCGCTATGGAACAGGGGGCTGTTGATAGCGAGGAAGGCTGTGCATGTACGGGGACAGGGTGTATATGAGAACTCTCTGCACTTCTGCTCAATTTTGCTGTGAATTTTAAATTGCTCTAAAAAATAGTCTTTTTTTGTCAACCCGTAGAATGGAAGAAAATATTTGCAAATTATATACCTGATAAGAGATTCGTTCCCAGAACGTTTAAAGAACACTTGCAACGCAATAATAAAGACAAACAAATTACAAACGGACAAAAGATTTTAATAGACATTTTTCCAAAGAAGAGCTACAAGTGACCAATAAGTATTTGAAATTATGCCCATCATCCTTGGTCATTAGATAAATGCAAATCAACACTGCACTAGGACACCAGTTCACCCCACACTAGGATGGCTGTACTAAACAAAAGACAGCATTTGTGAGAATGTGGAGAAATTGGAACCCTCGTACACAGCTCTGGGAATAGTAAAATGGTGCAGCTGTTTTGGAGAGCAGTTTGGCAGTTCTTCAAATGTTAAACAGAGAATTACCACATGACCTAGAAATTCCATACCTGGGTATATACCCAATATAATTTAAAACAGGTGTTTGAACAAAAACTTGTCCACTAAAGTTCAGCAACACTATGCACAATAGCAAAAGGTGGAAACAACCCAAATGGCCATCAGCTGATGAATGGAAAAACAAAATGTGGTATATCAATACAATGGAAAATTATTCAACAATAAAAAGAAATGAAAGATTAATACACACTACATGAACACTGAAAACATTTACTAAGTGAAAAAAGCCAGACACGAAAGCCACATATTGTATGAGTCCGTTCATATGAAATATCAAGAATAAGCAAGTCCATAGAAATGAAAGATTGCGGTTGTTAGGAGCTGGCTGGAGGCGACAATGAGGAGTGACTGATAATATGTATGGAGTTTCTTTGTATGGAGATGAAAATGTTCTGAAATTAGTGTTGAAGGCTGCACGACTCTGTGCATATACTAAATACCACTGAATTGTATGCTTTAAAGGATGAATCTTTTGATATACGAAGTATGTCTCAATAAAGCTGTTGTGAAAAAATAACTGACTGGGTTGGCAAAGAAAACTCAATAGCTAGAGTGTGATAATAGTTTATTAAACTATCCCAGAGGTTCCAGAGGATTATAAGCATACTTACCATTTCTAATATGTATAGTCAAGTTAAAATAAATCAGGTAAATACTTGATTTGTGTT
This sequence comes from Tursiops truncatus, assembly GCF_011762595.2. NCBI lineage: Eukaryota > Metazoa > Chordata > Mammalia > Artiodactyla > Delphinidae > Tursiops > Tursiops truncatus. The sequence continues at coordinate 48,398,233 of NC_047037.1, forward strand.
TTAAAAGAAATTGAAAGTCTACAGCCCAGTGCTGTTAACTACACCACAGAGATTATTGTTTGTTGTTTGGCAAAGCTCACTACATTTTCTTTATAGAAGTGGTTCTGTAGACAGATCCTACAGAGCTAAGTGTGCAGAAGAATTAAATTCTGGTTTATCTCCTAAAATCCTATGGAAAACTTAAATGGCCAAATTTCAGAATAGCTCATTCAAAAACTCTCTAAAGGGCTTCCCTGGTGGCGCAGTGGTTGGGAGTCCGCCTGCCGATGCAGGGGATGCGGGTTCGTGCCCCGGTCCAGGAGGATCCCACGTGCCGCAGAGCGGCTGGGCCCGTGAGCCATGGCCGCTGAGCCTGTGCGTCCGGAGCCTGTGCTCCACAACGGGAGAGGCCACAACAGTGAGAGGCCCACGTACCGCAAAAAAAAAAAAAAAAAAAAAAAAAAACTCTCTAAAAAGTATAAAGCCATAAGACTTAGCCAAATTAAGTGAAAAATTTCTCCCCACTGGATCTTTTATTCAAGAACATAATTTAATGATCAGCCATGTCCATGAGCTGGTCACCTTATCAATTGCCTCTGAAAAATCCTAGGTGGAGTATCTATCCACAGTTTGTATCTACTCACCCCACTGTCTCACTTCTCGTTGCTAGGATACCACTTCTTTGTGATGTCAACCTATTGGAATATTAAAAATTTATTTCTAATCAAGCTTTTATTCTACATGGCTTTAGGAAAAGAAGAAAGCAAGGTCCATGCACACATAAGACAGCTTCCAGAATGAATTTAAATCATTGATAATAATTCTAAACTAATTTCTTATTTAAAAATTGAAAAACCTGACTTTATCATTAAAATTGCAAGTCTTAGCCTGTGTATTAGTTTGTCTGTAAGTGGAAGGGGAGGTCATATCACAGAATCCTTTCCTTCCTTCAAAATGGCTGACTAATTTTTATCTCTCAAAGATGAAACCTCCAGGGTACAGAAAAAGTCCTCCTTCAGAGAAGATTCATTTTCTTCTTACTTCTTAGGGCTTCCAGGTTCAAAACTAGAAACTGGAACAATCTATTTTCCTGTCACTTTCCAAAAGTGACAGATTAGAAGGTTAAAAAAATTGGTATTATTCAGTTTATTTTTATTCCAATTAATTCATGTCACTGATGTATACTGAACACCCTCTATGCACAAGTCATTGTACTAACCAATGTGGAGAGTGTAGAAATGAATTGGCAACAGTCACTGTCTTCAAGTGGATCATAAACTAGTGAAGAAATGAACATATGCGCAATATCCAATGTCAGTCTCCAAGGGGCAGGGGACGGAGTCACTCCAGGCCCAGTGGGTCGAGTCCCAGCACCTTCTCTGGGGTCTGCAGAAACACAGGTCTGGAGCCTGCATCGGTTGGGCGTTGAGCCAAAGGGGCAGGTAAGTATGCAGCATCGTCAGCATACTAGAGTAGCACCAGAGCAACAGCTCAAAGCTGGTCACCACACGAGGGAAACCAATGTGTGAAGACAAATTCATAGGGCAGGGCTCAGCTGGGCGCTCCTAGGTGGTGCCTGGGGCCTCTGCCCTGGACACTGAGGGGGCTGGTAAAGGAGGACATGACCCAACTTCACTAAGCAGGAGTAACAAGGAATGGGCATACAAAGAACAAGGAAGAGGAAGACAAAATATGAAGGTTGGAGAATGCTGCCATATTAAAGCAATGGCTAGTAGTGGTGGGCCAGGAGTGTGAAATGTATTCAGCTGTGGGCTGAGGAAGCGGTGCAGTGGGAGATAGAGCTGGGATCTTGGGCCAGATTAAGAAGGGCCTTGAAATGCCATGCTACGGAATTTGGACTTTATTCTATATGTGCAGTGAGGATTCATCCAGCACTGTTGAGTGATGCAATGTTGTAAAATATTGCCCTTCAATAACAAGCTAACTTAGCAACTTAGCTCAGGAACAGTTAAAAATTACTAGCTTTTAAACATTTCAAAATAAGTTATTCTCTGTGTGCCCCCTCAGACCCATTCTTCACCTTCTCCCTCCTGCGCTGTGCCCCAGAAGGCTTTCACCAGGCTTCCTTGTCCTCTGGCTTCTGGTAGGGTGTGTCCAGTGGGAGGCACCAGCAGGCCCGCAGTTCAGAAGGAAAGAGAGGTACGGATGTGTTTGGTAAGTGTTTCTCTCCCAAGGCCTCAGCTCTTGTGAAGTGTCTCCTTTCTACAGCTACAGCTCTCTCCAGGTTCTGGTTACTGCCTCCTTCTCCTGCCCCTTCAGGTCTAAGGGTGGTAATGAATCCCCACTGTTGCTAGTCACTGGATGCCTCACCATTCCTTAATGTTTTCTTGAACCTGATATATTGGTGGGGGTGAGGGGGCAGTTCTCTAAGACCACCCTCCGGTTAGATGATTCACTGAGAGGACACACATGACTCAACATATATTAATACTCATGGCTAAGATTTCTTACAGCCAAAGAATACAAAGCAAAATCAACAAAGGTAAAAGGTACGTGGGGTGAGGTCTGGAAGAAACCAGACAGAAGGTCCAAGAGGACTGTCCCAGTGGAGTCACACAAGACCTGCTTAATTCCTCCCACAGTGAGTTGTGACAGCCTGTGTGAAATCTTACCTACCAGGAAAGCTCATTAGAGGCTCAGTGCCCAAGATTTTTACTGGAGGCTGGTCACATAGGCCCCCTCTGCACGTACCAGAATGCCAGACTCCTAGAGGGGAATCAGGCGTTCGACATAAACCATACAGTTCGCACGAAGAGTTTAGGCACGATGAGCCTTTCTTATCAGGGAAGAGTGGCAACCCTCCCCAAATCCAAGTTCCCAGATGCCAACCAAGGGCCACCTTTGCGAGCAGGCCTGTCTAAGGATAGCAGTCCACTCTGTTAATTCTTTTCTGTACACCTGCCCACACGTCTCTACATTATTTCTTCACTCAAGACTTTTCAGTCAAACCCTTTCAAGTGCACTGTTTCCTCCAGAGACCCTAACAATTATAAGATAATATTTGTATCTATCTATCTATGTGTCTGTTCACACACATATATACACTGATGGGCAGTCACTTCTGCAAAACTCACTACCTTTCTCTTCAGTTTTACTTCAGAGTTTCCCAGGTCTGACGTGGAGGCATTGAAGGCACCCCGGGGCCACTGAGCACATCCTCCACTGGGAGTTCTCCCCCATCTTCGTGGCCACGTGATTGAGTTTCTCTCTCCATTTGTCCTCTAAGTACCGTCAGGGGATGGATTCTGTTCTGACTTCCAGGCTGTTCGTCTGAGGCTCTGGAACACTTCCCACCACTTAATATCTCTTACTTTGGGGCCGGCCCTGCACAAACCAGACAGCAGACAAGGAACCCCACTGCTCGCACCACCTGACTTTCAACTTGGCCCCTTGTAGAACCTCGTGCCCTGCCACCCTTGACCCTGTCGCTGCCTAAATGGACCTTGAATTTTCGAAGCCCCAGTAGATGTGCGGTTAATTGAACTTTGGGGCATTTTGACCCCTCGTCGCCCCAGCCCTGACACCCACCCCCCAAATGGGGTAGTCCCCTTATGACTCATCCAGTAGTCTCTGGCTTTTTTTATGCCCTTCCCTCAGGTCCAAGCCCACCCCAACTTCCTTTCTTGCTATTGTGAATATTTCGGCTATCTGTTGTTACATTTAAAATCCACCTTAAATTTAGTGGCTGAAATCATCCACCATCTTATGATACCTCATGCTTTTGTAGGTCAGGAATTTGGGCAGCGTTTGGTTGGACAAGGCTTCTGCTCCGCACGGTGTCAACTGGGGCCATTTTGTGGTATTCAGCTAGCAGCTGGGCTGGGTTGGAGGGTGCAAGACAACTGGAGGCTGACTCAGTGGGTCTCCTCTCCACTTGCATGCAGCCTCAGGGCCTCTCTATATGGTTCCCCCAGCAGGTTAGTCATATTTCCTACACGACAGCCAAGGGAGCCAAGAAACCCCAATAGGAGCTGCCAGTCCTTCTAAAGGTTACGTCTAGAACCGGCACAGCACCACTTCTGCCATGTTCTACTGCCCAAAGCAATCCCAGGCAGCCTGGATTCAAGGAGAAAGGGAAGAGACCCTACCTCTCACTGGGAGGAGTGTCAGAGAACGTACGGAGAAATACGTGGAGGTTCCGACATGTCTCACAGCCAACTATATTCAGATTATGACCACAGATCTCTTAAATAAAGCATCCTAAACCACATCTTCTTATTCCCAATCTGAGAATCATCAGTTAGAAATGGAACACTGAGAATCACAGCAGAAAAGCCAATGCTGGCACACAGTTAGTGTATCCACAAGCCTTGCTCTTTAGTTTCCCTCCTGTCCCTATGTCACTGTGCACAGTGATGTCTCAGGCAAAAGAATCATTTTCCCTTCCAGGCATTAAAGTCTGAGTCCCTCACACTAGGAGGGTTATAAATCACCAACATGAGATTGGATTTTGCAACAGAACTGGTGTTAAAGATCCTTTGGCAATGACTCCTTCTCGCCTTGTCTATTTTTTTCAGAGGAGCATATGTCGGGGGGTTGGGGTGTCCTTCTGTGCTTATGTTTGTTTCCCTCCTGGTTGAGGCCGGGCCACTACACCCCAAGCATGGGATGACTGGGATCCTCCTGAAGCCATTCTAGGAGCCCATGTTCAGGACTTGTGCCCAGGGTCGCAAGAGGGTGAAACCACCATATAGAAATCCTCCTGGAAAAGCCCCATGGACAGTGTCCCGGAGACCCTCCTACCGAATCCCGCTTTCTAGAGAAGATTGTCGGTGAGATTCCAGTTCCCACATGACTTGTCTGTCCAGAAGACATACATGCGATCTGTGTAAAACTGCCCAACTAAAGCACCGTGGAATACCAACAGGAGGGATAGATTACACTGAGGGGTGGGGATTTTAAAGGACTTGGGACAGATTACTGAATAATGTGTGTTACTTCTACACACGTTTTTAAAGTAGAAAAAGAGTAAGCATCATTTGCAGTGTTCACACACGCAAAGCCCTTTTGCAGCTGTAATCTCAGGGGAACGTCACTTGGTCCTCTGTGAAGTGTGGCCCCTTGTGCAGGTGCTGAAGTTCAGATCACTTAAATCAATTGCTTAAGGTCACCCAGGTCTTTTGTGGTCAAATTATACGTAATGACTTTAAAGGAGAAAAAAAAGACAATTTTCTTGTTTTTAACTCGAAAAAAACCAAGAACAATAAATTAAACCCGAGTTTCAGCGTCCTGTAAATAGGATTTTCCTACTCTTCCACACACTGTTCGTAGTATTTATTTCTTCCATCCGCATTGCAAAGCACCTTCTCATGCTATAACGCTTCACGTACTGGAGGGCTGTCTGCCAGCCTTAGATACACACCACACTTACAGAAGAGGACAGTAGCCCCAGAGAGGTCCCTGATGGCCATTTTCTGTACCTCTCCTTGAGCCAAAGAACAGCTCAAACTCTGCATGAGAGATCTGTCCCTAACAAATGATAGTGACTATCTGGACCAATCTGATTAGTTTTCTTAAGAATTTGAATGTGAGGCGTGGGAAGGAGTGGTGAAGCAGAAAGACGTGCAGAGAGAAGATGGTAGCAAAGGCCAAGAAACAGCAGAGGTCATGAGTTGATAGAAGACGTGAATAAGTAAAAGCTATAGAGGAACCAGAAGATATTAGAAGGCAGAAGCCGTTCAAGAAGGAAAAGGAGGAAGAGGTAGGGTGTGGGGGGGGGGGAGGAAGAAGAGAAGAGGATGAGGGGAACAAGAAGAACCAGAACAAACGGGAGCCTTGAGTAAGCAGAAGCTAAAGGACACGCACGCTGGAGAGGAAGGTGGTTGGTTGGAGGATAAATAACAGAGTCAGACAGCTGAGTCCCTCCAACTGCTGAGCACCTCAGTTGGGACTGACAACTCCAGGTGCTGAGGGGATGTCCAGGTGACCCAGCCTCTAGAACTGCATTGGACCGCGATGACCTCCTTGTTCACAAACTCTGTTCCCTCCTCTCCCTCTGAGGCCTGATTGAGCAACTATTCCTGGGTTCCCATGGGGCCTGGCCATAGGGCTGGTGGTCTGATCAACTTATGCCCAAGAGTATCCTCACAATACATCTCCTATGATTTGAAGTGAATTGAGTGAGTGCCTATTTCTTGCTACCCCAAAGACTAACACAACAGTTGTAATGAAAACCCACAAGTATATTCCTTACAAACCAAATACAGGATGACGAAAATATCGATGCTCTTAAAAGTTTGGTTTAGCACTATAGGGCCCCGTGCCATTGTGAAAATACAGATTTAAGGCAATACACATTTAAGAAGTGACAATCTTTACACCTTCTACTTAGGTATCCTAGTGATCCTACTGGCAAGATATCACCAGATCAAGCCTCTAGTTTCAACCTAGAGCCCAAGAGAGTGTTCTATATATAGGAAGTGTTTAATAAATGCTAACCATTGCAGTTGATAGAAAATATTGACGATATCGTCTACCAGAAGTTATAAATCAGGGTGGTATTACCCTCTCAGGGCGCATCTGAAACCAAGTTGGGGCACTTTTACTTGTCAATGGCTGAGGTCTTCTGTTGGCGTTTAATGGGAAAGGGTCAGGAAGGCTAAAATTCCTACAATGCTCAGGAGAGTCCCATACAATGAAGAATTATCCTGATAAAAATGTAAATGCTGCCGCCTTTAAGAAACACTAGACCTTCATACACATGTATGTAGTAACCAAACTAAAAACTGTAACCTGTAGCCTGACCCACGGTCAGACAACAGAATAGCATATTTTAAATCATGATCGTTCCATTAAAGTAATATATTTGCTCATTTAGCTACAGACCAGTCCCAGTGCTTGTATTTAGCCTCTCTCGGGAAAGACAACAAACTCCCCTCCAGGAACACCCACATCCCAGGACAAGAGACGAGAGGATATATTTGTCCAGGCAAGAAAACAGGATCTATTTTGTTTGGCAGTAGGTTAGCTTCATTTATTACTTGTAAATATTGAGTGTCCTGGTATGTGGGCCTCTGTTTGCATTGCGGTCCAGGTCCTACATAAGTTAGGGGTAGGCCTGCTCATACCCTGGTTGGCTAGTCTGGGTATGACTAAAAAAATAGAGCCCATCATAAGACTCAGAAAAAGAACCACTGCCCTTAATTTGTATGATTCGTCTACAATTTAAATTCTGTTCCCTCGAGGGAAACTATGGAGAGGATCTCTTTTCCAGATCACATAAGCAGATGCCCTCACGTTCAGACTGGGGGACCTGTCATTTTTTTGAAGGTTTGTACGTTTTGCAGGGGCTCCTTGGGAGCCAGCTATGCCTCTGCCTTTTAAGTCTCTGCCTCGCATCCCAATTTGAGAAAACTAGAATCTTTGTTCACAAGTGAACTACATGTTTCCTTATTTTTGATGAAACAGCTGCATGACAAACTGGTTCGTTTTATCACCCGTACATTAAAGTACACGGGTTGAAAGTCTAATCGCTGACTTGTATTTTAATGGCATTAAGAAAAATGTCTCAAATGAATAAAAGCTTGTTAACATTTCTATCAGAGGATAGGATGGGAAATATTTTTTTCCCTTTCCTTAAGAGCTTTTCTGGTGACCCGAAATGTCAATTTCAATTCTGTTTCAATCTCAGAGCAATTTTTTTCCTTACATTTGTTTGGTTAAAGCCTCCATTTCTATTTTCTTCCTCTGATCACCTTGAAGGTAAATAAATAAAATAAGACAATGTGATTAAATTTTCTTTCTCTGCTTAGAGCCTTAATTCACAGAATATTTTTCCTACTTCTTTTTTCTTTTTTTTTTTGCGGTACGCAGGCTTCTCATTGTTGTGGCCTCTCCCGTTACGGAGAACAGGCTCCGGACGTGCAGGCTCAGCGGCCATGGCTCACGGGCCCAGCCGCTCCGCGGCATGTGGGATCCTCCCGGACCGGGGCACGAACCCGTGTCCCCTGCATCGGCAGGCGGACTCTCAACCACTGCGCCACCAGGGAAGCCCTCCTACTTCTTTAAAAAGCACCTAAAATAGGCTCTTTCTCAAAAATCTAACTGTAGCTTTTACTCAGTAACCACCTTTTTTTAAAAAAAAACAAACAAACGTGTTGTTATGGCAATTGCCCGCTCGATTTCAAACTGGCTTTGCAGAGCAAATGTGACTATTTCCTAAGGAACAAGAAGGCTGCCTTCAAGTTGAAAAGAAAGGTGCCATGTCTATGGTCTGTAGCTCAAAGCCACAGCACTAGATTAGAAGTCAGGAAACAGCTCGGATACCAGTTTGATGTGGGACCCTCTGGACTCCAGCCTCCTGCTCAGAGCAAGAGCCTTGTCTGAGGTCACTTCCAGCCCTGAAGGTCTATAATTCCACAGGTTAATGTCTTAAGCCTGGAGGAGAATCTATAGAAAGTTCCAGAGGTTCAGCCCAGTGTATCTATCAGGGAAGCAGCTATTTTTCTTCCCCATTACTCTCCAAGAGAGAGGTAAAGGCAGAATGAGATAAATAGAGAACAGGAGTATTTTACCACAAAGTGTCTTGGAAGTAGAGATTTCTTAATAATACCAAGTACTTATATATGCCCTATGTTCCAGAAACTGTTCTAAGAGTTTTATACGGATTAACTCATTTAATCCTCACCACAACCCTATTAGGTGGGCAACAGTATTGCATCACCAGTTTACTGATAAGGAAATTGATGTAATTGATGCTAAGTGACTTACCTAAGATCATTCAATCGTCAATGGTGGCATTGGCATTTGGACCCAACGTGGCATGTGGTTCCAGAGCCCAGAGAGTGCTGACCACAGTAATCACTTTCCACCTATAAATAAGTAGACTGGTGTAGTGGGAAATGTCTGATATTTGGAGTCTAATTGTGTTGAAATCCTGGGTCCACCATGTCCTAGTTCTGTTACCGTAGGGACTGATTTAACCTCTCACAACCTCAGCAATCTATCAGCAAGTTATACCTTCAAAGGCTGGTGGTAAGGTTTTAACTAGATAACGCAGGAAAAAGTATTTTGTAAACCTTAGAGCCTTAAGCAAACAGTAACAATGACTCTATCTTTGGTAGATAATACCGAAAAGCAGCAGTTTCATTAACCAAGCTTAAAGTCATAAGCAAAAAAATATATAGTTTTAACTTTAAAAATATAGGTTTCGGGCTTCCCTGGTGGTGCAGTGGTTAAGAATCCGCCTGCCAATGCAGGGGACACGAGTTTGAGCCCTGGTCTGGGAAGATCCCACATGCCGTGGAGCAACTAAGCCCATGCACCACAGCTACTGAGCCTGCGTGCCAAAACTATTGAAGCCCGTGCACCTAGAGCCCGTGCTCCGCAACAAGAGAAGCCACTGCAGTGAGAAGCCCACGCAGCGCAATGAGAAGCCTGCGCACTGCAACAAAGCCCGGCTAGCCACAACTAGAGAAAGCCCGCATGCAGCAACAAAGACCCAACACAGCCAAAAATAAATGAAATAAAATAAAATAATTTAAAAAATATATGTATATAGGTTTCGATTTCTTTTGGGGGGGCAGGGAGAAGAGATGAGGGCCAAGGATAGAGAGAAAATATGTATTTTAGGAGCAGTGAATCTTCCCAAGGGCCTAAAATAATACTACTTTGAACCAAAATAAGAGATAAAATGGTTTCTGAGTCACTTCTTTCAAATCATCTCAGTGTCATTAACTGCTGGAAGATGTTGGGCAGGACCCAGGGACCAGTGCAATAGGATGAGACTCATTCAACAGCCTGAAACAGGAGCTAGAAGAGTCTAAGTGACAAAACACAGAAACATCCGACACTTGGCTTGGCCCAGCTTCCTGGGTGGTCAGCTCCTCGCTTGACCCTCACACTCGCCCCAGAAGGATCCTGGGGGGTGGGCTTGTTAGAGTCAGGGGGCCTCCTGCAGGCACCTTCTGCAGGGGGGGCCTTCTGTTCTCCGTTCTTCTTTCCCAGGGCTCCCAAGGATTCAACCTGATTTTATTTCCATTTCGGCGTTGTCCATTCTATCTCCTACTCTGGCTTTTTTCTTTTCTTTTTTTTTTTTTTTGCGGTACACGGGCCTCTCACTGTTGTGGCCTCTCCCGTTGCAGAGCACAGGCTCCGGACGCGCAGGCTCAGCAGCCATGGCTCACGGGCCCAGCCGCTCCGCGGCATGTGGGATCTTCCCGTACCGGGGCACGAACCCGCGTCCCCTGCATCGGCAGGCGGACTCTCAACCACTGCGCCACCAGGGAAGCCCTCCTACTCTGGCTTTAAGCTTCCCCTTGCATTAGGAAATGCTGTGACAGAGGACACAGTCTCCCCAGCCTCCCTTTGCTTGCTGACCCTCAAAATAAACATTCAGGCCTCTTTCATGTTGAGGATTTTAACACTAACCAGTTAGGAGAAGCAGCCAGTGGGTAACCAGCAGATCTTAAATGCTCATGTTCCATCTTCACTGATCTTCCCTGCTCCCCAAATGCCAGAGGACCTGCCCAGAGACCATCACTCCTCGAAGACAGTGTGCACTAGACTGGATCATGCACCCCAGGCCAGCTCTGTAAAGATCCTAGGCCCTGTGAGCCACTTCTTAGCGTTGGTTTTCGGTGACAACCCCTTATCCACTTTCCAGGTCAATGGCTCTAGTTTCTCTACATGAGAACAGTTCTTTCCCCCCTTTGCCCCCAAGGAAGTACTCCCTGGTATCAGGTCAGTCTGCCCCACCCAGCAGATGTTCTCTTCCTCTTCTCCTGAACTCCCTTTGTCTCAGCCTCCCATCTCTTCCCTGCATCAATCCTTTCCTATGTGTTTCATCTGTAAGCAGTCACTCAGAGAGGACAGTTACATCGTATTTCATCTCGAGTGGCTCTTCTTTGTTTCATCTGAAGATTTTTCTCTTCTTTTTTTAACTTTTCTAAATTATGAAAAAGATACACACTCATTTGTATAAGTTCTTTAAAAGTTAAGAGTCTTCTCACCTTCTAACCAATCCCATTCCGCTGACCTAACCAATGATGTCAGTTTGCTGTGCAATTTTCCCTCCCACCTTCCCAAATTGGATCATATTATTCCAGGGACCAACTTTCAGGGACAGTCAGGAACTTGAGGTGATTGTTCCCTGAAGAGAAGAAGGTAACAGAAAGAAATCTGTGTGTTTAATCTAGGTTGGTGGCTGGCAGCACTACACAGACTTGAGTGTTCAGGACTTGGGAGTCAGAACACCTGTTGCTTATCTCCTGTGTGGCTTTAAGTGGGTCGTTTAACTTCCCCAAACTTTATTTTCCAGATAACAAATTAGACATTCTAATAACCTACCTCAAAAGAGCTGTTGGGGGCTTCCCTGGTGGCGCAGTGGTTGGGAGTCCGCCTGCCGATGCAGGGGACGCGGGTTCGTGCCCCGGTCTGGGAAGATCCCACATGCTGCGGAGCGGCTGGGCCCATGAGCCATGGCCACTGAGCCTGCGCATCCAGAGCCTGTGCTCTGCAATGGGAGAGGCCACAGCAGTGAGAGGCCCGTGTACCGCAAAAAAAAAAAAAAAAAAAAAGAGCTGTTGGGAAACCCCTAGAAACAATGTGTTCAGGGGAGCCCTGTAGTACTAGGAAACATTGAAGAAGTATCAACAGTGTTTCTTATAATTACCTATTAAAATAGTGCCAGAGAAATGTGCATTTCTGAAAGGGAATACCCCAATCACTTCAGAATATTAAATGATAAAATAATCAGGTTTCTTTGCCAAGCATTCGAAAACACCCGGTATAAATCAAGATGTCTTATTTAGGGTGAACGTCAGGCGATCTCTCCCAGAGGGAAGAAGGTGAGCCAGTTTTCCCCAGAGCTCAAGAGTTTTCCCTCAGGAACTTAAAAGAGAACTTTAAAAGAGAATAAATCAACAGAAACCTTTCAATATCGCCTTCCCAAGCAAAAGGTTCAGGGCATTGACAAGACACGGGGCAGTCAAGGATGGACCTCAAATGGTACTTATTCTCAACACTATTCCTTTCTGGCACTACAGGTGATCCTGTGATTCATATGTCTTCTTACCAACGTCCTCCAAGGAATTACTCTGGGAGAGGCTCTGTGTAGGAAGCACATAACATGAATCTTCATTCTTAATACAGTTGAAAGCCAAACAGCGTGATGCTGGAGAAATCTTTGTTGATTTGCCAAGAATCACTGGGACGGTGTGCTCCAAGCAGTGTCATGTAAGTAATAAGCTCTCACAGTTGTGAGAGTGGCCTCTGCTTGTTTCTTCCGTGAGGAACAGAGATAGATAGTGATTTAAATTCCTCAGGAATAAAAGCCTCTGGCTGTTCAGCCAGTCCTCCCTTTGGGGAAACTGAAGTCAGTGGCCAATGGCCAATTTGGATTTGGGGCACCTCAGAGATGAATAAATACTGAACAAAATATTCACAAGACATATTCTATGGTCACCTTGGCCCCAGAGAGACATCACATAAACACTTGCATCTGCTCGTAGCTAAGGGAAACAGGATGGGGAGGAAAGGTAACCTGACTGGATGCGGAGCTAGTTTCCTGGTTCCACAGGGCTGTGGTGAGCCGCCTGCCGGCTGCTTAACCACTCTAAGACTCCTGTCGCCATCTCGAAAATGGAGACATTCGTTTGGAATCCCTCCAAAGGATAGTAAATAAGAAACATCTATAAGGTGGACCAATCCTCCTGCTGTCAGGATTGAAAGCCTTAGGAGCATAGTGTCCTCAGCCCCCTTGACGTGGAACATTTGCAGTACTCCTCCAGTGTGACCCTGGACTCCAGCTACATTCCTTCAAGAGCAACTGAGGTTACCTGTGGCCCCACAGTTGGTATTCCTGTCACTTCAGACACAGCGTCTTCACCGTTTCTCATCTCTGCTCCCCATTATAAAGGACTCATGCAAGCCATGGATATCTTTTCGTGAACCCTGATAAGTTCCCCCTTCAAACAATCCTACAGCCAAAAGCATCTTCCTCTTTTCTCCTAATGGTATTTCTCCATCTTTTAACAACTACACACTTTCCAGTCACACACACACACACACAGAGAGAGAGAGAGAGAGAGAGAGAGAGAGAAATAGATAGATAAATGATTGACTGAAAGATAGGAAGATAAGTAGATAGGTAAAAATAAACTCCAGGGGAGAGTCACGTTGCCTTGGCAGGATGGTGGGAAGATTTGTTATTGTGACTACATTCCTAAATTATAAATCCCAGGAAGAGGACAAAGTTAAATCTGAATGTCTCTGTAGTAAGTTGGAAAAAAACCCTCTGATTTTAATCTAGTGGAAGGAAAACAGAAACGATATACACAATATCTCTAGCCCTGTTTTAGGCGTGGTGTCTCGGGGAATCCCAGAGCCAGGCTGCCTGGGTTCTGCCGTGGATCAGTTTGTGTCACGCTGGGCAACTTGTTTAACCCTCTCTGTGCCTCAATTTTCATCTATAAATAATATTAAGTACTAGTACTAATCCACAGAGTTATCTTAGGGTTAAATAAGATAACATCTATAAAGCGCTTAGCACAGTGCCTGAGGCATAACAAGCACTGTACATATTAGCTATTATCAAGGCGAACTTGGCTGAAGAGGTTGGTTTGTTTATCTTTAACAAAGATGGTTAAAAGCTGCCTGAAGGTAGAATAAAAGAGGTACATGTATGTGAGATACATTCAGGGCTTAGCATAGTGCCTGGCACTTGGTAAAAGAACAAAGAAATTGTAACTATTGTGGCATAGCCTCAGCTCAGCTGGCTGGAAAACAGTACTAAAAATCTCCATCCCTTTTGGGCACAACTGCTGGACTGCAAGAAGGTTCAGTTGAAAGGGAGCAATAGGTGGGCCACATTATGTCACCGACCACAAACGAACAAACAAACAAACAAAAAAACACCTTCACCAATGGTAGGAAAACAACAGTGTCCTAGTTTGTGAAGGTCAGCATATTCTCTGGACATAAAACACTGTTAAAAAGACAATGACATGGGCTTCCCTGGTGGCGCAGTGGTTGAGAGACCGCCTGCCGATGCAGGGGACACGGGTTCGTGCCCCGGTCCAGGAGGATCCCACGTGCCGTGGAGCGGCTGGGCCCGTGAGCCATGGCCGCTGAGCCTGCACGTCCAGAGCCTGTGCTCCGCAACGGGAGAGGCCACAACAGTGAGAGGCCCGCGTACCACCAAAAAAAAAAAAAAAAAAAAAGATGATGACATAATGCATCTCTCTAGAACATACACTTTCCCTCCACAACTCCCTCCAATGTAATCAAGTTCTTTCATTGTAAAGAATGTGGCGAAAATGCCAGGGGCATCATCAAATTGTGAGTCATATAATATCTAAAGGTACTTAGAGATTACTCCATCCAACCCCACATTTATTTATGAGGCTGAGGATGAGAAAGATGATTGATGGGGGTGGATTGTTGACAAAAGAGTTGCCCCAGGTCCCATGGCCAGCCAGTGGCAGAGCTGGACTTAGAGGCAGGCTTCCTGATTCCAACTCCTTGCTGTGCTACGTTGCCTCTCATTCCCACACTCTTCACCACTCACCTCAGAATCCTAAACCCAATATTAAATCCAGCGCCTCTTTGCATCTCCGGAAGGTACGCTTTCCCTGAGATGTCCCACCTGTGGGGACTTCTAAATCCTTGTGGGCTGCTGCCACCTAGGGAATTAAAGTGAGTCCTCCTCCTTGGGCTGTTGCCTTGGGGCAGTGGCCGTGCTCCCCCATCCTATCCCGTGCCTATTTCTCAAGGCTCGCTCAGCAAATAGCAGAACTACTCGTATCCCAGATATTCAGATAATATCCACCTGACCCTTGTTGATGAACCCGTCCTTTTGTTTGTTCTTTGAAATATGTTAGGGAAATATTCAAACCCTGAGGTTTAAACAATATTGCTCTGGGGAGTATTGACTAATTCCTGAGATCTGGTTTAAAATCTGACACTTTTCAAGGTGCTGATAAGAAGGGACTCATCGGGCTTCCCTGGTGGCGCAGTGGTTGAGAGGCCGCCTGCCGATGCAGGGGACGTGGGTTCGTGCCCCGGTCCGGGAGGATCCCACATGCCGCGGAGCAGCTAGGCCCGTGAGCCATGGCTGCTGAGCCTGCGCGTCCGGAGCCTGTGCTCCGCAATGGGAGAGGCCACAACAGTGAGAGGCCCTCGTACTGCAGAAAAAAGAAGGGACTCATCTGCTTCGTCCCCAATATTGCAGGTAGGAGAATAGCAGATCAATTAACTCAGGTTCAGTGTGTCAAGACCTGTTCACTCAAATTCGTTGTTAACCATACTTCTACTTTCCCCTGATCACTCCCTATTTCATTGTTTTATAGCCAGATGCTTGTAGTTGACAACAAAATCGCCATTCATTCCTTCATCCTTGGTTACTTGAAGGCCTTCACTAAACCAGAAACCGATGAACTAGATCCCCTAGATCCTAGTAAGTCCATCAACTGGTTATAGAAATGATGAAAGGGACTCCTGACAAACAACAACAGCCCAGGCTGACTTTCTATGCAATTACAGCCAAACTCCAGAAATTTCCAATTCAAGAACAGAATAAATGAAAATAATCATAGTTGATTATTTTTCTAAGCAGAGAAAGTTAGAAAGTTTCTTACTTTAGCATGTAAGCATTTTTTCCAGCTGCATCATTATACCATGCCACATAAAGATATGCTCCCCTTTCTGCTAAGTATTACTTTAGGTTTTTAAAGGATCTTCTGATAGTCCTGTAGCCCTGAGTATGTCTCCATACACTTAAATGCTCTCAAGGTGCACAGGAAAGCATAGTGGTTTAAATATTTGAGCTTAGAGACAGACTTGGGTTCAAATCTGGGCTCTCTCACTTGCTAGTTGTGTGACCTTATGCAAGTTTCTTAAAATTCCTAGGCATCGGGTACCTCATCTCTGAAACAGTGATAATAATACTAATTTCAGTGTAGAGTCATCGTGAGAATTGAAGATAATGAAGACTTGGTGCTTAGCGCATCGCTCAGCCTATCGTAAGTGATCCATAAAAGTTAGCTACTGTCATGATCATTCACGTCATCACTGCCAACATAAGATCCTCAGTTACATGGAGAAGTGGGAGAATAGAGAGGAAGTCCGCAGGTGGTTCTTGTAAAGTAGACAGTGGCACTCTAGCCAGGACTGAAAAATATGCTAGTTCAAAGCCCAGATCTGTATGAACATTAGAAAGTACTTAGCTTCTCTGATCCTCAGTTTCCTTATCTGTAAAATGGAGATAATAACCGACAACTTGCAGATTGATGTGAAGATTAAATGAGATAGTGACACAGAAAGGATCAAGCCCAGTACCCTGGCCCACAGGGAGAAAACTTTCCTTCCCTTCCCTTCCCTTCCCTTCCCTACCCTTCCCTATGACTGTCTTAGGGCTTTTGCCCTTGGTCCTCCCCCTGCTCATGCCAATCACCTCCTGCAGATGAGGTGAAGGGTGGCAAACCCTAGTGAGGATGCTCTGGGGGAACCTGGCTTCATGATTCTGATCCTTTTATCCCATGACCCCAAATATAAAGAAGGCTTTCATTGGTTCTCTACTTAGTATATGAGAAAGTGTATGAGAAGAAAGCAGGTTACAGTGGCTGGGAGACCTGGGGAGGCAGGCCCCAGGAGATTGAGGAATAGCGGCGAATTCTGGCTAGGAGCCACAGATTCGTGTAGGGGGCCAGGAGAGGACAGGGGATGGCTGGGGGACTGGAATCTGGTGTTACCTGTGATCAGCGTCCCCAACTTGGTGACATAGCCTTCTAGCTTTGGGCAGGCTAGGCTGATATACTACTATGGAATGAAATTTAAAAGCTTCTGAAATATGGGCAACATTTTCTCTCCAGGTGTATTTTGAAAAGATGACATGATTTGGACACAATGTATTTTCTAACCTGAAGCAATATCTACACATGGTGTCAATGTATTTAAGTCAGACAGCATGTCTTGTTTGTGCATGTGTGTGTGTGTGTGTGTGTGTGTGTGTGTGTATCGAGTACTCTCCTGTATGGTGCACACACACTCACACAGGTCAGTTATTTATCTTGCAATGAACTGGGTTTTGTTTGGGGGGGTCACACCCCAGAGCTTTTCACCACACCACGTAGTCTATTGTGTAAGGTCAATACACATCATATTACTGCTTAAACAACTAGATCTTTGACAGGCCACCTACCCTTCCCCACGAAAAAACCCGAAAGAGCTTCTAACCCTACCCCCAATACCACACTGAACGCCCCACCCTAATGCCACACCCCCATAATGCGGGTCCTTCCCTTCCTCCTCTTCTGACGAGAGGGAAGCTCCGTGCTCCCCCTAGTGGCTAAAGGGCAGAATTGCATCCCAGGGTTTTGTTACTTGACTGCTTACGGACAGTTTCACCAGCAGGGCGGTGGCCAATCTCGAGTGTCAAACTCAAGGATGTTTTGGGGCTGCAGTGTGGAGGTTTAGTTGCAGCTAGTGAAGAGCTTGAAGGTCTTTGGGTCTGTGGAGCATACAGCTTCTTGTGTTTGGTGTACCTCCTTTAGAGTTTCCTTTTTCCCACGTAACTGGTAATGTGAGAAGGGCTGGTGGCCTCCTCCTCTTGTGACCACACCCACCCCAAATTTTCCCGCCCCAAAGACTTTGCCCCGTTCTCTCTGCCAAGTTTCCTGTCCTCTCTAAGTTTCCTGTAGTTGTGGTCAAGGAAATGGTGTAGCGTGTGTGAGAGACGTTGTCCCAGATGGTCAAAACCTTGGAACCCCAGGAAAATCCCGTGTTTAATTTGGTCCAGTTGCCAAAGTTCACCCCCAGCTCTTGCTTTGGATTTCCCAGACATTCATCTCATCGATACCTTTAAGGGCCTCAGTGTACAACTTTGCCACACCAAAAAAATAGCTTCAGCACTGCTCACCCAGAATATTTGTGGAATTTGCTTTTTTAAGAAACAACCATAGTAAAGGCCACATAAGGAATTACCGCTTAAAGTAGAGGTGTGATAGAAAACAAACTTACAGCTACCAAAGGCGAAAAGATGGGGGGAGGGATAAATAAGGAGTTTGGAATTATCAGATACAAATTACTAATATAAAATAGATAAACAACAAGGTCCTGCTCTATAGGGAACCATATTCAGTATCTTATAATAAACTATAATGGAAAAGAATCTGGAAAAGAATATATATATATATATATATATATAACCCAATCACTTTGTTACACACTAGAAACTAACACAACATTGTAAATCAACTATACTTCAATAAAAATAAATAAATAAAGTAGAGGTCTGTTTCCAGTGGTCCCCACAGCTCACTGAATATCCTACTACTCTAATAGCTACAGAGTCAGTCCAGGAGCTCCTTAAGGCAGGGACTGAAAGTTCTTCAGAAATTATTATTCCCAGAACAGGACCCAATACATGTTACGAACTGCATTGCGTTCATCTCAAATCCGTATGTTGAAGCCCTCCCCCACAGTGACACTGGGACGTTAAGGAGATAATTCAGGTTCAATGAGGTCATAAGGGACCCTAATCCAATAGAACTGGGGTCCTTATAAGAAGAGGAAGAGACACCAGAGAGCTCTCTCTCTCTCCTCATGGGCGCAGAGGAGAGGGCATGGGAGGACACAGAGTGAGGCGGCGTCTACAAGTCAGGAGAAGAGGCCTCACTAGGCTCCAATCTTGCCAGCACCTTGATCTTGGACTTCCAGCCTCCAGAACGGTGAGAAAATTAATTTCTGTTGTAAGCTGCCCAGTCTGTGGAATTTTGTTACAGCAGCCTGAGAAGACTCATACAGAAAGGAAAACTTTTTAACAAAATCCCTACAACCAGACCACACACAATTCTAAATTCCAAAGAAGAAGGGAAGACAGAAACTAATTTGTATTGAGAGCCAACGTATGTGGCAGCTTTGTGCCAGCTGCTTCTCAAAGAAATTCACCAGCTGTCTTCTTATCCTGGGGAAACTTGTGTTCATCCGTCCAAATGCCCACATGGGAAGCATTGCCCCCAGTGTCGTTTCTCATCCTCTAGAACTTTCTTTTCCCAGCTGCAGGCTGGCTGTGATTTCATGGGTGTGTGAACTTAGAATCAGCTGTTCACTAGGTGAGATGAAATTAGGCAACCCAAAGTTCTCCTGTCCCCCTAGGTATTGCTCCTAAACGCCCCCATGGACATCTGCAAACACCCAGGAGTAAATGCTGTGCTTCTCACGCTGAGTCGGACTTTATGGCCTATGTTCCATTTTGATCAACAAAACTTAGTGAGAAAACTGGGCTTGCTGTGAGGAATGAGCCAAAACCAGTGTCAGGTTTTCATCATGAACCTTGTCTTTCCCTTCAATAACAGACTTCAGGCCACCTGCAAAAACATATCCACAATTACCAACGACTTTTCAAAAAATAAATATTCACTACAGATTTGTGAGTACTGCCTCTGTACTTCAAGTGCGCCAATGGAACTTTTTCCTCTTGATGGTGGAAGCGAGGCACGCAGGTAAGAGTGGAGAGCAGTGCAGCCTCGCGTCCTGTGCAAGGCTCTTCAGGAACTGCCGGTCTTGAATCCTGAGGGCTGTTCACCAGTCGCTGGATGTGAGGCCTTGAGCAAGTCCCTTAACCTCTTCATGTCTCAGTTTTCTCTCTCAAAACTGATGATAACCTCATAGTGAGGATGAAATGAGGTAATATATACAAAGCACTCCCGATCGTGCAGAGCAAAGAATAAGGCTTCGAGGAGAGTTAGCCAGTAGCTGTCCTCCCATCAGGAAGAGAAGAAGAGGAGAGAAAGTGTTAAAAAAGTGTAACCTTCTCTATAAAAGAATTCCTGCAAGATTTTTTTCCTGCAGCTTCTTTGGTTGGTTTATTGTACAAAACATGGAAAGAACATGTGGCAGGCTAGTACTTTACGATGTTTTTTCCCCGTGTTTCCTTAAAAGAACGCCTCCCTTCCCCCATTCAGTGGAGGCTCTCACGGAGCCAGGAAGGGGTGAAACTGGAGAAGAGGAAAAGAAAGGCCTTTGGTGACTAAAGTCAACGTTTTGATTTGTAAATCCTAGACCAGGACAAGAAGTACATGAATAAACAATAGATTTGGAAGACTGCAAGGTGATACAAGAGGCAGTTCGCCTGTCCCGGAGGAGCAAAAGATTCTCTGGGTAGAAACGCAAAGAACAGCCCTGAGAAGGGGCTCTGTGTTCTGCCCACTCCTGCCCCAGCGCCCAGCCAGTCCCAGGGAGGGGAAGATGGCAGAAACCTCCAGGAGGGTTTGGGGAATGTGGGTGGAACTCAGGAGGGCTGCAAGGTTTATGCAGCAACCTCAAATGCAACACGGCGGGGCTGGCAGAGGGCATATCCAGGCCGCTGGGGCTCAGATGGCCTCAGAAGTTCCCTGTTTCCCATAAGGTTCATGGAGCAGCTGAATATTTCCCAGTAGGGCTTAGAAGTTCTGAGAGAAAACCCATCTGGGTGAAGCTTTGGACAAGCAAGGAGGCTCCAGCATCAGTCTGGTCAACCAACTCCCTTGGAGGCCAGATGGGAATCAGGGCGTCTCAGCAAGGACAATGTCACTGATGAAGACTGTGGGGACTCCATGCCTCCGTTGCCCCGCTCCTAATCCAGTGCCACCATTAGAGCTTCCTGGAATTTACCTAAAACATCAAAGAAATGGGGTCCTAAATTAGCTGAGCCCAGGACTGCCACACGTAGGGGTGCAGGTCGTTCATTGCAGAGAGGCGCCCCGGGGAGCAGGTGGAGATCAAATCTGGTTGGTGCTTTGCCATCACACCACGTGTGCTAATGTGGGGCTGCACCGGCCTGGAGGAATACTTTTTCCAGTTGGCACAATGATGTCATGGGCCATTGGCAGCTTGACTGAATCAACCCGATTTCCAGAATTGACTGAAACGTTTTCACCGCAAGCAGATTGGGGCTCTAAGTAGAAATTAATTTGGAGTACATAAAAATAATGTCTACTGCACCTCTGAATCTGTGGCCTGACGCTGTGACCATTTTATAGAGAACTATATAAAGAAACTCACCCCCCCTAAAAACAAAAAACTCACCACTATTTGTATCATGGTTAATATATTGGTATCTTTTCTTTCAGTCTTTTCTCTATATAGTTTTCCATAATTAATATACAAGGTATATGCTCTTTGGTATCATGCATTTTCTATTTAAAAATGTATCACAGGGGAAATCATAGAGTCAGTGGATCTCAATCTCGTCTGCATTTTTGAATACCTGAGGTTCATACACAAATGCCAGTCCCCTGATTATTTCAAACATATTGAATAAAATAAGACAAAAGCTAAAAACAGAAACAAATGTCAGTCCCCAAGGCCATTTTCCCAGACCAATGGAATCAGAAATTTAATATGCTACCAGATGCTAGAATCACTAGCTCAAGGCGCAACTGAGTATAGAAGATGTCTGAGGACTGAGTCGTCGAGAACTCGTTATTTATGTCAGTGCTTTTCAAACATGAATGTGGTGAATCACCTGGAGGTGCTGTTAAAATGCAGATTCTGATTCAGCAGGGCTTGAGGGGGGCCTGAGATTCTGCATTTCTCACATGTGATTCACTGGTGGGTGAACCATGGGCTTAGAGGTCAGGAAGATGAAGAAGATTTTAAAAAATTCATTTATAGTTTAAGCATTTTCCCAAGCTATTAAAAACTATCTTTGAACTATTATATTCAATATTTATACGTTCCATAGAATGAATAGGCCATATTTTTCCCTTAACCATTTCCCTACTGTTTGTCAATTTGTTTTCAATTTTGTTATTGTAATCAATGCAGCAATAAACTTCTTTGTGCATACTTCTTCATCCCCAACTTTTAAATGAGCAACGAATAGAGGAAAGAGATAAAGGTGGTGAAGTGAGCCCAGTGTAGCACAACCATCTAAGGCGCAACTTCCCACCCAGCATGGCCAGCATGACCATGTGTGCTCAGGCAAGTCGAGCAATGACTTTTTTTGCCTCAGTTTTCTCTGCTGTAAAATGGGCTTTTTCCTTTCTCATATTCTTAGGGAAAAAGGAGTTCATAAAGCGATCTGCAACTCAGTACTTCCTTCTGTGGAGCCACTGTGTCATGAGATATTCATCCCCGCTCAGGGACAATGACCAGGTGTGCCAACTGCAGTCCCTGGAGTCACCCTACCCTGAATCCTCCCAGGTACAGAATCACTGGTGCCACAATAATGAGGAAATACTGGATTTGGCCCACCCTTGGCTGTTTGGATTTCAGTGCCAGGGTAGGAGGTCTGAAAAACATGAAAAGAAACAGCTGAATTCCAAGACACTCCTTCAGATAAAGTTTCCTTTAAAACATTTTTACCGTTCATCAATATTTATAAAGTGATGACTAGATACAGCTACATTCCTCTTGGGCCATGTCTAGAACACACCCATAATAACTGATACAATTGTTGTTTGTTGGGGGCAAGGGGACACTTTTAGAGGCAAGCTTCTTTGAAAATGAGGAACCAAGTCAGCCCCACGTAGCAAAAAAATAAAATCAAAATCAGTTACATGAGCACTAAAAGATGAATGCAATTTTTAAGGGCAACATCGTGTGGTAGAAAAATCATGGGATTCGGGGTCCTGGTTTGATTCCCAGTTTGGCCTCTTGCTAGCAAACTGGGAGCAAGTTAATTAACCACTCTGAGCTCCAGTTCCTTCCTCAGGAGGCACTATGCAAGTTATTATAAACTCAGAGAAAAATACTTTTCTAGAAGGAGTTGATTATCTGGCCCTCTGAGAAGGCAGGATGTTAGTAAATACTTGCCAATACTTGAAGATTGAGGCCCCTAAGGGTTTTATCCTGTATTCTTAGTCTAATCTTTGAGAGACACAAGAAAGCTTCCAAATAAGTCCCTCAGTAGGTACCACGTGGTGCCTGGAATTTCCAAACCACTCATCTTTTGCGTTAGGATTCTCATCCCTTGCTTATATAAGAATTACCTGGGAAGAATGTTTTAAATGCCAACGTCCAGGCCCCACCCTCAACCAAGGAAGGCCATGCTCTGGTATTGTTTACAGAGCTCCCAGATGATTCTATTGTATAGTCTGAGCTCAGAACCACTGAATTACAATCTTAAGCACCTATTGAAAATCCAGACAGGGAAAACTGTAAGTTATTTTCCTTCCAGCAACTCCAGTTTCAAGAAATTTGTCACATTAGCCAATCAGTCCCTCCACAGTGCTTTGCCAGAAGGGACATAAACAAGTGCTTCCGGATGTCCAGATGATGTACAACCCAGAAGAGCCTAGAAGCCCTGCACCGCTACAAAGAGGCAACGTGAGAATAAACTTGTTCGACCTCAACATCATCAATTACCTTTTACTGAGTCACTACTAGGTGTCAGGTACCGTATGCCAAGCATTTCACATTTTATTTTTACAATACTGGTATGGAGGCTGCAAACGGAGGTAGGGGAAGTGTGGGTATGGAGTAGGAAGACAGCGCAGCTTTTCTGGAAAACAACTCGGCAGTATACGCCAAGAGCCGTCAAAATGTTCACATTCTTTGGCCAAAGAATTCCACGTCAAGGTGACTATCCCACGGGAAGGGTCACAAATTCAGACGGTGCTTTTGTTCACAAAGATGTTCATTGCAGCAGGGTTTATCTTAGTAAGAAACTGGGAATAACTTGAATCCCAACAAATGGATGGTGAGTGCACAAATGTTGCTACATTGTACACTGGAGTATAATACAACCACTGAAGATATTTTCCTCTGTGAATACTTTTATTACAAGGAAGATGTTTTATTATAACAAAGTAAGCTTTAAAATAGTATCTGTGCTGTGATTCAAAGTTCCAAGAATGGCAAATAGTTGGAGAATTTGTTATACTACAAGGTTGGTTGCAATTGGCAAGACCCCATTTGTACCCTCATCTCCTTCAGAGAGCAAGCTTCGCATGGTTAAAAAAGTATACTGCCAAAGTTAGAATCTTTTAAGAGCAAACGCTTTGATTGAGCATGTCACGGTGCTACAGAGTCATCCCTGTTTTGGTTCATGCGCTAAGGCTTGAGTGTGCGGCCCCCTCTCCAAACAAAGCCAGGCTGAGAGGCTAATGTAAATAGTCAGAGGAAACGGAAAACAAATGACAACTGATTTAGAATACAACCAAAATATTTGTTTCACGAGTTTTCCTTACTACTAGCATCGGGTTCTCTGTGGGTGTGAAAAGAAGAGGAACTGAGAAAGAAGGGAAAATTTGCAGAGGAGAAAACAAAGGAAATGGAGCATGTGGGGGGAAAGCAAACAACTGCATCTCAGTTTGCTGAAGGAATTTCGGATCTCCCAGTGCATTCGCAGAATCTCCTTATTCCTCACACAGCCAGGTGTGTTTTCAGGACATTGCCATTTTCTGACATTGTGCATCTCTTCTGAGGATGGCCTGAGCAAAACTGACCCCACGACATTTTTCAGGATGATGTTGTCCTGTTGCAAACTTCCTTTTCCCTCCTGAGTCCCAAAACCCAGGCACCCGAAGCCTTTTTGCTTCCCCAATAGGACAAAACTCCGGTCCCAGATATGACAGTCCCAGCCTTTTCCAATCTGAGACAGTTTTTGATTAAAGAAAAAAAAAAAAAAGGAGGGGGGAGTGGAAAGGAAGACACGCCCTCTGTTAGAGTAGTTGTGCTTTTATCATCCATTGGTTGAGAACATGTGGAGTGACCAAAGCTACCATAAATTCAAAACTAATTTTTTAATGAAGTTGCATTTTTAAGAGCCATAACAGCGTCCACATACTTTTTTTTTTTGGATTTCCTTCCCATTTAGGTTACCACAGAGCATTGAGTAGGGTTCCCTGTGCTATACAGTAGATTCTCATTAGTTATCTATTTTATACATCGTATCAATAGTGTATATATGTCAATCCCTGTCTCCCAGTTCATCCCACCCCCCCATCCCCCTTGGTATCCATATGTTTGTTCTCTACATTTGTGTCTCTATTTCTGCTTTGTAAATAATATCGTCTACACCTATTTTATCAGATTCCACATATATGCGTTAATATACGATATTTGTTTTTCCCTTTCTGACTTACTTCACTCTGTATGACAGTCTCTAGATCCATCCACGTCTCTACAAATGACCCAGTTTCGTTCCTTTCTATGGCTGAGTAATATTCCATTGTATGTATGTGCCACATCTTCTTTATCCATTCCTCTGTTGATGGGCATTTAGGTTGTTTCCATGTCCTGGCTATTGTAAATAATGCTGTGATGAACATTGGAGTGCATATGCCTCTTTGAATTATGGTTTTCTCTGGGTATATGCCCAGTAGTGGGATTGCTGGGTTATGTGATAGTTCTATTTTTGTTTTTTTAAGGAACCTCCGTACTGTTCTCCATAGTGGCTCCATCAATTTACATTCCCACCGACAGTGCAAGAGGGCTCCCTTTTCTCCACATACTTTTGAAAAATGGAATGTGTGAGGCATTTTATGCAAGCTGCCTACAGACCATGCTTGACACTTACGAGGCTTTAAAAACAAGCCAGGACTCAGGACTCTCTACCTGCCTAGCACCTTGGCCTCTATCTGTTCTATTCTCTCAAGGCCTGCAGATGAGACTAATCCTTGTTCTCCTATCCTGCCCCTCTTAGCGAGCTATTGAGTAACCCTCCCAGGTAACTGTGCTTATCACCAAAGGGAGCAGGATACTAACATTTATTGAACATGTGCTGAGTTCCAGGCACTGTGCTGTGAAATACTCTTATTAGCTGCATTTTACAGATGGGAAAACTGAGGGTAGAGCGGTTAAGCTAGGAAATGCTGGAACTGGGGTCATGTGACTCCAGAGCCCTTTTACCTGCAACCTACTGGAACTGTCTAATGTTTCACCCTCCTGGGTAAAATTGCCTTTATATTGAAGGGGAATTTGGGCACCTGAGCAGAACTATTTTGCAAATAACAGCACAGATGTGGACGTCTGTCTTCTGGGCCGGGTCATTTTTGTCATCCTGGGCTGCTGATCGAGGCTATTTTTATGATATTATGATATATCGTATAATAATGATATATATGATAATTATATAATAAAGAATATAATGATGACATATCATAAAAGTAGGCTACTTCTTTCAGTTCTTTTATTTATTTATTTTTGCCATTAAGTGACATTTTTTTTTAACATCTTTATTGGGGTATAATTGCTTTACAATGGTGTGTTAGTTTCTGCTTTATAACAAAGTGAATCAGTTATACATATACATATGTTCCTATATCTCTTCCCTCTTGCGTCTCCCTCCCTCCCCCCTCCCTATCCCACCCCCTTCCTTCAGTTCTTAATAAGAGCAGCGAAACTGAAGCCTCGAAAAATATAGGAATTTGATCTCGTGTCAGGTTGCTGTGCACTGGAATGTAAAATTGCTCTCCAAGTATTTCAGAGCCAGGCAGATGATTTTTTTAGTCTAAAAACTGGTTAAATTAAATCAGGCTTTGAAGTCCTTTGTGAATACCACCGTTCTTTAAAGATTTCTTGTAATCCAGATGTTTAACTCCTTGTCTAAAACTTTGATTGGGGCAAATCCACCTGGGAACATATCAAAATGCAGCTTTCCTATGAGGTTTTCCTCTCTCTTCATCGCATTCTGGTTCCTATAAGTCTGAGCACTCCCAGTGACTTGTCTTTTAGCATAATGGCCCTCTTGTGTCAAGGCAGATCATGTTTACATTTAAATTAGTTATAAGAGTTTGTAAAAATTGCATAAAGGATCCAACTCTCTTCTCCAATGTTAAGAGGCACCGCTATTCTCCAGCCTTTGGGATCATCTTTGCTTTTAATGGCCGAACAAAATATAATTTTAAGAAATTCCATGCTCTCCACAAATTTTCTGGGAGAACTCATTTTCCTGATGCGTGGCTGTCACCTCTCACTCCAAACCTCTCCTCGTGGTCTCATTTCGGTCTCCCCGGCCTTCCTCATCACCAGTCTTCTCAGCTGCTGTCCTTTTCATGATCAATTTATCCCCAACGTGGACTCACTACCCTTTTCCTCATTCTCCGAGGCGATGCTGTTTTATGTAATAGACTTCACCGAATGTTTGGAGGTAACAAAGACGAATCACGGTGCAAATTAAGAAACAATTCAGAAATAGGTATGCAACACCAGTGTTCCTGAATTTCCTTGGTATCCTGACATGCTTTCCCAGCTTGCTGTCTTGCCACCTGCTATAACAAGAACTGGATGATAAGGTGTGTCAGAATAAAGTCATCATCACTACTGCAAGACCAATTCTGTGTCCCTAGTCAATCCCAGGACCCATGGGGCCCAGACTCACATGATATGACACTCAAAGAAACAGTTCAGGAGCAAAGAGACACCTCAATCTCTAACTGCATCTGTTGAAGGATATGAGAGGCACTTGGTCCAAAGCCCACTGAACCTTTCTCCTCTCCTCTCCTCTTTCACCTCCTGTGGTTATTCCAGAGCCTCTCACTCTCCAAAATTCCTTACTCGCAATTCTCCTCTATTTCTCTTCCCAATGTCCAGCCAAAGTGGATTTTTAATATATCTCTTTTTCTTTTAAAACTTTATTGTGTACATCAGTTTAGTCTCTCAGGTTTCCTTGAGTTTCAGTATTTCAGTTTTCAGTTTCCTTCAGTTTCAGAGTTTCAGTTTCCTAGTTCCAGTATTCAGGGCTATAGAGAAAAACCCTGGGAGTTCTGACCATCAAGCAAGAATCTTCCTCCACTCAGAAGCTAGGAAGGGAGGAGAAATCTCAAAATGTATATATTGATCTTTCCTGTCCCTATTATGCATTAATATTTTTCTCTGCTCTAGTTCAGGAGACAAACCCACCTTGGTAAGTTAAGAACAAGGTAATGGCCTGTTAAGAAAGCAACATCAGGACGGTCTATCTAGCAGTGGGGGGAGCCGGTAGAGCAATGGTTCTCAAAGTGTGGTCCCTGGACCAGCAGCGTCAGCACTGCCTGGGAACTGGTTAGAAATGCAGAGTCCCTCAGACCCGACTCCAAACCTACTGAACCAGGCATTCTGGGGTGGAACCCAGCACCCTCTGTGTTTCAACGAGCCCTTCAGGTGATTGTGAGGCAGGTACAGTTTGAGAAGCAATTTTTTTTTTTTCCTGATCTGGACTTTCCCAGGCCAAGGAACTCATTAAACTTGATTCCAATTCCAGCATTGCCTCCTTTCAGTTCCATGACTTCCACCAAATCACTAAACCTCCCCAAGCCTGCGAGGAGACCATATTGGACTTTCTGCTGCAGAGTCACAGGACTCCTCATGTCAAAGGCTGACCTCACCATGATTAAATTCCATGGCTCCCACCCACAGGGGCTCAACATGCCTTCTTTCTTTCTTCCTCTCTCTTTGGGGAGCTGCCAACATCTTCTCTGTCCCTTAGGGTGTTGAACCCCCAAGTTTGGGGACCATTTCAGTAATAATAATAATAATTCCCAACTCCTCTATGATAGTGACATTGAAATGACAGCCCCAGAATCTACACGATCAGCTGGTTCTTGGCCAATAATGGAATCAAATCTGCTTCCCCAGTGCAGGTACACTTCCTGAAAATCAGCACCCTTGGAACTGAGATAAAGCACTTTGACCAAATACAGTTCTGTTAGGTAAACGGCTCACCTATAACTAGAACGGGAAGCCAGCAAAGGATTAAAAGCAGCAGTTGAAACAATGTTTCAACTTTAAATAGATCTCTCTCCACTCATCACTTCCTAACCCCTCCTCTTCTCCAGCAAGCTCCTAATTACTACGGGTTAGAGTCCCCAGTAGCAATTGCTTTCATCAAGGCATTTAAAGCTTCACTCTAGGAGCTCTGTCACCAGAGCACAGCCTTAACACTTTCCCCATTAGTGCCCAACCAGAAAGATTTTGGTGAAACAGAGGGTTTTTGCTGCCTGGTTGCTGATTCTCTAGGTTCTGGGCTTTTCAGGAGAAGGTAGCAATTACCCCTGGTCACAGTGGGGCACATCCTCGGATGCAGCAATGAGCCCGAAGCCACAGAGGGAGGAAAAGGTTGCAGCTCCAGAGAGCAGAGAGATATACCCAGTACTGACTTGCACACCTGCTGGAAGGAAGAAAGGCAGGAAATAGAAAGCCATCTCCCTGCCCTGGAACTGCCCTCACATTCCCCAGAAGAAACTTTTTGGCTACCTGAACAAATGCTTCTCCAATGGTAATGTGCATGTGAATCACCTGAGGATCTTATTAAAACATACATTTTGATTCAGCAGTGGGGGTGGGCCTGAGAGTCTGCATTTTTAACAACCTCCCTGGGGAGGCTGATCCGACTGTGCAGAGCCCACATTTTGAGTAGCGTGACCCTAACTGCTCCATTTGTGAGGTCCTTGGCTAAGAGAAGGAACTGTGAAAACACAACTGATTCATTAGCTGGGAGTAACTGTAAGCATTTCTGCTGTGCTATCATCAACCTTAACCTCCACAGTGTGAGTTAAAATATTATCTTACTCAGAGTCTGTCTGTTTTTACCTTTTTTTCAGAAAAAAAAGACAGTTTAAGTAGTATGTGTATTCTGTTGTTTTGTGTGTGTCAGTGTGTATTATATTTCCATTTCCTTAGTTACATTTTTGCTTAAATGCAAAACTGATTCCAGAGCACAAGATATGGGAGTGGGAGGGACAAGCGTCACTCCCAGCCAGGGCAGTGGTTTGGTGGGTAGAACATAGAGTTTAGAACCAACAATTAAGGTTCTCAGCCTCGGCTGAGCTATTTTCCAAAACACCACCCTGGCCAGTTCTTCTCAGACTTGTTTGAGAGATTGAGTGCTTGGCAATCACAGTGCTTCCAACAAGGCACAATGGAGGAAATATTTATGTTTTACATAATGATATGATACAATTTAACCGGCAGAAAACAGGGCTCTCATAAATGAATGCGGCATAAAATAACAACTCGCCCTAAGAACTGAAAATGAGCCCCCAGTTTCATTTGTAAAATGAGGTTAATAACCCTACCTCACAGAGGGAGACCTCTGATCCTTGAGTTGGAGCCAAAGACATGCCCAAGATCTTTGCTCCCAAAGCTTCCGCAGCGATCACCACACAGCCCACCAGATGGCAACCGTGATGTCCACTGCCACTGGCTGCCACTTATTTAGCATCATCTACCAGGCACCAGATACTATGCTAAGGGCCTTGCAAATACCTCACTAAACTGGACGAAACTCCTCTAGGTGAGTATCTTCATTAACTACATGTTACAGACGAAGGAACTAAACCTGAGGAAAGTTAAAGCAGTGGTTCCCCTACAGGGTTCATTGGTAGACTTCAGTCCTCCTCACTCATCTTTCAACGGGCCACTCGCCAGCCCACGTGCCCAGCTCCTTCTCCCGTGCTAGGAATTTGCTTTCTTCCTCAAGAAATTAACATGTGGCTTTTGACCAAGCAAGTCTCCATGGCGGTATTAATCTTTTCTGAGTCGCAATTCCTTTGATCATCCATTGAAGGCCATGGACTCTCTGCCCAGAAAAACGCACATAAGCAAACACACCGTCTTGCATTCAACTTCAGGGGGTTCGTGAATCCCAAGCAAAGAACTTCTATCCTACAGAGTTTAGAAAGACAAAGAGGGTCTTTTCAGGCTTCAAGCTGAACATGGCCTGCTATTCCACACGCTAGCCTGAAATGTTTTCCTTAGCCATTTTCCTGATCATTTTATTTTTCAAATATTTATATTGATAAAAGATTAAACAGACCCTAAATATAAAAATATTCCCTGGCACCAGGATGCCGATAGCGCTTCCAACTTTTTTTAAGCATCAGTCATCAAAGAGACTGTCTTTCTATTATTAGTAGAAAATATCAGTTCAGATTAGGGACCATCCAGAGAATGCTTGTTCCTCTTTCTCTCGGTATCCGAATGAAAGAAGATCCTTAGAGCAAAACAACATTATTGCTCCCCCCACCCCCCGGTTTTTTGACATAAGAAGAGACTTGAGCTGTTGACAAAAATTACAGAGGTGAGAAATAGAGTCTGGTGGTTTCTATAACCTCCAAATAAGAAAAAAACAAACAAAACAAAACAAAACAAAACAAAAAAAACAGTAGGAGCTAGGAGGAAGGGAGAAAGGCAGGAAGGAAAGACAGAGATCAGATATTTATGTTTAGAATAATTTGAAATTAATCTTTGTTGTGTATCCTACGGATCCATGTTTCTCAAAGTGCGCTCCCTGGCCCAGCGGCATCAGCACCGTTTGGGAACGTGTTAAAAAGGCAAATTCTCAGACCCCACCTCAGGCCTACTGAATCAGAAACATTAGGGAGGGGACAGAGCAGTCTGTTTTGAACAAGCCCTCAAGGCGATTCTGATGCACTAAACTTTGAGGAGCACAGTTGTGGACAGAAGGAACCCTCTCGCAGAAGGAACCCTCCCAGCTAGTCCTATATCAAACCACTGGCCCATAATGAAAGGAGAGCATGGAGAAGAGCACATTGGTAAGGGAACTAGTGTTCATGGAGCCACAACTACAAGTCAGGCACTGTATGTTCATGATCTCAGGTCACCCTTCCTTAAGCCCTAAGCATTTTTACTCTTGTCTCCATTTTAAAGATTTCTTAAAAAGAGAGAGATTTCACAAGATCATGTAACTGTTCAAGCTTACAGACCCACTAAATAGTGGGCTCACAGTAGGAAATTTGAAAAGTATAAAAAGTTATAAAGAAGAGTAATATAGGAATTACCCACAACCCCACTCAAACAAACCACTATTAGCATCTAATATATCTCCGTATTTTTTTTTTCCCCTGTGTACAACCCCTCTGGATTTAGAGTTCAAGCTCCAGAGAGGGTTCCTTTCTCTGAGATCTGAAGACCCCAAAACTAATGCCTTAGCCCCCAGCCTTGTCCTGATACCCCTGATGTCTGGATCCTTCGGTTCTCCCTCCGTCCCTACCTTTGATCATATACAGAAGGAAGAGCTTAGTGAATTAAACAAGTGATGCTGAAAGCTGACCTAAAACGAAGCAGGAGCAAAGACCCTACTCTAAGATTGAGCCAGATGTGGAGCGAGCTACGTACACTCTGTTCCCTAGACAGAGGACGGAGGCTTGTTCTGAGACGTGCGGGTCTTGTGCTGGGGCTGAGGAGAACTGCTGATTCTGGCACACACTGAGAGTGCCTGTCCGGGCCAGGACACCGTGGTCTCTGCACCACCAGCCAGGTCCTGTGCACCAGAGTTGGGGAATGGAAGTCATCAAAATTCTGGACGGCACTTTGTGATGTTTGGATGGTTTTCTATTTAACCCCTGTGGAGACTGGTGTGTGTCTGTTTCGTGCCAGACTCAGAGAAAATAGTAAAGATAAAAGACAGGAGGCTGAGGCGTATAGATGTTGTTTTCATAAAGTGTTTGTTTTCCTTGCTGTTAAGACCACTTGTCCAAGTGTATCATTCTGAGTTTTATTAAAGTGCCGCAAGAAGAAAAAAGCCAAAATGTTTTTAGACTATATAGCTGTGGGAGCCCAAACATAATGAGCTTCCTCTTTTGAAAAAAAAGAGAAGAGAGAAAGAAAGAAGGAAAGAAAGAAAGAAAAAGAAAGAAAGAAAGAAAGAGAAAAAGGAAGAAAGAAAGAAAGAAAGAAAGAAAGAAAAAGAAAGAAAGAAAGAGAAAAAGGAAGAAAGAAAGAAAGAAGAAAGAAAGAAAGAAAGAAAGAAAGAAAGAAAGAAAGAAAGAAAGAAAGAAAGAAAGAAAGAAAGAAAGAAAAGAAAGAAAGGAAAAAGCTTAGCATTTTTCCCCAACCCTGCCATTAATTCTAAGAAACCTGGAAGCAATTACTGTCCTCCTACCACCCCAAGCCCTTAGTTTTCACCAAACATAAAATGAAAATGAAGATAACCTGCAAAGATTTTATATGACAGAGATTTGTCACATTCGGCCTGTGGATAATTGAAATTTACAATTAACAGTTCTGTCAGAAGAAAGCCTTTTAGTCTCAGGGGTCCTTTATTATGTATGCTAATAGGACAATTTAGGATAAAGGCAGGGAGTAGCTTCTAAAAACAAAAGCACCATTATGTAAGTTAAGGAGTAAAACAAGTCATTCACTATGAGAGAGAAATTTTAGTATATTTTACTTACCTACTTTCAAATAGATAATATATTCATATAGTTCAAAATTCAGACAGTACAAAAGGAGAGAGAATGAAAAGAGTCTTTTCACATCCCTCTTCTCCACCCTCCAGGGGTAATCAGAGCCTCTGGAGTTCTTTGTGTTCTGGCGGAGGAATATTATGCATAAACAAGCAATACACATATAGTCTTAGGCCCTATCTTCTAATGCAAATAGGAACACACTGTTCAATAACACTGTTCCATGCCTTTTTTTTACACTTACAATATCTCTTTTTTTTTTTTTTTTTTTTTTTTTTTGCGGTATGCGGGCCTCTCACTGCTGTGGCCTCTCCCGTTGGGGAACACAGGCTCCGGATGTGCAGGCTCAGCGGCCAGGGCTCACGGGCCCAGCCGCTCCGCGGCATGTGGGATCCTCCCGGACCGGGGCACGAACCCGTGTCCCCTGCATCGGCAGGTGGACTCTCAACCACTGCGCCACCAGGGAAGCCCTACAATATCTCTTGAATGTGTTTTCATATCAGTATATAAAGAACTTCCCCGTACATGATCCCTACCTTAAAATTATGCCCCATAATAGAGGTTCCTTCTAACTGCCCTCATTGGTGTCTGTTTTGTCCCTTATTTTACTGTTTTTCTGTCTCTGCTTTTGTTGTAAGCCTTCCTTTCTGTTCCTCTTACATTGCACCTGGCTTAATGGAAGAAGATCCATCTTTGTGCTGCAGTGACACTAAGCTTCCAAGAACTCTGGTGACAGCATGTCTGAAGAAAATTCCTGAGGTTGGGAGCTTGTACCTTTTTGGAGAGACGGATATGTAACAGGACGTAAGGAGCAAGGAGTAGGAACAATGGGAAATATCAATAGAACCAAGATGAAAGATAAAGGCAATGTAAGAACCAAACATTTGGGATAATACACCCCAAGTAGATCAGTCATCGATGATGATTTGGATGACTGGACCAGTAAAAGCTGTTTTTCTATGTGAGGAGTCTGGTGAATGTGCACAAG
This sequence comes from Tursiops truncatus, assembly GCF_011762595.2. Lineage (NCBI taxonomy): Eukaryota > Metazoa > Chordata > Mammalia > Artiodactyla > Delphinidae > Tursiops > Tursiops truncatus. The sequence continues at coordinate 48,432,271 of NC_047037.1, forward strand.
TGCCTCACAGATTAAAGCAGTAGAAGAGGGACTATGCGGATGGGCAGATGGAAATTGTGCACAGGGAGCTATAGAAATCAATGTCGTCGCTACAGATGGGAATGTAAGCTGATATATTTCTAGTGTCCAACTTAGAAAAAAATATCAAAAGGATTAAAATGCACACACCCTATGGAATTATTCAGGAACTCCTATTATTTTAGGAAAACAAGGATGAACGAAGTTATCACATTATTCAAAACAGCAAAAAATGGAAACCATCTAACATATCAAACATAAGAGACTAATGTAGTAAATTATGGTGCATCCACAAGCTAATATACTATCAGCTGTAAAACACGCTTATAGGTTTGAGAAAATGTTCTCCATAGATTTCAAAATTATGAAATAACAGCAAAAAGGCTCACTCTGTACATTTATTTTAATGTAATGATAATAGCAAATGTTTGTTTAGACTCACCATGTCCCAGATGCTCTTTGCAGCATTTTAACTATGTTAACTCCTTTAAGCCTTACAATACCAAAAAATTAGGAACTGTGGTTTTTTTCAAATTCGCCCATGAGAAAACTGGGTATAGAGCAGTTAAGCAACTTGGATGAGATGGCATGGCTGGCAAGTAGAAGGCTGGTAACTGGTCTCAGGTCACTGGTCTCAGGTCTTCTGGTTAATACCCACACGCTTAAGCACATGTGACAATGCCTACCTATGTATGGAGAAACCTAGGAGACAAATGGAATTAGGCTGTTTTTGAATGGTGACCATAGGAGAGAAGATGCATCTCTGCATAGAAGGAACTCATCTTCTGAAAGCAGCTCTTTAAGAGAGGCACTGAGGGAGATGGTTTCAAGACTGGTCTGCCTGTGGTGCAAGGGTTCAGTTCTGACAAGGCTGATATGGGAAACTGAAATCAAGGGTAAACAAATCAATCTAAGGAGACCTGGAAGGGGGCAAAAATACAACTCAGTATCTTGAAGATAATTTAACCACAAAATATGCCATGAAAGCATTCAGATTTAGAAAAACAAACAACATTCAAGTGTTCATAAACCTGAACTTACAAAGTGATCAACTATTTACTTATTTTCTCACATCATAATTTCTTTAGTCTATAATGATTGCTTAGGATGCCCTTTACAAGTGAGCTCTCATTGTGCACTTAAAATTAAATTAAAATATTCAAAATAAAAGAGTAAAATGAGAGTCTCTGTTATAAGACAAAGTCCAAAAAAATCCTAATATTCAGCTTACATATTGAATAATTGTGTGGGGAGACATTGCTCATTTTTTGTCACTTTTCCTTGGAAATGATTTCAAAACTACTTTTATTATGAATTTATTATTCTACATTGCTTTTAACAAATCATTTTACCTACACCATTTACCATACTTCTCACCAAATGACTATGTTTCCAGAAGTTCAAACCCACTAACAAATGATGATGACTTGCCACCAGAGAAGCTATTTTAAAAAAGGAACTGCAGCGTTTCTAGACTCAAAGAGATATTCCCATAACATATTTCATAATGTCAACAGTGTTAAGATAAGTATATCTTCCTCAGATGGCTCCTGAGAAGTTCTGACATTTTGTTTAAAAACAGAACTAGTCACATTACTTTATTATCACATATGTAACTTCAAGTTTAAAAAATTTATTGTATAAATTGAGCTATATTTATATACACATATCTAGAATTTATTTCAAGGCTTGTGGGCACAGTATTCCTTAAAGTACAATAAACACTATTTTCCTCTTCATTGCATAAGAGCCTGGGGCCTTGAGCAAACTAAAATAAACGACACTAATTTTTCAGTTATATGTTGAAGCCTTAAATCCACCACATAAATATTCCAAAACCAACTCAGAGCAGTAAGCTGATGGCTGGATGGGAAGCACAGAGGGATTACTCTAAGGCTTTGAGGGAGCAGGGGAAACACGTTTCTTGACCTTCTGTTCTGAAAGGCTCCTTTTCATCTGGTTTCAATTCTCTTGTTTGTGCACCTTGCCATATTTATTATTGAATTCCTGATTTCTTCTCTTTGTTTCATGTTCCGTGTTCCAATGATTTATGAGAAATTGCTGATCTAGATGTTATCTTTGGCATCCAGTGAGTGCACAGAGCCCCTTAAGAATGCTGAGAGAAAAAACGTGTTTTGAGCTGCACAGTGCCCAGGCTGAATAGACGTCCATCAGTTCGTGAAAAATGCCAGCCGAAGATGCCTTAATAAGACACATTTTTTTTTCTTCAACACAGCAGTAGCAAGGATGTTTTCAAAATCACTGATGTTTTTTCGTCTTTGGTTGATGATTTTTGTTAGAAATAAGACGTGGTCCTAAAATAGTGATTTGAGAAGAAATCTGGTCAAAGACAGATTTTTTTTTTAAGTTTAGCTCAAGATGAAGTGGCATGTTTTCTGTATCAGTGTTCTGCCTTATTTGGTTTGACTAAGAAATGAAATATGCTAATGACATTTCAGTTCATTTCTAAACATCTTCATAAAGATGATCTAGTTTATACATGTGTAGGGAGTGAGAGGGGTTTTTTTAATGGTGACCAGCTTTCTCTAGTTAAATTAAGTGAAAATTAATTTAAAAGTTTAATGTGCTTGGAGAAAATCATCTAATTAGATAAACTTTTTTAGGCTAATCAAAATAGTTGGGGAATTTCCCTACATTTCTTCCTCTCCACTAGACACATCACCAGAAACATTGCTCTCACTGAACTTTATCTTTCTAGGCAAGGCCTCTGTCTTACCAAAGCACTATATCAAACACCCTAAAGCAGTCTACTAAGTCCTTAGTAGACTTAGTGCTTTGTGACCTTATCCATAGAATTTAATAATTTCTAAGTGACTACGGGGTGAGATGGGTCAATATATCGAGTCCTAATTATTTAAAATGACATTATTCATTCATTTCCATCTTATTTCTCAGACTAAAATCAGAAAAGCAACACAAAGAATGAAGACAACAGGTAAAGAGGTTAAGGAACACTATAATAAACAGTGTACTCTCAATAAAAGATATATAATTTTAAAAAAAGAGAAAAGTCCCCTTTTTTCATGATAATAAGGGAGAAAGTGGGTACTTTTTCCCTGTTTCTGCACACACAAATATCAGCTGTGATAGAGCACCTAGAGCAATGAATACATTTCTAGTTTGGTAGTTAAGCAAATTCAGCAAGGAAGTAAATACCTAATTATTTTAATAAATCAAATGTTCATTTCTGCAGTTCCAAATACTTAAATCCTAGGGTGCTTAAGAAATAATTTTAAGGGCTTCCCTGGTGGCGCAGTGGTTGAGAGTCCGCCTGCCAATGCAGGGGACACGGGTTCATGCCACGGTCCGGGAAGATCCCACATGCCGCGGAGCGGCTGGGCCCGTTAGCCATGGCCGCTGAGGCTGCGCGTCCGGAGCCTGTGCTCCGCAATGGGAGAGGCCACAAAAAAAAAAAAAAAGAAAGAAAGAAAGAAATAATTTTAAAAACTGAAGATTTCTCCTGCAAATTTTAAGGATATTTATAGGACATAAACCTCAATATTGACCAAGAGCAAATCTTTGATTTCCAGGGTTGTTCTTTATAGAGCTCATCAACTTAGTTTCCAAAACTCAAATTTAACATTGTAGGAAACAAAATGTTAATTTCTGGGTGGTGGGATTAAGTATGATTTTCATTTTCTTCTTTATGCTTTCCTATTTTGTATGGTTTTTATAGTGGTTATCACTTTCATAATTTGGGGGAAGGATACGGGAAAAAAAAAATCCTGGGTTACCAAATACACACTGTGCAGTTTACAAGTCATGGCACAATGGTGAAGAAAGGAGTTTTGTTGAGACAAGGTTTCATAAGGATGGCTACTGACCTACTCTACATTCTGGGATTCAAAAACATAGCCATAGATGTAATCTTGTATCCATCTAGGTTAGGTACCTGAGTGTCTTTTCTGAGAATTTTATTAAAAGTTCAGTTAAGAAGAAAATAGGGAGAGGAGTGGACTGCAAGTTTAGGGTTGGTAGATGCAAACTATTACATTTAGAATGGATAAACAACAAGGCCCTACTGTATAGCACAGGGAACTATATTCAATATCCTGTGATAAACCATAATGGAAAAGAACATAAAAAAAGAATGTGTATATGTGTACAACTGAGTCACTTGGCTGTACAGCAGAAATTAACACAACATTGTAAATCAACTATACTTCAATAAAAAGATAGTAATAAATAAAAATAAAGAACCAAATAAAATGACTTGTGATAAAGCTAATAACAGAGGCCAAAAAAGCTTTAAACAAAGCCCCAAAACAAAGGATTTCCCTGGTGGCACAGTGGTTAAGACTCTGCGCTCCCAATGCAGGGGGCCTGAGTTCGATCTAGATCCCACATGCATGCCTCAACTAAGAGTTCGCATGCCACAACTAAGGAGCCCGCCTGCCGCAACTAAGACCTGATGCAACCAAATAAATAAACAAATAAATATTAAAACAAAAACAATATCATATAAATAGTATACAAACAAAACAGTATTATCCCTAAACTGTTCTCTCTAGGATACAGAAGAAACCATGAATCAGAAATGATTAGAGAAATTACTAGGGAAGCCATGGTCCCATCTAGAGTCTTGGATTCTCAAAGCCTTGTTCAATATCATTGGAGGGCTACAGCTCTGTGCCCCTTGCTGGACTGTATCACATGCTAGTCTCAGTCCTCACTCAAACGTTTTGTTTCTTTATATTGTGCTTGAATTCTTGGTCTTTCTGTCTCCAATTGTTCAAGTCTCAGACTTCAAGAAACAATGTCTTCTTTAATTATATTGCTAGTCACCAGCTACTTCAGTCTCTAATTGCTGTATCACAGACCTTTGCAGATATGACTCTGTTCAAATGCCATAAATGTCCACTGTTGTTCCTGGTACAAAACACCTTCTTCTCTCTCAGACAATGAGTGCACAGGGGGTTTAGACTCCTGGACCTGCCAGGCAGTGCAGTAGTTTTCTTTACAATGAAGATATAGGCTGTCACTCATCCTCAGAGGCTGACTCTGTTTTCACCCAACAGCAGTAGGCACTTAGGCCCCTGCCCCATTTTACACAATTGACAGTCATTCCTAGCACTTTGAGATTTTTTTTTACTACAGATTTTAAATGGGAAATAGAAAAGAGGTCTTACATTACACATTCTCAGAATACTGCAGCAAACATCCAAATCAGTGCTGTCTCTCCTCCCTCACTCCCCAGCTTTGCTGCCAGCTGGGGTTTTCCTTATCACCCTTCATCCTTCAAAGAGCCCCCAGCCCCTCTGGCTCCCTTTCCTTCCTCCAATCTCTCACCTCCAACCTGCATACTTACATACCCAGTTGTCAGCAAATTAAGACCCTTCTTTATAAAGTGGAGGGGGTTTATGAACAACAATTTTATTTTCTCTTGTTACGTTCACACTAAGTACTCGCAACAAGCCTTCATGATAGGTTTCAGCATCTCTAATTTACACTGAGGAAGTCCAGGGTATAAACCCAGGTTTTCTCTCTCTAGAGCATCATTCTAAACTACTATACAATGTCTATTTCCTTGTATAATCAAAAGATGTCTCTATAACCCTCACATAAATCAGTGTGAAATACCCAAACATCAAAATCCAGGCAGCTACAGATGCAGTAATGGATTATATGATGCAAGACAAGAAATAACCACAGAATTATGTTTTTGTTTGTCTCTTTGTTCTAATAATGAAGGAAAACATCTCAAGGTCAAGTCCAACTCTGAGGTTGTCTCCCTTAAGAAAACAATGCTTGGACAGCCTATACACCCCACCTATCAAAGTCACATAAATAAAAGAAATCATTTTGCTGCACCAAGCTGGTATGCAGAGTAACATTAAGCCAAACATTCTTAACTTCCAGTATTTATAAAGATGCATGTAGTAGTAAATAAATTGCGTGGTGGTGCAATAGAAATAGATATATGGTTTGTGAAGATTCTACACTTTAAAATCTGGAATTGAGAACTGTGGAAAAAGAGACTAAGAAAATCTGCACCTTTATTATCAGGCCTTATCGAGTAAAGGAACTGTGACTTGCCTGAGGTGTGAGCAACCATGTGAGATAAAAGGACAACGACGAATGAACCTGGGTAAAGACAGGATTAGACCCAGTAAAATGAGTAGAAGTTTTACTAGTAAAAATGAGTCCTGATGCAAACTCTCAATGCCTTCCCCTGCACCACACTCCCACCTTGCTCTACACCCTTGAATATAACCAGAAGAGCTTCCTTTTTCTTGCCTTTGAACAGAGGAAGCAAAGTTGACAAAGCAAAAACTAGGTATGATGTGATGAGGGGAAAAGATGGCTTATGTACTTTGGAGAAGAAAGACGCTGCACAGGAATTGGCTATCGAAGCTGCCAGGGAGCTATCCACAGGAGTGAGACTACCCACATGCTCTGACTCACCGTTGATGGGGAAAGAGCCACCATCCCATATGCAGCTGGGTTGAAAGACGTGTATCCGTCAGAAGGGGCTAGATTTTGCTGTAGAAACAAACTTCAAAAATCTCTGTGGGGCTTCCCTGGTGGCGCAGTGGTTGGGAGTCCGCCTGCCGATGCAGGGGACAGGGGTTCGTGCCCCGGTCTGGGAAGATCCCACATGCCGCGGAGCGGCTGGGCCCATGAGCCATGGCCGCTGAGCCTGTACGTCCGGAGCCTGTGCTCCGCAACGGGAGAGGCCACAGCAGTGAGAGGCCCACGTACCGCAAAAACAAACAAACAAACAAACAAAAACATTTCTGTGGCTTAAAACAGTGTTTATTTCTCACTCACACTTCCGTATCCATCACAGATTGGCAAGGATGCTCACTGAGCCATCAGGGACCAAGGCTGATGGAGATGCCATCTCAACATGTGCTTCCACAATCACCCGGAAGTGACATCTGTGACTTTCCTCTCATATTTCATTGGCTCAGGCAAGTCATATGGCCACAGTTAACCTCAAAGGGAGTTGGGAAGGTGCAATCTCATCATGTGTCCAGAAAGAGAGGTGGAATTTTTGGGAACAGGCCTGATGAGTACCACTAGGAACCTCAATGCTATTTTAATAAGGCAGAGGTGGCAGGCTGTCCTTCCTCAATTTCTCTGCCTCCAAGGAAGGGGAGAAAGGCTGTCCACGTGCCCCCATGTTGGATCAGCCATGTTGGATTAGCCTCACCATTCTTTAATGAAGAGGGATTATAATTAGCATCAGCAACTCTCTGTACTTCTAACTCTATATTAACTAAAACCCATATATCAACGTTGGGTTTAGTAAATTGCATATCATTCATTCTAAGGGTGGATTTATTCATTTCTAGGTAATGCTTTTAGTTATCTTTAGGTAAAAATCTTGAGTGAAGAGTCATATCAAAAAGTGATAAGAAAGGGACCATCCTATTTAGATACCTGATAATTGCATTTAAGATTCTTAATATTCACTTTCATATACTGCTGGTTAAAATATCACTTGACACAATCGTTTTGGAAAGAAATGTGGCAATATGTATCGAGAGCCTTAAATTACCTCTCATTTTTTTACCCAGCAATTCAACTGTTGGAAATCTATCCTAAACAATCCCAAATGTTTAAAAACAAAACATTATGTTCATTGTCATAATGTTGATAGTAGTAAATTAATTTAAAATAATCCAAAAATGTCCAATAATAGAGAAGTAATTTAAGAAAATTATGGTAAATCTACATGAGGTACCCAATAAAAATTGTTTGTGGGGAAAGTGATTACATTGTAACATTAACTAAAAGATAAGTGTACAAAATTATTCATACAGTGTGATCACAAATATGTTGAATGTACCTATACATATATATTTTTGTACATACTTTGACATTCATTGTGAGCAGACCACTTCGTACAATGGTCCTAAACAAGACCTGTTTCCCTTTGGATATGATTCATGTTATAAGTGCACAACTGAAGGACTAGCATTATTTCTTAATTAGAGACACAGACCAACACCAACGTGCTGACGATGTGAGGGTATGTAATAGATGTTAAGCTGATTTTAGAAAATTGGAAGATAGAGGCAAACACATATATAAAAAAGAGAACACTAGGTAACTTATTTGGCAAAAACCGATTTTCAAAGTTATCAGAAGAAATTGATTCAGTATAAAAAGGCCTAGCCGGAAAAGACCTAGTAGATACATTATAAACACTGAGACTGTTCTGGAGCATAATTCTGGGATGTGTGTATATATTAATAGATGCCTACAGAAAAGTAATCCTCCTATATATTATGCCCTTAATACACCGATGCATACAAGATTGAGGCTAGTTGGTTTTGTTGTTGTTGTTGTTGTTGTTGTTGTTGTTTGCCGTACGCGGGCCTCTCACTGTTGTGGCCTCTCCCGTTGCGGAGCACAGGCTCCGGACGCGCAGGCTCAGCGGCCATGGCTCATGGGCACAGCCGCTCCGCGGCATGTGGGATCCTCCCGGACCGGAGCACGAACCCGCGTCCCCTGCATCGGCAGGCGGACTCTCAACCACTGCGCTACCAGGGAAGCCCGAGGCTAGTTGTTTTTTAATAATTATAAAGTTTCTTAAATGGTTACAATGGAAAAATCTTGAAGGGAATTGAGATTATTTAAGCTGGAAATAGAAGCTGAGAAGGAAATCAATATTCAATGAGGTAAAGGTATATTTGTGAAAATGTTAATGAGCAGTTCTTTTAACGGTCCTTAACATCGACTCTATCAAATATCTGATGAAAGCAGACAGATTTAAGACAAATTAGAAAGCATTTCCTAAGTAGCAAAGTAACAACATTCTGGAATATAATGCCAAGGAAATTCGGCAGTGTCCCTCCATAAGGTTTCTTTTGTTTGAAGGAACGGGAAGATGGCCACCTCTCTTTCAGAATCTGAGGTAATTTTGTTTGGGCTGGGGATGACTAAATGATTTCTCAGTTGTTTTTTCAGTTTGAACTGGAGATGCCCTGCTCTCTACATTACTTTTCTGACTTTTTTGAAGCAGAGAAAACCAAGACACTCTTTTCAAAAGCAATTAGGTTTATTCTCAGTCATATTACTTATGATGAACTAATTTTGGATTAAAAAAAATTTTCTTACAGTACCTTCAGAAATAATTTTTTTAAATTTATTTATTTATTTATTTTTGGTTGTGTTGGGTCTTTGTTGCTGAGCACGGGCTTTCTCTAGTTGCGGCAAGTGGGGGCTACTCTTTGTTGCGGTGCACGGGCTTCTCATTGCGGTGGCTTCTCTTGTTGCGGAGCACGGGCTCTAGGTCCACGGGCTTCAGTAGTTGTGGCATGCAGGCTCAGTAGTTGTGGCTCACGGCCTCTAGAGCGCAGGCTCAGTAGTTGTGGTGCACGAGCTTAGTTGCTCTGCGGCATGTGGGATCCTCCTGGACCAGGGCTCGAACCCATGTCCCCTGCATTGGCAAGCGGATTCTTAACCACTGCGCCACCAGGGAAGCCCGCAGAAATAATTTTTTGCATACTTATTTTTCTTGCTTACTAAAATAAAATAAAACTTATCACAGTTTCATGATCTCTTTTCTAAAAGCCTTGGAGACAACTGTATTTTAAAATTCAGTACTTTTCTGATTTTGAAACAATAACATGGTACAAATATCATATATTATGTAGCACTCCCAGTGAAGCTGAGGCAGTATCCATAATCAAACATATTAATATTTCTGCAGTTATTCATACAAATATTTGCACTAAGTGAGGTAAAGAGTATGAATAGCCTCGCATCAATCTAGGTTACATTTTCCAACCAAGTAAGTTACAAAAACCTTTGGTTTTCAGAATGGGTTACAAGATAAGATACAGAATGTCCAGATGAATTTGAATTTCAGATAAACAACAAATAATTTTTTAGCATATGTCCCAAATATTGCATGGAACACACTTGTGCTAGAGAAGTTATTCGGTATTTATCTAGAATTCAAATTCAACTGAGTTTCCTGGTTTTTTATTTGCAAACTCTGGCTTTTTGAATTTCAGAATTGCAAACAAGTGATTGTGGACTTGTATCGAGAAATATCCTAACTGAAATACTATTATAGGTACTACTGTTCCGGGGGTAGGGTTTGGTTTGGGCCCTTTTGAAGGGAGTCACAAGAAGCAAAGTTTTATTAAATATGCTTTATATGAACAGAGTATGTAAAATATAAGACCTATGTTAACAACTCAAGATAGTTCAAAAATTATAAATAAAATGGTTACTCTAAAACCCATTTTAATATGTAGTTCTTGCCTGTTTCACATTAAAGTTCATTACCTATCAAGCATTCCTTTTATAAAAATTCATAAATTCTCCTGTAACAAAGATATAGCTCCATCTAATGGAAAAAAACATCCAATTACACCCCTTCATGGAGCTAGGAATATTTCCATGAGCGTTAGTAAAACTAGAAAGTATGTGTAGGCCACAGACACACACACACACACGTGCTTTTCCGTGCCGCTTTGTTTTTTGAAACCAGATAGGACCCAAACGTACTTAGTCATAGTTTTTGCAAGATCTGCTCTTTCCCTTAGATTTGGACTAAATAAATGAAATTGGGATCTCTGGGATCCACCTATTCCTTCCTCTCAAACCAAACCCTCAATGCCTCCTGCCCAGGTAACTACTAGTGTCTCTTAGCTAATTTTTTTTGAGGGGGGCTATTTTCCCAGCCTTCATTCTCTCCCAACTAATAACACATTCTGCATGTTATTTTCAGACTAAATTTCCTAAAACATGGCCTTCATCATTTCATTGCTCGGCCTTAAAACACACATCTCCATTTCATTTTGTTCCTTACTCTCACCCCAACCTAACCATCCAAACTTTTCCCATCCTGCTTCCCATTTCCATCCATTCACGCCATGTCGGTAGCTCCATTTCCTTCTGCTCATTCATACTTTAGCCCCTGGCAGTAATGAAACAAAAAAAGTTCGTGGAATCAGACTGTTCAGACTCAAGCTCAGCTACTTAATCACTCTGAGCCTCAATTACTTCATCTATAAAAATATAATATATATGTAATATAAACAGTATAGCCCTGGACTTACCTTTTTGCTTAAGTCAATTTGGTTGGGGTTTTATGTCCTTTGCAACTTCATGAGTCTTACCTCTTGAAAAAGAGAAAAACAGTCAGGAGCTGGCCTGGCACTCACAGGCCGACAAAGGTATTCTGTAAAACATTAAAAAATTCATAAAATATTAGCATCAGACAAAGTCACGCTGTGACCATGAGAGAGCAAGACAAAAATAAGGCAATTTAGTAATCATGTCTGAGCAAAGGCAAAAACAACAACACTTTCCAAACCTCAAAAAGGATCAAATATTCCCATTTTCTGGCTAATATAAGGAACTGTTGTTACTTTATTATTACAGTTTTAGCCCCAATTAATTCTTCCTACCTCCTAGGTAAGATTCAGAAAGAAACCCAATCACAGAATTATTCCTACTTCTGATAGCACCCAAACTTGAGCCAGTTGCTTATTTTAAACCCTCCCTGCATCACCTAACACAAGATGCAATCCTATAACTAGGCCTGCCACATAAGGTTTATGTGCATTTGTTTTGAACCGGACAACAGCAAGATCTACCCAATAGCAAGGGTAAGGTCAGAGAGAAAAGGCATCAAAGTCCATTCCTTCAAAATTTTGTGTTTATCTCATTAGTCTTCTTGTTAAATAAGGATAATTCAAAGTTTCCTTACTGATTTTATTTTATTTTTCCAAAATTTATATTTATTTATCACACCATTTAGAAGAGAAAACCTTTCACTCTGGAAGTACTTCAGTTGACGTTTCTCAGTACTAATTTTATAAACAAACAAGCCATGTCCTCCTTGTTTAAGGTACTTGAATAAGAACTGTTAGAAAATGGTCCATTTATTTTGAAAATATCTCCCTCTTGAGGGCATTACTATTTATGCACCAATATACTTTTAAACTGCAGCCCTCTGATACATACCGGTGGGTGGAAACAGAAATACATTAATACAAACATCTTGGAGGACAACTTGGCAACATCTATTAACATTTCAAAACCCATGAGTACTAAAACCTATAGGCAAGGACAGTCACACAAGCGCTATGTAGAGTCACCAAAACTGTAAGCCACCTAAATGTCCAGCACTAGGTTACAAGTATAAGGCATACAGTGAAATACATGTAACTATTAAAAGTTAGAAAATCTATATATACTGACATAGAATTATCTCCAAGACATGCTTGTACACACATACTTGTACACATATAAAAATACCTCCAGATGAATGCTGGTAATAGCTATTGCCTCTGAGAGAAGAAATGGGTCAGGGGGAGGAAGACATAATTTTCATTGTATACCCTTTCCTTATAAACAGATTTTTTAAACCATCTATATGTATTTTCTGTAAATCAAAAATCTAATAAATTCAATGCTTTGTAAAATTTTTATTTTAATTTAATTTTATTTATTTATTTATTTTTGGCCATGCCACGTGGCATGTGGGAGCTTTAGTTCCCCGACCAGGGATTGAACCCTTGCCCCCCGCAGTGGAAGCAGGGAGTCCTAACCTCTGGACTGCCAGGGAATTCCCTAAAGTTTTTTAAAAAGAACTTACATATAAAGAAATGTACAAATCTTAAGTGTGAAGGACAACAAATTTCCATAAAGTTAACATAAGCAAGTAACAAAAACACATATCAAGAAAAAGAGCGCTGCTAATGTATATTTAAAAGAAAATCCCAGCCATTTAAAAATTTTACCTGTAAATATTTCAGTACGTATCTCTTGAGAAAAGATTTCAGCCTAAAGTGGAACGGGAGGATGTGAAATGGAGACTCTCAGGCATGTACCCTCAGGAAAATAAAACTTAAGAACGGAAAGACTGATTTCCCGAAACTTATCTCCTGACCAATGAACATCCACCAAGAATCCCTCCCCATTTTCTATGAACTTACTGCCTGAACTCTGGCTGAACTCCCCACTCTTTGCACTTTTTGCCCATGAATACCACCTGCCCCAAAACCTCAACAGACTCACGTGTAGCTTGGTGTGTCCCAACTTGCAATTCTCCTGCTATTTCCAAATGAACTCAATTTCTAACAACTCGAGCCTGCCTCAGTTTACCTCTTTATTTAGACTGATATTCAACATATACCATAATACCATTAATAATAAAACATTTAAAAGCATAACTATAATACCATTATCACACCCAATAAAATTAACAGTAATTAGAATTTTAAATATTTAATGCTTAAATTTTTTAATACCCAGTTCACGTTCAGTGTTTTTTGCTTATCTCAAAAATGTCTGTTTACATTTGATTTGTTTGAATCATGATCCAGAAAGGTCCACATATTATATTTGGTTGATTTTTCTCTTAAATCTTTTTATTCTGTAAAATCCCATCCCTTTTGGTTAATGCTACTTCTTTGTTGTTGAAGAAACTGGTCATTTATCTTAGAATTTCTCACATTCTGCATATGGCTGGTTGAATCCTCCTGGTGTTGTTTAACACATCTTCATCCGCTGTATTTTTTGTAAGCCAGCAGACAGACCTAGAGACTCGATGTGCTTTCTTGAGTTGGTAAATAAAAGTGCTCTATGATGCAGTATGTTTGGGAAATGCTATATATATATATATATATATATATATATATATATATATATATATATATATTTGTGTGTGTGTGTGTGTGTGTGTGTGGTACATGGGCCTCTCACTGTTGGGGCCTCTCCCGTTGCGGAGCACAGGCTCCAGACGCGCAGGCTCAGCGGCCATGGCTCACGGGCCCAGCCGCTCCGCGGCATGTGGGATCTTCCCGGACTGGGGCATGAACCCGTGTCCCCTGCATCGGCAGGAGGACTCTCAACCACTGTGCCGCCAGGGAAGCCCTGTATATTTTTATAAATCAACACATGGAGATTTACAAATAAAGACCTGAAAAGTTCCAAAGTGAGGAAATGTTTAATTTTGCTTAACCGTGCATTTCTCATGTGTTTTGTTGTTGTTATTGTTGTCGTACTACCTATTACACTCACATGGAGCTAGAGTCCTGTTTTACACACTCTATATACACTGGAGGAAAAGATCTGAATGGCCTTCTCAGCATTCCATAATTTTGTATGGTGCAAGACACACGGCAGATGTTCATAAAGGTTTGCTGATAGATTGATCCTGCGGACATTTACTGAGTGTTTTCTATTTATAGGGTACTATACATGAAAACACTATTCTTGTTCTCAAGAAATAAGACTGAGTTAATGAATCAGCAGGTGTCCAGGAAGCAAAGGCACTGTGCTCATTTAAAGGATAAGGCAGTAAAAAAAAATCTGCTGTGTAGATTGCAGTCATGGAGAGGAAGGCCTGGTGGGGTTCACTGGGGGTAAGCTCCAGTGCTGAGGTCAGCTCAGCTGAGCAACAAGAATTGGCAGCAAGTCAGAGCTGAAAAAGACCCCAGAAATCATCCAGTCTAGTCTCTTCATTTACAGAGGACACGAAGCCCAGGAACAGGAAAGGCCTCTCAATAACAGCTTAGAACTAAATGAGGGACACATCTTAGAACTAAAACCCAGCTGTTCCTGCTGCTAAATTTTTTTTTTTTTTTTTTTTTTGCGGTACGCGGGCCTCTCACTGTTATGGCCTCTCCCGTTGCGGAGCACAGGCTCCGGACGCGCAGGCTCAGCGGCCATGGCTCACGGGCCCAGCCGCTCTGCGTCATGTGGGATCTTCCCGGACCGGGACACGAACCCCTGTCCCCTGCATCGGCAGGCAGACTCTCAACTGCTGCACCACCAGGGAAGCCCTAAATAATGTTTGCTTTTTTTTTTTTTGCCTGCTGCTAAATTTAATAATACCCTGAAAAAGTCCCTTTCAAAATTATTTTTGTTGTAGGTAAACTGTTTCGTTTTGTCTTCTCTCTGGAAGCTTTTAGGATTTTTTCTTTATACTTTGGAGTTCTAAAATTTCTCCAAGGTGTGTCTAAGTCTGAGCTTTTCCCTTCATTCTGCCTGGCTTACAGTCAGACTTTTTAATATGAAGATCCAAGTTTCCTTAGGCTCAGGGAAACTTCGTCATTTCCTTGCATTTCTATATCTAGACCAGTTGTTTCCATTTGTTCATCCAGTCGTTTTATCTTTGACGTTTTATTCATTTTGGGTCACCTTTAGTTGATCCTTCCACATTTATGAATGAAAGGTCCTGTCTATGATCTGGCTTGGGATTCATCTGTAGTTATATAGATTTCTTTACATAGAAAGGCACAGAGGGAAAAACTTGACCTTGAGGTATTCACAGTCTCGTGAGGGAGGATAATGAGTAAACCAAAAATTCTGTCAGAGGGTCAAAATGCCTATAGTGCAGCTTAAGCAGAAAGAAAAGGTGGTGGTATCAGTTTGTGTGCCAGGAGATTCCAAGTGTGCCCCTCATACAACTTCAGTAGGGGCCTCTGGCTCTTCCTGGGTCGGGCTGGAAATGGAGGGGCTGGCAGAGAAAAGGTAAGGGTAGAAAGGTCAGACTTAAGAGCAACGGTTGGTGGCATGGTTCTCTGGACAAGAAGAAAGTTCAAGCCTTATTCTTTATCTCAAAGGATACTGTAAACAAAGAACGATGTCCACCATTCCAGTTCTACAGGGGTTAAGCCATTAGCCACCGCAGTCGCCCTTAGGGGAATTCAGGATGGAGAAAAACAGGAAATATTCTGTGCTTTGGTATACTAGCCCTAGATAGTTAAGATGCACATCTAAGGAATAATTTCAATGAACCCAGCTTCTTGCACCTTCCCATACATAGAAAAGCACTAAAATCATTAATCTGAGATGTCTGTTCTTTGTGAATAGCAATAATCTTTTGACATTTGACTACATGTTTTTTTACAGCAAAAACCCTCATATATATCCTGGTTCCTCCTTTACCTCTTCAGAGCAATTCCTCAAAGCTGTCTGAGAGGCTGTTTCCTGGGCTATAGTCCTCAGTAACGTCCATGAATGAAACTTAACTCATAACTTTTATGTTATATGTTTCCATTTCAGTAGACAATACATATCTGAATTTCTCAAAGATTTATCACTGAGAATCTTTATCTACAACATTTGTGGCATGGGCAATGCTTTTTCTTAGAACTTTCACTTACCACTTGTAGCCTCTGAGTACTTGGTGGTTCATTCTACACAGATTCTTTTTATTTGGGGTCCCCTCTCTCTCCCAAGTAGTCCTCTTAAGCAGACAAAAATTTAACCCAGGCCTGGTCCTTCTTCATGGACCACATTTGGTCCAGAGAAACATTTGTTCATCCTTGCATCTGTGGACATGCATTTCTCATTGCTCTGCTGTAGGTAAACTGCTCCGGCCACTACCGTGGGCCTTAATTTCTCAAGGATGAGTCAAACACCCGGGAGTCTTCAACTTCTCATAGGTCCTGGACGTAGGTAGTGAACTAAGGCTTGTAAAACTGGAATCTGAGCACCTCCTTTGCAAGCTCTACAGAGACTATAAGCACCTTACTTTGGAAGTGGGAAAACTTGACACATTTAACTTTGTTCTCAGTTTTTGGGATCTCAGCTGAAAGGAAAGAGAAAAAGTCTCACTGTAAAAGCTTGTTTCATGCCTAGAAGAAAAGTGTAGGAGTGATGAAATATGGAATCTTCCATGCTGCTTCTAGAAAGCAGTGGGCCAGCTCCCATGATTGACTTTATTGCAACGAAGGTATGTGCCAGACAACCGCTTTAAGCCAGTTTGTGGGTCTCAAGCAGTAAACAAAACAAAACAAAATATTGGTTCTCCTGAGCAGCTGAATGGAACCAGTTGAATGTGTATCACTATGAGAAAGAACTGCCCGGCAGAGAGAGAAGTTTAGAAACATTTTTACACTAAATCTTTTACACAGAATGACCATTGAAGTCAGACAGACCTGGAGTTTATTAGCTGTGTGACCACGGGCAGACAGTTTGTCACTCTAAGCCCTTGGTTTTCTGACTTGTAAAAGGGAAATAATAGCTAACTTGAAGGATGGCTGTAGAGATCAAATGAAATGTATGTAAAAGACTGTGAAACAGACGGCCCTCTACGTGTTATCGCCACCATCACCATCCTTCCTCAGCCTAGAACTCCCTCCTCCTTCTCCCTGCCCCATTAATTCCCACTCTTCCTTAAAGATAGCTCAGAGGGCTTCCCATGGTGGCTTCCATGGCGCAGTGGTTGAGAGTCCGCCTGCCGATGCAGGGGACGCGGGTTCGTGCCCCGGTCTGGGAGGATCCCACATGCTGCGGAACGGCTGGGCCCATGAGCCATGGCCGCTGAGCCTGTGCGTCCGGAGCCTGTGCTCCACAGCGGGAGAGGCCACAGCAGTGAAAAAGATAGCTCAGAGTCAGTCACCCTTTCCAGGAGGCTTTCATGGACTCCCTTTCCCCCTCATTATGGTATAGGTGCTTCCAAAGCATCTTGTGATATCCATATTTTGGCACTAACCACACTTCACTGAAACTGTAAAGTCGCTTCCCCCATTAGAACTGTGGGCTCCTTGAATACAGAGAACACTGTACTTCTGCGAGTACAGCTCTCAGGACAGGGCCTGGAAGAACAGTCATCAATGACCTGACATTTATGACATATGTGGGCACCATCCAACCTCCGAGATAGGGCAAGAGCAGCCTATGTCACTGATTCCCTCCCTTGGGAGAAAACATATCCAATCAATCAAAATTGAGATGGCAGATCCCTGATTCCCAGTCTGGTTCTTTGAACCATATAACTCTAAGGCAGGTTTTTCCTTTAGAGAGTGCCTCATCATGGTGGGAGGGGGGAATATCTCGAGGAGCTTGTGTGCCTTAAAACATGTATTCGACATGATAAGATTATATTTGGAAAAGTCAAAGAGGGACTTCACTTCGTTGTGTTTTGGAATGGAAAACCCAAAAACCCTTGGTTGGTGGGGATATTTACACATCAGTCATATCATGGGGAAGGCAATCAGAACTGGGGCAGGGAAACATGAGGTATCTGTATCTATCAAAAAGAGGCAGGCATTACTGAAGTCTGACAAACGCTGATCTATTTTCAACCATTTATTTGCGTACATATGAGGAAACTGAGGCCCAGGGGGATAAAGAGGTGTGTCCAAGGAGACACAGCTTGTAGGCAGCAGAGGCAGGATTTGTGACCCCCAGATTAGTGTTCCCCCACTACATCTCAGCCTCACCATGGCCTTGTGTGATAAAGAAGTGGCACGGCCCTAGGGCAGGAGGACCACTGGGTTGAGGACTGAGAGGTGGAAGGCGTGTGATCCTGGGAAAGCCAGTGGTCATATGCTCACATACAAAATGGGGAAGGTAATGTTCTATCACACAGGGCTGCTGAAGGGTCAAAGGAGAAGAGAAATTCCTTTATATACTGCAAAACATTATTTAAAAGTGGCCTTTCTGGCATTTAAATCATCCACCTTGTAAAAGAACGGCACACTAAAGCTATAAATATAGACTCTCCACTTCAGCATAACCACAAACAAGGATTTCCAGACAAGTAGGAAAATTAATGCTAATCAAAACTTCCTGAGCACTTTTTTTTTTTTAATTATTTATTTTTGGCTGCGTTGTGTCTTCGCCGCTGTGTGCGGGCTCTCTCCAGTTGCAGCGAGTGGGGGCTTCTCACTGCGGTGGCCTCTCCCGTTGTGGAGCACGGGCTCCAGGTGCGTGGGCTTCAGTAGTTGTGGCTCACGGGCTCTAGAGCTCAGGCTCAGTAGTTGTGGTGCACGGGCCCAGCTGCTCCGCGGCATGTGGGATCCTCCCAGACCAGGGCTCGAACCTGTGTCCCCTGCACTGGCAGGCGGGTTCTCAACCACTGCGCCACCAGGGAAGCCCAAAACTTCCTGAGCACTTTTTAATCAGGGGTAATGGTATAAATGGGTAGCCACATGGGGGAAAAAAAGGTAAAATTACATCTACTTCTCAAATTGTAAACCAGGATAAATTCTAAATAGAACAGAGACCTAAATTTTAAAAATAAAACCGTACAAGCACTAGAAGAAAACATGAATGAATTCTTGTATAACCTGGAAAAAGGGAAAACTTTCCCAACCTTGACTCAAAAATTCTGAAACAATGAGGAAAAGATTAGGATTCAATTGCAGAAAAATAACACTTCAACAAGATAAAACAAAAAATACCATAAATATAAGGAAAAGATTCAAATTAAAAAGAAAATGTGCAACTTATATCATAGGCAAGAGTTTAATAGCCTTAATATAGAGTGAGCTTCTAAAATTAAAGAATAAGGAACTTTCCTGGTGGTCCAGTGGTAAAGAATCCACTTTCCAACACAGGGGATGTGGGTTTGATCCCTGGTCGGGGAACTAAGATCCCACATGCTGCACAGCAACTAAGCTCGCACACCACAACTACTGAGCTCATGCGCCTCACCTAGAGCCTGCGTGCCACAAACTACAGAGCCCACACACTCTGGAGCCCGCGCCACAACTAGAGAAAAGCCCGTGCACCACAACGAAGAGTCCGCGTGCAGCACCTAAGACCTGATGCAGCCAAAAATAAACAACTTTAAAAAAAAGAAAGAATAAAAAGACCAAGAATCCCATATACATCCTAGAGATATAAACAAGCAGCCCACAGAAAAAGAAATGCAAACGGTCTTTAACTTATTACACTCAACCTCACTCATAAGAGAAATGCAAATTAAACTATCCTGAAAACAATGTCTTACCCATCAGACAAAAATACCCAAACTGGACAACAAAATCTGTTAGTGAGTCCATGGACATTTCCATATGTTGCTGGTGGGAAGGCCAGCAGGAGGGTAAAATGGTAAAACCCTCATGGAGGAAAATTTGGCAATATATAGTGAAATTATACATTCATTTATCTTTTGACCTAAGAATCTCACTTCTGGAAATCCACTCCAAAGATTTGATGGCAACAATACGAAAAGGCATGTGCATGAGGCTAATTGCAGCACTATTTATAGTAGCAAAAGCTTGGAACAACTCAAATGCCCATCCGTGGAGAGCTGGTTGGATAAAGTTCAGTGCATCCACGTGGGAGTGATGACTCCACAATACTATTAAGTGAAATAAAAGTAATGTGTAGAAAAGTGAGTACAGTAAGCTATCATTTAAGTAATGGTGCATATCTTTTTAAAAATGGATGGAGGATTCCCTGGTGGTGCAGTGGTTAAGAATCCATCTGCCAGTGCAGGGGACACGGGTTCGAGCCCTGGTCGGAGAAGATCCCACATGCTGCGGAGCAACTAAGCCCATGCGCCAAAACTACTGAGCCTGCGCTCTAGAGCCCACGAGCCACAACTACTTAGCCTGCGCGCCACAACTACTGAAGCCTGCATGCCTAAAGCCCATGCTTCTCAAGAAGAGAAGCCACCGCAATGAGAAGCCCACGCACCGCAACAAAGAGTAGTCCCCACTTGGCGCAACTAGAGAAAGCCCAGGCGCAGCAACGAAGACCCAACACAGCCAAAAAAAAAAGAAAAAAAAAAGGACAGATAAACCAAAATATCCTTTTTAAATAGTTACCTGTAAGGGAAGGGATGAAACTGAATGGAGGGGACTAATACAGGAGCTAGACTTCTTTAAACATACTTTGTTTTGGACTTTGGAAACTTGTAAATATTTTAAAGAATTATAAAACATAAAAAGATTTTAAGCAAACTTTAAAAATCAAAACAAAAATGAAATAAATGAACCCGTGTATCAAGTCTGTGCCACAGCCATGGAGAGATGAATCATCTCCAGTGACTTTAAAACATAGGACTTTGTTCATTCCTAGTGGATATACCGTAAGGACAAAAAGAACTGTGAAACAATCTTAAACTGTAAAGTATTATATTATAGGTAGTAATGCTGGTATTGCCTTTTTGAGACTATTATGTGTGGATAGTAAGGTAAAGCAAACGAGTACTGGTGTTGGTGTCACTGAAATTTTCAGCATGGAAAAAGGAAATATGTCTATGCAATAGATGAGGTAAAAACCCTGTCATCCTGAATTTGAATTGGAAGCATCAGTATAAACTCATTAAGTATACTATACTGTCTTGAAAAACAAAAATATATTTCCTTTCTCTGTCCACTGAATATGTCTAGAAACAATGATCAAACCAGTAGCAATGAGCACCTCTGACACCTGGAACATGATCCAGAGCTGTTTAGAGAAACGGATGATTCCAGATCTGGGGAAGGAAATTTGGAAGAGCCTGGAACATGTTATCATGTCAGAAACCATGGAAGAAATAAAACACTACTGAGGTCATGTCAAAAAAAAACTCAGGAGCCAATTTGAAGAGGCTCTCATTGGTCAAAATGGAACCATTTGAGTCAATAAAAGTGATTACAATGGATTAGAACATACCAAATATTCAATACTTTTACACCATAGGTTCAGTATGACACTAAAATAAAACAAAACAAACAAAAAAACCAAAGAAACAAAACCCTTCATTGATCACCTTTAGAAGCAATCTGCTTGGAGATTAACTTGAAAAGTAATACATAAAAGAAAATAAGCAAGCACTTATCCTATCTTTCTTATAGTTGTAGCTTGGGTTTGATGAGGGGCACTTCTTCTAGGGTATTTCAGCCCATAAATTTTAAAAGAATGATAGAGTATCACCATTTGGACACCTCTAGGGAAATAATGAACCTAGGCAGTGGTTTCAGTGGTACTAACGTGACAAGAGGAAATCAAACATCATACACTTCTTAACAGATGTGCACAATAACACCTATAAGTATTCTAGCCCCCCCAAATCAAACTTCAGTCTAATATTTGATCAAGCTTCTAGAACAAACTAGCAATTCACAGGAAACACAGTGGACACAGGAATATGTTAAATGACACTACTGAGGCTGGGAGGTGAGGAATCATGAAAATGCAGATTGTGGTAAATTCTACAGGGCAAATGACCCAGTTTGGTCAACAAATAAATTGGGAAAGGAAGAGGGAGAGAGGCAGAGAGAGAGACAGAAACAGAGAAAAAACTCTAGATTAAAGGAGGTTTAAGAGCCATTATGTAATTACAAGCCTGAATTGCACAGTTAAAAAGTTATTTGGGGAAATTTAAACACTGATTTGACAATGAATAATATAAGAAAATATTGTTAATTTGTTATAGGTGTGATAATGGTACGGTAGTTAGCTTTAAAGAGTCCTTATCTTTTAGATACTAAAGTTTAGAGAAACAAACAGAAGTTTATGGGTGAAATGATATGTTGGGAATTTGCTTTAAAATTATCTGGGTGTGTGGGGAGTAGATAGGAGCACAGAGTAAATAAGTTTTCTCTTTCTCCATAATAAATAAAAAGTTAAAAATAAATAAAAACAATAATGTTAAAAACAAGCCAATTTCCAGTTGATGCAGAGACCCTGTAAGGCAATCCGAGACTCTCTCAGCCCTTCAAAATAAAGTCAACTTCCAAACTGTGAAGTCACCTGCCCAGAATGCCTAGTCTGAGATTCTCTGAATTTCTGAAATTTACCATAGACTAACAAAATACTTCACTATAATCATTCATTTAAAATGTCAGATCGTGACACTTCTCATAGACTAACAAAATACTTCACTATAATCATTCATTTAAAATGTCAGATCGTGACACTTCTCTGCTAAAGTCTCTCAGTAGCTCCTCATAGAACTCAGAAAAATAGCTGAAGCCCTTTCAGTGGTCTACAAAGCTCCCCCTACTTGCCATCCCCTGTAGTAGCCAGCCTGAAGGTGACCCCAATGATCTCCACCTCCTGGTATTTGAACTCTTATGTAATCCCCTCCCACTCTGTTCCAAGGTAGCCCTGTGTGATCAATAGAATAAAGCAGAAGTGATGGCATGTTATTTCTGAGATTAGGTTATAGACACTGCAGTTGCCACCTTGGTTGCTTTCTCTCTCCCGTGAATCACTCATTCTGGGTAAAAACCAGCTGCCATGTCATGAACAGATCCATGTAGAGCCCACCTGGCAAGGAACTCAATTTTCCTACCAACAACCTCGGGAGGGAGCTTAGAGGCTGATCCTTGAGCTCCAGTTAAGCCTAAAGGAAAGTTTTTCTTAAAGGGCCAGGCAGTAAATAATTTGGTCCTTGCAGATCATATTGTCCCTACCGCAAACTACTCAACTCTACCTTTGTAAGCAAACAAAAAATAATGGGTATGGCTGTGTTCCAATAAAACTTTATTTACAAAAAGAGGCAGTAGTTTGTTAACTTTTGCATGACTGCAGCCAGAGGCCCACAGCTTGACAGCAATATCGTGAAACCCTGAACGAGGACCACCCTGGTAAGCTGCTCCTTAGATTCCCGATCCTCAGAAACTGTAAGTTCACTGTTTTAATCTGCTACGCTTGGCATAAGGGAAATAACACACCCTCCCCTATCACCGCCCACCCCGCAACACACATACCCCTTCACCTTTCTAGCTTTACCTCATCCTTCTACTCTCCACCACACACTCAGCTCAGCAGCCCCTTTGTTGTTCCTTGAATGTAGCAGAGGCACTCCTGCCTCAGAGCCTTTGTTCTGTTATTGTGTCTGGATGCTTCTCCCCCAGGTATCTAGTTGGATCCACTAGCTCCTTCAGGTCTTTCCTCAATTGAGCCCTTCTCAGTAAAGCCTTTCCTGACCCTATAGACAAATTCAACATGCCTCCCTCCCTACATCCCTTATCTCTGATTTTCCTTCGTAACATTTACCACCATGTATCATACATTTTGCTTTGTCTTCCTCCACTGGAGTGTAAGCTTCACGAAGACAAATGTTTCTATTTTGTACTGCAGTATCCCCAATGCTAGCAAGCAGTTGCTCTCAATAAATTTGTTAAATGAATGCGCTTGTCTCAACTAACCTGCCAACTCCTTAAAGGCATGCATATCTTACCTGGCATAGTGTACCCAGGTCCTAGCACACAACATCAAATGCTAAATTAACTGTTTCTGAAAGATTACTCTAGGGGAGAAATTAAGGAGGCAGCTGGTGTTTGCAACACTTGATCCTCACTCTGCGCTCTCCATAGGCGGCTTCACCCATGCCCACTGTTCAGTACTACCCGTGTGCACAAGACCAGCAGGCATCTTCACCTAGATCCTTCCTCTGAGCTCTAAAGCTACGCTATATTCAACTTCATGCTTGACACCTTCTGGACCTCAAATTCAGCATGGCCTAAACCTACTCTTGCCTTCTTCCAATGTTACCAAACTTGGCAAATGCCACCATCTAAGCCCACTGTATGTCATCCTTGACATTTCTCCCTTTCCACCAATGTCCATCACCAAGTCCCACAAATTTTATCCTCTGAAAAATCTCTAAAATCTATCTACTTCTCCCATCTCCAACACCTCTTACCTACCATCATGGATACAGCCATAAGCCTCCTGTCTCCCTGCATCCAATGACTGCCACTGAAAACCATTTTTCGTAATGCAGACACTCATCTTTTTCAAAACGCTCATCTCATTACACTCCACTTAAAATTCAGTAGCTTACCATTTCTCTCGATTAAAGGCAAGCATCAACTTCTGTCCTGCATGTGCTGGTTTCTGCTTACCTTTCCAGATTCTTCTCATAACCAATCATTCCATTCCAGATGCACTGGATGCCAACCAGATCCTCAATGTCCCAAGAATTTTACCTATGCTGTTCCCTCTGGCTACAACACCCTTTTCCGTTTACCCAGAGATTACCTGGCCTGTTCTAGGTCAGCTCAAACACCCTCAGTTACTTCCCTTGACTGCATCAAATTCCTTTTTAAAATCCCTCTTCTTTGTTGTACTTTACATGATTATTTGGACAGTTTCCCTCACCATACCTGGAAACAGGGTGTTTTTTCTCCATTGCATCCACAATGCTCAAGAGCAAGCACATAGCAGGATGTAGGTAACTACTGGTGAAAAACATGAACAATTCAAATGGGGCAGTTAGGGAGTTGCTGTGTAACACTGGTGAGTACGTAAAACAAGGTCTTAAGAGAATTAAACTTTTAACACTCCCCAAACCAATTATATTCATCTGTATTAGGTCGGTATACTCAAGATCTGGCAACATGATTCTACTATCAGGACTCACAGCCCATGCCTGAGGTACTAATACTACCTTGGGACCAACGGAAAAGTAAACTTATACGGCTCCCATAATTCTCATCTACAATTTTGACAAACCGTGCTGCTTAGAGCTCTCAAAGGTTGCTTTACTTGGGATAAAGGGTCTATCTACTAAAAAGTTTTAAGCAACAGAAGACCACCATTTTTAGCATGATCAGGAGGGGAGTTGAGAGGAGAGAGAAGATTCCAACAGGCTGAGTGAATTATTATTCAGACAAGGAACACAGAAAGTGTACTGGGCAAGATAATGAATTCAGATTTGAAGGTTTTGAGTTTCTAGTGCCCACAAGGCATCTGGACAGAGACCTCTAATAGGCAAGCTGGTTTAGAGCAGTACTATGCTCAACCCATAGAGCCTTTAGGCTAATTAGGAAAGTTGCTCCTTTGAAGCAAAGGGCAGGAGTGATTCAATATTGAGCACCTATGTGCCAGAACTGTTCTAGGCACTCAGGATTTCATTTATAAACTGTACAACGATATTTGAGACTGTCAAGAGAATTTAAATACTTTATTATATAAAGTTATACCCAAAATTGTGCTTCATTTTTTCACTATATACTTTAACTCAAGGACAGTTGTAAAAGTAGTACACTTCAGAAATCCTGGAAGAAATTCCACTAGCTATAGGCTATTTAAATACTGCTTACAGAAAGTATTAAAAACAACAACAGATGAGTACCAAAGAACTTGTTTACAAAACAGAAGTAGAGTAACAGATGTAGAATACAAACTTATGGTTACCAGGGGATAAGGGCAGCGGGGGTGGGGTGTGGGGATAAACTGGGAGATTGGGACTGACATGTACACAGTACTATACATAAAACAGATAACTAGTAAGAACCTGCTGTATAGCACAGGGAACTCTACTCAATACTCTGTAATGGCCTATATGGGAAAAGAATCTTAAAAAAGAAAAGGAGTGCACGTGTATAATTGATTCACTTTGCTGTACACCCGAAACCAACAAAACATTGTAAATCAACTATACTCCAATAAATTTTTTTAAAAAAAAGTATTAAAGGGGGGCTTCCCTGGTGGCGCCAGTGGTTGAGAGTCCGCCTGCTGATGCAGGGGACATGGGTTTGTGCCCCGGTCCGGGAGGATCCCACGTGCCACGGAGCGGCTGGGAGCGGCTGGGCCCGTGGGCCATGGCCGCTGAGCCTGCGCATCCGGAGCCTGCGGGAGGGGCCACAACAGTGAGAGGCCGGCGCCGAAGAAAAACAAACAAAAAAAAGTATTAAAGGAAAGCCAGCACCATATAAACAGCATACACTTAAATCAAAGAGATGAATGCTTAACATACAGAGTAATGTTTTTTATTCACTGATAAACTGAAGGTCCATTTCCAGATGTTTCTCTTGTATACTTCATTTGTTTTGTTAGCAAGCAAAGCCCTGAAAGGGATGGCTTCATCTAGTCCTCAGACTCGGATCCATCTTCATCTTGACTAATCTGGAAGTAACGAAGTTCATAAGTCTCCTTGTCGGATGCAACCACACGAAGCCAATCACGAAGATTGTTCTTCTTAAGGTATTTCTTGGTGAGGTATTTCAAATACCTTCAAAATAAAGACATGAATTTCATAAAATACCTACTGTGTAAAGGCTTATTATATAAAATATGCACTGTCATATTCGTCTTCTGTGTTCCCAGTTCCCTCCAAAATCTTTCCTTTCATTTGTATTAAGCATTAGCAAGGTTGCTAGGGATATAAATATGGCAGCATCTCAACCCCAATTAAAATCAGTTTCTGCCCTATCAAAACCCTTATTTCTCCCCTCCCCAAATAAACTTTATGCTTAAGAGCGTAATAGTAGTTTCCTCTTCTGTCTTACTGCCACATTAGATTTTTTAAACAATATACGATCTTATTCTTCAAATGTTATGTACTAAAATGTCAACATTCTCCTCCCCACTATCAACCTCCCTAACCTTAATCCCACCTTGGATAAACAAGAGGCAACCCGTCAACAGCGCTGAATCCAATTCACAAGTTTAAGATTATCCAGTCTTGCAACTAGCATATGGCTCAGTCCTTATAAAAGAGCTTACAGCAGGCCTAATTTCACCATTCCAGCCATTCTCACCATTTACATTTTACAGCAATCCTGAACTCGCAAGCATTTGTCTCAAGCCTCCCTGCCCTTTGTTAATGTTGCTCCCTGTTAGAAATACTTCATTCCACTGGCAACGCTAAGCTTATTCTCAGGTTCTCTGCAAATTCTTGCTTTACCAATCTCTACCTTCAATGTAACAGTTACAGTACTGCATTTATAACAATTATCTGCATGTCTATAAGATCCTTGAAGACAGATGTGTCATCTCCAAATACCTAGTGATTAATTCATGACCACAGCTAACATGCACTGCTACCACCTTAATCCAAGCCACCACTTCCTACCACAACAGGCTCGTAAGTCTTCAGTTTCCACCATCAATCTTCCTCAGCCACAACAATCAATTCCTTAATTTGCACGGCTCACTACTGCATTTCATTGAGATGAAGCTTCCCCTGACCACTTTATACATCAACCTTCTTTATGCACTTACACAGCACTTATCAACTACTTAATATTGCATTTCATTCTCTCTCTTCTCCACTATAATTTAAGTTCCTTGGTAGTGGGTACTTAGTCTGCTTGGTTCACTGCTAGGCTACTCAGTCCTGCAAGTGCTGCCATGTATTATTTACTATTTGCCAAGTAACTTGAATAAACGAAAACTGGCTGCAACATCAACGTTAAAGACTTTACCTTTGATTGGCTGCTTCTACTAGACAACCAAAACTAAGAAAGTTGGGACACTACTCCCAAGTTACACAACAGATATGTTTCTTCAAACGTATTCTAATATTAAAGCACCCAACATTGTTAAAAAAAAAAAATACCATGGAAAACAAATACCAACCTTTTAGAGAACTGTTTCTCAGAAGCAACTGTGATTTTACTCTTGAAGCGTTCAATGTGAACGACATTCCCAAGATTTCCAGTTTTTCCATTCACTTTAACCTTCTCCCGTAGAAACTGTTCCTATTTTAAAACAGAAAAAATGCCACACTAGGGAAGAAAACCCTAGATATTCACTAGGGAAGGTACCCTAGGAACAGAGCTTAGGTTAAAATCAAATATTACATACACAATTCATTTTTAAGATGATAAAAAACAAGCTGAAGAGAGTGATACTTACAAAATTTCCAGAATCAAAAATTCCATCTTCTACTGGATGAGTAAGGTCCAAATTAAACTTCCAGGTTGACTTCTTAGGCTTCTTGTCTTTCTTCTACAGAAAGTTAATATAATTATGGCTCTCTACAAGAATTTATTCACTTTATATACAAAATCAAAGATCTGTATCAGTGCAGTATTGTACAATGAGGCTATATACATGAAATGGTGCAAAATTCTAAAAAAATTGCTTAATACTTATCAGATATACCCTAACTTTTTTTAACCAGGCTATGTGTAGGGGGAGTACACTCATTAACTTGGTTAAAATCAAGTTTCATGAAATCCGATGGAAATTTCCCGTTCACCACATAAGTGCCTCACAAGTGCAAAGCTCAAGAAAGCGCAAAGTATATGCTGAGCTACTACTAGTTTCCTTCATCAGAAGATTCCAAAGAATTCTATTTTGCAAATGGAAAAGAATAAGAGAATCAATCTACTTTCTACTACAAGTTAAAACTAAAAAATACAAAACTAAAAAATACCCACCTAGCTTGGTTTGAACCGCTAACCAGGCCCATTTTGTTCAAGTTATCAAGACTTAAGTTTTGTGGGCTTCTATTATTGATATTTTCCAGACCACAGATGTTCAATTTTAAATGACTAAAGGCACTACTTTAGTACTGCCATGCCCACTGCAGATGGGGAAACAGGTAGTGTACCACCTAGTCCAAGCTCAGCTGCATGCCAGAATAGGATATTCTGCCCACTAATGTGTAGGGAATTCAATCCTTAATGCTGTTATGGGTGAGGAAAGGAGAAGGGAGAGTTACCTTTAAAACATGCATTACTTAAGTTTTCCATACCCAAAACTTTTAGGCCAATACCGCGGAATAAGGCTACACGTAAAATCCAACCAAATGGATACCAAGCACTAAAGCCAGTTTGTTTTCTTAGGCAGTGGCATACTTTGTGCCAAAAAAATTTATCCCGAACTTAGAACTGGTAAAAGAGAAGACTAGGAACTGGCCTTGCCTGGTTAATTTATACCTTTGTTGGGGCATCACTTAACTTCAGAAAGGCAAGTAATTTATCTGGGGGGAGAGATAAGCCCAGAGGGCTTTGGACATTATCTACTTTCGTATTTAACCCAGCAATTTTACCCTAACATCAAATGTTCTTTGGACCGGCTTTAACGTATTACTGGTTCCCTTATTAATAAATAAAGTCTCTGAAGCATGTTCCTTTTCTATTTAAGAGTCGTGGCTTTCACCTTTAAAAAAAAAACTCGTTATGAGATAATGAAGAAACTTCTTCCCCAACTTAGTTTTAAAGTTCTCTGAAACTTCTGCAACCGCGGCTATCCCGGGAGTTGAGTGTCTCGGGTCCCCCTCCGCCCTGGCAAGGCCATTCGACCGGGCCTGCCCAATTACCCACATTTGCTTCCTAGTGCAAATAAACAGGTTATCATCGGCGTTACCAGGCACGAGGGAGAAAAGCAATGGCCCAAATTCTGTCCCACTAGCCTCGTTCACCGTCGTGCCTCCTCCTTCCCTGCGCTCCCACGACCGCCCATCCTAACCCAATTCTGGGCCCAGCTCGAACTCCTCCAGACCACATGGCAGTTGCCAGGAGTCAGAAACTTATAATCTTAACATCCTGGTTGTGTTCCTGACCCAAGTCTCCATTTTTATCCTCGACCTAGAGTTTGACGCTCCCAGCTCGCCAGCTGCAAAAATCATCTACATCGGAGTAATATTCTCCCAGCGAGACCAACGTCACTCACCACGGCCATCTTGCACGCCGGCAGCGCGATCAGAGAGAAAGCGAGGGCCGGCGGCACATATTTATAGCAAAGCGTGCTGCGTCACGCGCCGAGAACGTAAGATCGCCGCCTCCCGGAAGAGAACTTGGGAGGAGCGCGGAGGCTAGTAACCCAGGAAACCGGGGGCGTAGCCTGGAGGGCAGTAGGCAGTCACTTTTCCTGAGCGCCCACCAGCGGCGGTAGCTGAAATCATTCACGATTTTACGCTGGTGACGACAAACGCTGGTTGACCACAGAGGTCTCTGCGGTTGCTTGCTGGGAGGCCGCTCCAGATGCACACACCCGAGGGATACAGGAAACATTTTTCACTAATCGCCTGGATCTTTTTTCCAATCAGGTCAAGGCAATGTCTCAGGTTCCTTTGGGATCTCCTGTCTTATGTTGCAATTATAATCTTCCAGCCAAAAAAAGTATTTCTGTATATATGTTTTTAAGTCTTGTTTTCTAAATGACTGTTGAGGGAAATCAGTGTTTCAGGGAGCCAAAACAAACTTAGTTCTTGAGGGGAAAAAAAACCCCAAAACCAAAAAACAACCCCAAAAAACCTTTCAGCGAAGAATACATAGTGCTCACTTGTTCACACATTGTGTGTAATTTATTCTATTTTATAGGTTTTAGAGTTAATCCTAGGACTCCTAACTTTCATCCAAAATGCCTCGCAGTTAATATTCAAGGAATATTTGCTGAGACCTAACTACTAAAATGTAAAAGACACACCAGGATGGATGTGCAGTGGTGATAGTCTCGATGACAAAAGGAAAAAAGAAGTAGTTTTTGAATTTTGAAGGATTGTAAGTTGACGTCGTTTCAGAAAAGTGGCATGCCTCTTAGCGTTTGCAATATTTTTTGGTGAGGTTAAACTGTCATGCGGGGGACCAGGGGTAGCAGATGGGGTGGACTTTTGTTGTTAATTTGGACGGTGACCCTAGAAAGCGACAGCTGTGTATTTCCTTTATGACACTGATTAGTAATAGTGAGAACTATACTTTAATGAAGCATACAACGTGTAGGTTCTAAAAAGAGGTGTTGAATTCCTAGAAGAAATACGTTTCAAGATTTTTTGCTTGTTTGCCTTAAGAACCACCATGACTTCATTTGTTTTCCAAACATTAAGGGGAAAGAAGAGCCATTGGCATTTTCTCCTTGAGGGCTGCCCAGGCTGAAAAGCAGAAATGATCCTTGTACTATTGGATGTTTTGAAAATAAGCCATTAATTGAGGCACTCATTACTTTGTTGCTTGTTTTTGGCAGGCTTCCATGTCATGACAAAAAATCCTTAAGAACTATTAAGCCATTTGTACAAAGTGGGTATTAAAAACAACATGTGTTTCAAAATAACTAGTAATCCCAAAATAACTAAATGGAAGTTATAACTGAAAAAAAACCCTCTTAATTAAGAAATAAAAAAACCTAAAAAATATATTAACCGGAAATATGCAGATAAGATAGTAAGGTTAAATATTGTAAATAACCAAATTTTACACAGGGTCTCTCTCCCTGTCTCTCTCTCTCTTTTTCTCTCTCTCTCCATGTATATATATGTATGTATATATGTATATACAATGCCTGTCAACACCCCATAGATATTTTTTATTTTGACAATAGATTCTAAAACATATGAAATAATAGGTGTCTAAAAAGAGCCAAGACAATTTAGAACAATGAAGGGAAGTTGTCTTTTCTGCAATTCAAATATAAGATCCTGTAATATATGATAGATACATTTCTGATATATTATAAACTTCAGTCATTGGATCTCTATGATAATGGAGCCTGAATAGAGCAGTAAAATAAAACATAGAAGGATATGGCAGATTAGATTCACAGGGAAACCCTCCCATATGTAGCCACCTTAAAAAACTGGCTAACATATAGTTTTATCAATAATTTCTAATGTATGGTTAAGTTGGTGGAAAAGTAAAAGAATTTTTTTGGAGACAGAAATGACCAGTCCTCATGCTCATACAAGTTTAGGGCTAGAATTAGGTCTGCTCAACTAGCATGAGAAAGCTCCAGCCTAAAAATGCAGTTTAAAAGTATGCTTGGCTTGGTAGTGCCAGGCAGAAGCAAATGCAAATAAGTATCTTTAATATATTTAAAAGCTAAAACTATTTAAAATACGATAAGGGAACCAGGGACAGTCGAAATTGGCCAGGAATTTTCTTTTTAAAAAAAGAACAAAGTAGAACTTCTAGAAATTAAAAATAGAAGATCTTTAATTAGAAAAGTGGATGAGTTAAACAGGAGAGTAGACAACAACTGCAGAAAAAATTAGTGAATGGGAAATTACTTAGAATAAAACATAGAAAACCAAAGAGATAGAAAATATAACAGGCAGGTTAAGAGACAAGGATGTCAGAGTAAGAATGTTCCAGTTATGTCAAATGGGAGATCTAAAAGGACACAATAGAGAAAATGGGGGAAAGGGAAAATTTAGAGAAATAACAGCTGAATTCTTAGATTCAGGAAGCGCAATAGACCTCAAGCAGGATGACTGAAAAGAAACGCACACCTAAACACATTGTAGTGAAACTTCAAAACACAAATGCAAAATTATTTTGAAAGCATCCCGAAAGTAAAACCAAAGTATTTACTAACAGGGGTTATATAAACAGCTGACTTCACATAAGCAATAATGGAAGCCAGAAGCAGAGGATTATTATCTTCAAAGTGCTAAGAGAAAATAGCTGTCTCCCTAGAACTAAAAAGTATAAAACTATCTTTCAAGAGTAAAGATGCATTTAAGACATTTTTAGATAACACAACGGAAAATCTGCTATCAGCAGACCCCCAGGAAAGGAACTCTGAGAAATATACTTCAGGATAAAGGAAAAGAATCCTAGAAAGAAGGCCTATGGGCCAAAAGAAATAGTGAGCAAAGAAAATGGCTAACTTGTGAGTGAATCTAAACAAACACCTACTGTATAAAAAAATAACATGTTTATTTTGTGGGCTTAGGGTGCTAGTAATGTTCTGTTTCTTGATCTTGGTGGCGGTTATATGAGTGTGTGTAGTTTGTGAAAATTCATCAAGCTGTAAATTTATAATCTGTGTGCTTTTCTATATATGTATATTTTACATTACAATTAAAAATGAGAATAGTTTAAATTACTGTATGCCCAATTAGAAGAAATGAATACTGAAAAATACAACTTAGAATTTACACAAGAAAAAACACACTATCTGATAGTCCTCTATCTTTTAACTAAATTGAATTTGTAATTAAAACCTTCCCACAAGAAAAACACCCATATAGCTTCACCAGTGAGTGCTACCACACATCTGAGGAAAAAATGATGCTAATTTTAATAGACACCTTTTATGCCCAAACTCACATTTGGTCAGCTTCCCTTTTTTTTTTTTTTTTAACATCTTTATTGGGGTATAATTGCTTTACAATGGCAGCTTCCCTTTTAATCCAGAAGAGGGGAGCATTTATCCACAGTTTCCTGTCCCCCACTGGTCAATGGTTATACATGGGGTGTTAACTGCCTTGTATTTCCAGGTTGTACATGTGTAAATGAGTGTTAGTAGGGAGATTCCCACGCCTCTCCTCAGAGAAGCCATAGAGATAAAAGGTGGAAAATATATGGGGAGACACTGCCAAGTTACACCTGCCCCAAATTGCCGCTCCCTTCTTCTTTCTCTTGAGTGGACAGTTCAGAAGTACATTCTAGGGCTTCCCTGGTGGTGCAGTGGTTAAGAACCCACCTGCCAATGCAGGGCACACGGGTTCAAGCCCTGGTCCCAGAAGATCCCACATGCCGCGGAGCAACTAAGCCCGTGTGCCACAACTACTGAGTCTGCGCTCTGGAGCCCGTGAGCCACAACTACTGAAGCCCGCACACCCTAGAACCCATGCTCCACAACAGGCGAAGCGAAGCCACCGCGTTGAGAAGCCCACGCACCGCAACGAAGAGTAGGCCCCGCTCGCCGCAACTGGAGAAAGCCTGCGTTCAGAAACGAAGACCCAACGCAGCCAAAAATAAATAAATAAATAAATAAATTAATTAATTAAAAAAAAAAAAAAGAAGTACATTCTACATCATTGCATGGAAGATCCCAGCAGGATTAAGCCTCACTTGTCCCCAGCACATTCCTTTTTGCTTTTGCTCTTTCCCACTTCCTGGTTCCTTATTTCTGTTACCTGGGATCATTTCCCCAAATAAACCAAATGTATGAAGGCTAAGACACCAAGTTTACACAAACTCTTTAAGTCATCAACTTGTTTATATTAGTAGAAATATTTATTTTAATATACTATAATCACAGATATATTATTAATAAAACCATATCTAGCAATCTTTTATGCAGCAAGTTGGGCCATTATTTCTAGTGGATATGCAATTGCATATGTACAAAATTTAAAATAATCTGCAGATAAATTATCAGAATTAATATGTGAATTTATCAGGATTGCTGGATACAAAGTTTAGGTATAAAACTCAATTGCATATCTATAAACCAGCAATACATTAGAAGATGAAAAGTAAAGAAGATATTTTCAATAACATAAATATATCAAATACCTATGAAAAAATAAAAAATGTACAAGACCTCTACACAGAACTATAAAATATAATTGAGAAAAATTAAAGAAGACTAAATAAGTAGACATTCATTGTGCCTTGACTGGAAGAACCAATATAATAAAGATGTCAATTCTCTCCAAACTGAATTATAGGTTCAATGTGATCACAAACAGTAGCTTAACAGATGTTTCTTTCCTTCCTTCCTTCCTTCCTTCCTTCCTTCCTTCCTTCCTTCCTTCCTTCCTTCCTTCCTCCCTCCCTCCTCTTTCTCTCTCCTTTTTCCCCTTCTTTCCATCCATCCATCTATCCATCCTTCCTTCCCTCTCTCTTGAAACCAATTTGAAAATTTGTATGGAAACACAGATACCAGAATAGCCAGAATATACTTGAAGAAGGAAAAATAAAGTGGGAGGACTTGCTCTATAGATTAAGATTATTTTAAGGATACTATAATTAAAACAATTGGATATTGTTTCATGGTTAGACTTACAGACCAATAAAATAGAGAGCCCAGAAATAAGCACACACAAATGTGTGTTTTTGCCATTTATGACAAAATGGCACTTAAGAACAGTGGGGAAAAAGTTCTCACAACCATCATTTTTTTTCTAATTATTTTTCTAATATGCAAATCCATGTACACCTGCAAAAACATAAACCTTGCAGTCAACGTAAAACTTTAAAATCCACCCTAATATTTTGTACTGGAAAGATTTTAGATATTTTAATGAATGTTTGTAATAGTCTAATAAACATTTATCCATGTAAGTACCAATATGTATTTTGAACCACACACACACACACACACACACACACACACACACACACAATGTTATGACATTTAGGCAAACAGGCTCTGAACAGAGTTTTCTGTCATGGTGCATTAGTATTTCATACATCTGCTTTTCCTGCAGCTCTGTGTCTGTACTGGGTTTGGGCATCACACAAAATATCTTACAGGATCAGATGGTGTACCTCAGTCTTACAGCGTTCTCTTTTGGAAGACCTCAGGACTGTTAACATCACAAAGGATCACACTGTAACATAGAAAGTAGACAGTATTCTGCATATCTGAAATTTACTTATTATTAAAACTCACTTTATTTGCTAGAAGCTTATTTATGAAACTGGAATCTGTAAATTTCCCTTTATCCAAACCTACCAGTATTCAATGTTACCACCATTCAAGCATTGTATTAAAAAAAAAAAAGATTTTGTATATGTAGGAAAAATACCATTTCATTGTTTTTTTTATGGAATTTTTTCTTTCTGCACCATGTGCTACAAAATGGAGCATGTTGAGTGTCATGAGGCATTGCACTACCCATCTCCAAAAAGAATCCTCAAATGACATTGCAGACAAACAGTCCTATGGAAGTAAACTGCACAGCTTTGACAAAGGATGTGCTATAGCCCTTCTGTGCAAACAACAGTCAAGTGCTGAGGAGAAACTTATTACTACTGAAGAATATTGCTTCTAACTCCTCCAACTTAAGAATGTTCTTCGTTAGATACTCATAAATGAAAGTTAAGGGTATCAGGCAGGGGAAATAGGAACTGAAGTCGCTGCTTGCCCTTTACTAATTTGATAGGAAAGCATGAAAACCTATGATTAAAAAAATGTATACTTGCTTCAATTCATCTCTTCTCTCAGTATGTATTTAGAAAAACCTAAGTAATTTTTAAATTATTTTTAACAATTGCAGTTTCAGAAGTAAG
Organism: Tursiops truncatus; assembly: GCF_011762595.2. NCBI lineage: Eukaryota > Metazoa > Chordata > Mammalia > Artiodactyla > Delphinidae > Tursiops > Tursiops truncatus. Next base: position 48,468,603 of record NC_047037.1, read on the forward strand.
ATTTTCTCGTTACACAGTGCCACAGGAATTCTGAATAGTTGATCAGCCTTTAAAATGAGAGCAAGTATCTTTTTTCATTGCTTAATTTTATTACTTGTCATTTTTAGCTTAGTCATTCACCTGTTTGTGTCCATTTGGAGTATTTCCACTTTTCACTACTATAGACAATGCTTGAGGAACTTGTAAATAACAAAATTATTATCCTCTTATGCCGAAAGAAATGCTCATGAAAGGAAATATAGAGAAGCAAAAAAGATAATGCATAAAAATATCTAAAATCCCACCTGCTTAGAAATAGCTATTTAATGCTTTGGGGCTTGAATGTTTATGAATGTGTATTTGTATATCTATATCATTTGGATTACACAAGTAATTACATACATTTGTAAATATTGGTTGGTACTATACACAGTTTTTTGAAATTTAAAAAACTTTTTATTTATAAATTATTTCAAACTTACTGAAAACTGTAAAAATAGTTCAAAACGCACACACATACATTATAAACATATAACTATAAATGCATAAAAATCTGGATAAAGAATATATAAATATATATGTGTGTGTCTATATATCCTTTAGATTTTTACCTATTGTTAGCATTTTGCTCCATTTATTATTTTTTCTTTACAGTATATCTATATATCTATAAATCTTTTTATTATATCTGCAATTTCAGTCATAGTTGAAAAGAAGTCAAGTTATAGAGAAATTCACCCATACTGCCTTCTAGGACTTAGTTTATTGTCTCCATTTGGACCACTGCTTCATTTGGAGTTTATTCTTGTGTATGTTGTATGGAATTCATTTTATTTTTTCCAAATTTATTTTTTCCCAATTGTCCCAGCACAATTTAGCTAAATCAACATTTGTCCAGTGGTTTGCAATACCACTTTTATCAAATACTAAATTTCTGTATGTATTTGGGTCTATTTCTAGACTTTATATTCCACTCTATTGGTTTGCCTGTTCATTTGCCAGTACCTCACTCTTTGCATTATAGAGACTTTGTAGTAGTTTTAATTTCTGGTAATGCTAGTCCCCACTCATAGCTCTTTCTTTTCAGTATTTTCTTAGCTATTTCTTGCATGTTTATATTTCCATAAGAACTTTTTAGCAACTTGCTTAACTCCATAAAAAAGCTTGTATTTTTGAGGGGGCTGCATTAAATTTATAAATCAAAAGAGGTAGAACTACCATCTCAATAACGTTGAAATATCAGCCAAGAATAAGGAATGTCTTTCCATTTGTTTAAGTCAACTTTGTGTCTTTCAGGAGTGTTTTATAGTTTTCCTCATATACGTTTTGAACATTTCTTTGTATGTTTCTTCATTATATTTCATCTTTTTGTTGCTACTGTAAATGAGGTTTTCCTTCCATTTTATCTTCTAATTGGTTATTTTTGTTTATAAAAACTATTGATTTTTGCATGTTAATCTTATATCCTGCTACTTTAATGAATAATTTTATTTTTTGAGTTTATCATTGATTACCTGGGATTTTCCAGGTATACTATCAGATCATCTGAAAATAGAAGTTTTTTCTCTTACTTTTACAAGTCTAATGTGTCTTAACTGTTTTCTATTAGTTTTCTATTACTGTTTTCTTAACTGTCCGATAGTATTGGCTAATACTTTCAGAACAATATAATAGTGGTCAAGATAGTGGGCATTCTTGCCTAGCTAGTTCTTGACCTTACTGAGAATGCCTTTAGTGTTTTTCCATTAGGTAAAAGGCTAGCTTTTACAATTTTACAAACACACACACACGTGGGCATGCACACACATACACACATAAAATGTTATATATACCATATTATCATGTATAAACGTAGATATATTTATGTTATTCATCCACCTGCTTTTTTTTTTTTTTTTTTTGCGGTACGCGGGCCTCTCACTGTTGTGGCCTCTCCCATTGCGGAGCACAGGCTCCGGACGTGCAGGCTCAGCGGCCATGGCTCACGGGCCTAGCCGCTCCGCGGCATGTGGGATCTTCCCGGACCGGGGCACGAACCCGTGTCCCCTGCATCGGCAGGCGGACTCTCAACCACTGCACCACCAGGGAAACCCCACCTGTTGTTTTTTGTTCCTTGTTTTCCGAGAGATGTTTTAAGGATGGGTATTGTTTTGTCCAGTTTTTTTCAGTATCTATGGAGAAAATAATATGACCTATCTCTGTAGACTCATAATATAGTGAATACTATTAAGAGAGATTTCCTAGATATTAACCTGTTTCTACGGGAGTGAATTAATAGATTTCATAATATTGAGTTATTCTTGCATCTCTGATATAAACTCCATGTGGGCATGGGTATCATTTTCTTCATGTGGGGTTTGAGTCTATCACTACTAGTATAGTATATTAGGATATTTGCATAAGCATTCGTATTTATTTTGGTTAACTTTATCAAGTTTAGGTATCAATGTTATATTTGTTTTGTAAAAATAATTTAGAAGTTCTGATTTTCTATGCTCTAAAACAATCTATGTAACTTTGAAACCATCTGGTCTCCAAAAGTTTGGTAAAATTCTCCAGTGAAACAATTTGCCTGGTTTTGGTTTTTGGCTGTTGGTTTGTTTTTTGTGAACAGTTTCTCTATTTCTTTTATTAAAATTGTTCTGTTTAAATTTTGTTTCTACTGAGGTTGATTCTAATAACCATATTTTCCTTAAAAATTATATCATTTAGGTTTTCAAATTTATCTGCATAGAATTTTTTATTTTCTCTGCATTAGTCACTCCTTGTCATTTCTCATTTTTTACATTTGTGTTTTCTTCCTTTATTTACCTTAAATTAGCCAGTGGTTTGTTAATTTTTCAAGAAACCAGAATTTTATTTTTTTAATTTGCTGTTTTTCTATTCACCTAATTCTGTTTTTATCATTTCTTCCCTTGTGCTCCCTTTTGGTTTATTTTGCTGTTTTTTTTCCTAGTTATTTGATTTAGGAATTTAATTCATTTATGTTCATTCTTTCATTTTTATTGATATAGGTGTTAAGGCTACAAATTTTCATCTATACTGCTTTACATGGATTCTGATATATAGTGTTTTCATTATCTTTCAGGAATTCTTTGTTTGTAGTACCCCTTTCATCATAGAATTACATAATAGGTTTTAAAATTTCCAGGTAGAAGAGTCTTTTTATTTTCTAGTTTTTTTTTACTTTAAAATATTTTGAAATAAATTTAACAAGGTACAAAACCTACATCTAGTTTTGTTTTTAATTTCACTTAGGACTGGTATCAGGGTGTTATTTTTAATATTTCCACTTTATAGAAACTGTTTTGTGTCCTAAATGTCCTTTTTTTTCCGAAGGTTCCATGTATATATTTTTTTCTCCAAGATTTACCTCACTGAATGTATAGGAATTACAACGAACTAGAGTGACAATAATTTAAGTGAAACACACACATAAACTGTGAACCAAAAAAGGCAGACACACTATCATTATTAGGTAGATAAACCTCCATTCTCCCAGTTAGGATCTTTGTTGCGAATCTGATAGCAAATGTGGTTGCCGAGCCTTTGGGGCCCTCCTAAACACTGGAACACAAGTCATTGTGATGCCAGGTAGTACCCGTGGGTGGCGGGAAATTATTTTGAATGGACTCAGAAATAACTCTCAAATTGGAAAATGGATTGATAAAACCTTGTAGGTGGGTTCTTTTGAGCTGATACACATCCAGTGATTGTAACTGATCCTGCTGAATGTACTGTGGCAATGGATACTTTAAGCTCCCAGTGGAACACACACTTTAGACAAGCAGTAGGGTTTTTAAAGTGGCAATTCCATAGGACACCTCCTGTTTGGATAGAATGTTTAAATATGAGGTTGGGGTGGTGGGAAGAAGAAACTCAGACAGGCTGATACATAACATACAATTAGTCCCTTTTCACTCTTCTTTTACCCTTCTCATGCCTACTTCTGGGAAACAAGCTACTGGTATTTGCAAGTGGCAAAAAAGAGTGGGGCTGACGGGTGGAAGACTTTAATTTGGTGCTTCTCCCACTGCCCAATTATGCTTGCTGGATATGGAAGATTATGGGTAACAGTGATACTGATCATGGATACGAGGTGACAACTACACTGGAAGTCTTGGTATGGTCCACAAGTCAGGAAGTGACAGAGATGTTCTAGAATAGTACAGTGTGTAAAAGGAAGAAACTGCTGAGCCCCTGAGGATGAATCTGTCCAGATGGTGTTGATTAGATATGGTGAGGATTGGGAAAAGGGTGAAGAGTTTGCTTCAGGGACTCATCACACCATTCACATCGCTGTGGAAAGAGAACAGCAACTCTCGTAAAGAAGGAACACTTCAGATCCTGGGAGATCAGGGGTGGGGAAGGGACCACTAAACTCTCTTGCATTGTGTATCTCTGGAAGAATGCACAGAAAGAGGACGAAGATGGGAAGATGCATTTATTCTTGTACCTATAGAATTTTGAACCATGTATTTTATGTATTCTTAAAAACTATTAAAAATTTAAAGATTAAAAGAAGTGTACCTAAATCTGGAACTAAAATCTAGAAATTAACATTCCCAGCTGTAAAGCTAGGGTGCTGTATAGTAAGAACCTAAAATATAAAAAAAATAAAAATACAAGTTAGATTTTCTTTTAACAGTAATATACAAATTAATTTCTAGTATGAAAATGTTTCTAGGAATGTATATATACAAGAATAGTGTAAGCTGTTAAATTAACTTTATTTTTATTTAATATAACTGATGATGTTAACAGACAAATATATTTTAATGTAACAAAAATTATAATTGCTAAGTTTACCATCTATATTTTAAAGGATTTCACAATTATTTTAATATAGACAAAGGCTTAATATTTTAATTTTACCCATTTTTGAAATGTAAAATACATGATTATAATAATACCCATACTACATATCTTACAGTTTTAAAGTTTTAGCTAAAACATATAAGTCTCTGCAGGTAAAAGCATAAGTTCTCTTATACCTATGACAAATAAAATGTATTACTAATAAAGTGCCACTGGATTAGACAATGCCATTTCAACTATTTTCTTTTTGGAGAGGAGGACAAAAACAGTATAGAGCTAGTAATTTGCACTATACTTTGTAACAAGCACAAGAGTGCTTATTTATAGTAGATATTAACCACAATAAAGAATTCCTTTCAAGAATGGTCACAACTATGACTTATGACAAGCTGTATAGTCATCACTGAATAAAGTTTATATCCAGAGCTTTAAAAATGTGCAATCTTGAACTAAGATAAACTTAAGTCTACCAATATCAAGACACAGTTTTAGGGACTTTATATAAATAAAGCAATCTCTCTCAATTGTAAAATAGGTTTCGACCTGTTCTAAGGAGACAGAGATAGTGGTGGATGGTAAAGTTTGGCAAGTATGTTTTTAGAAGGTGAAAGCCTGATATGCATTGCTATAAGATGCATCTTTCATGAAAGGAAAACATGCTAATTAGATGTATACAGCACTTTTCAGGCACTTGACCTCACTTGGTAGTTACCTTGATGTTCAGATGGTTATTTAATGAAAAAACATTATATAGAACTTCAAGTCATGTTCCCACAGAACATCTGTGTTCCGTAAGCTAAATCCAAATGTTCCCTGCTAAAATCAAATAATGCCATATACCCAATTCAGAGAAAAAAATTTAATAAAGTTAATAGATTGAATTTTCTCAATTTTAAGATTTTCCACAATAAATTTTTCTTAAGCTTTTGTTGCCTGTTACTTGCCTGAATGGTAGGGAAAAAAAAAGGCTTGAAAACTATAAAGTACTCTGCTTAGATGATATCAGAAAATTTTAAACTGTTGACCAGTTCAATATAATATACTGTTTATGGAAATATGCTTATAGTTCACACATTTTCTGCTTAAGAGCCATATTTTCTCATAATAAATTTGTTCCTAGTTCGTATTACAGAATTCAATATGTAAACATTTTAGTGTACCCAAAAAAGTACTATGAATTTTTGTTCTGTTGTCCCTAAATATGTTTGAGAATCACATCAAAGTTTGGCTCTAAAACTATCTCTGGGTTCTGGGCCAAAGGAATGCTTTCAGATATATCATTAAGGATAAGGGTCTAAGATAAGACTACCAAATTATTTTCTAAAATGAAAAAAAATATGGCAAGATTCCAGTATAGATGTTACTAATGTTCTCATTTTTTTCTTGAATATTTAGTATATGGTTTAAGTATGTTGATATTATGGATTTTTGTTTGTATGTATCACTCTATTATAATTTGGGAAAAATTTGTAATATACTTTCAGGCAGTTAGCTTTGAAATAATGAAACTTCAGCACTTAGCACAAAGAGCCCTGAGAACAATGCATTCAAATTACAGTTCAACTAGAAATAATCTAATTGAGAAACTTTAAAGTACAAAAACAAATTCTGGAAAAGCTGTAAATTAAAAAAAAAAAACAGTTACCAACATTTGAGGCACTACCAGACTACAGTACTTTTAAGAGTTGGAATGACGTTGTAAAAAGAACAAACATACAAAGCTATGTGTGCACATGCACACTAATTGTGCTATAATGAAAAGTTGTGTCCCCAAATTTTATAGCCTAAACATTTTATTGCAGCATCTCCTATTAAAGATTTCATGCTCTGGCTGCAGGAGAGTTCTGATAATTGTTATAAAGCATTGGTACAGAATTTTGTACCATAAATGGAAACGTATTCAAGAGCTTGGTTAGCAATAATTTCAAGTGACTGACAGCCCTTGGAGGGGAGCATAAAAGAAACATCATAATTATGTTTATGATGCAAATGCTAAGTCAAAGTAGCAATAATTTGATCTATTTCAGAGGGTATACAACTTTGTAGCAAATAAGGTAAAACAAAGTCTTCACAGTAGAAATAAAATATGTTGTTCTAGAAAGAAACAAATATTCCACTTGTTACTATAATATTGTATATAAATTGGTGAAATGCCTACAGACAAAAAGGTGTCACTGTATAATCTATCAATGTGACAGTCTACATTCTATATATGGTAACTTTGACATTTAACACATTTGCTACAAAAAAGTACAACAAATACTAGGAATCAACTTTTAACATTTCTGATGTCAAAAAAGAATGAAGTCACTTCTGTTCTGTTAAAAAATATGTTTCCTGCTTCCTTTTAATACAATTTATAAAGCTTTTCTAAATGAAATATATTGTTCTAGAGAAACATGTACTGACTTATGTGAAAATAAACAGTCCCATATCTTTAAAATCTATACTTATAATTAATTATATGACAGAAGAGTATTTATACTCATTATAGTAATTAAAATGAAATATTTAAGCATAAATAGCTTTTGCCATTCAAGATATGAAGGTACAGATGCATTATTATAATTTATATACACTTACCTCACAATTGAAAATATGTTTATGTGAAGTTTGACAAATTATGAAGAACAAGGGCATGCCAATCCAGAATTAATACTAAACCAGAACATCAGTGTGGTTAACTGAGGTCATATGAATGACCAGCAAGTAACACAGACTGATAACTTTTTGGAGCTCCTGTGGGTAACAATGCCAACCAGTCCCAAGTAAGATACATATTACAGAGTACTAAAAAACTAGAGCAGTATGTAGTAGATACTTAAATGGAATACTGGAAAGAATTTAGTCTAGTTACTAACTGTGCTTTGGATGGGAAAAACTAAAATGTTACACTAAAAATGATTAACTACAACCTCAATATTTCTTGTGCTTTAGAATTCCTCTTGCATTTCCTTAAAGTATCTTGCTTCTTCTCCAAATGGGTTTGCTGAGGCCAATACAAGATTTAAAAGTGTGTGCAAACTAAGTAACTAAAACTTTGGGATCTTCTGTTCCTAATGCTATTTCCAGTCACTGAGTAGACCAGTTACAGCATCATACATATTTTCCTCTAGATGATAGGTACAAAGGCCTTTTAGAAGTCAAAGTATGATGGGAGAGGTCTCATAATGAGTCTTAGAGAATGAAGTTATTACTGAAATGGTGATTTTGTTCTAAGTTTCACTGCAATATAATGACTGGTATTGAGTCAAAGGTCCTCACAAACCCTGTGACAATGCCTAGAATTCTGGAAATATAGATATATGATCCAAAAGACTAAACAGAAATGTAGCAGAATCACCTAAAATACTTTTTAAAATAATTGTTTATAGAATTCTTTCCTAGATATATTTCACACCAGTAACTGAATCAAGTCACAAGACAATCAGATAAAATACATATACTTCTTAAGTTAAATAATAATCATCACATAAAGTGACTTTTCTTCTATGATTCACTTTCATGTTAGAAAAAATATACATAAATTTAACAAATGTTCCAAATCAATTTAAAGTAAGAATTTCCAGTTTTGTCTAACAAATATTTTGATGTCAAAAAAGTCTACTTAAAAATGGCTGAAAAGGAGTGACTACTACAAATACCAACATTTATTCAACATAATTGATAAAAAGTGCTACATAGTATCCTGTAAAGCAGGTCACTCCCTTTAATAAAGAGAGAAAACAAGAGTTAAAGGCAAAAACACAAATGGAAACTTCCTATTTTTATGTTGAATACAAAGGCCACAAATAAAAACCTATAGTTTTAACCAACCTCCTTTGCCACTGTCCTTTGTGTCTTCCTTACAATATGACTTGCTAACTATCACAAAACAGTTTAATGCCTCTGTCAACCACAAGAAAGTACTAAAATCCCCATAATATAGGTTATATTAAGTCTACCAGCAATTTGGCAAAGAACAGAATGACTGAGGTAATACAGGTGGGCTGCACATGGTTACTAAGATAACTGGCACTCTTTGATAACATGATTTTTGTTTAAGGATCTGTACTTGCCACACCCATGCTGAAACTGACAATTCCAATCCATAATCTACTTATTCTATGATATTAAGTTCGAAATTAATGCAGAGCAATTTAACTTAAATGTGGTGCTTCAATACCACTAGATGCTACATTGTTTGATTTAAAACCCTGGTTTATTTATCATTTAACTAAAATTTAGGAACGATTTGCTCAGACAAATCACATCTGCTGAAGCTATCTTGTCTGTTTCTTAGACTTACATACTGAAAACCAGAAGAAAGTTATAGGAAAGACACCTACAAAATTTAAAAAAAAGAATTATACATCTTGATCATTTTTTTAAATTACGAATTGCCTGCAAAACTAACTCAGCACAATTTCAAAACAATTAAAAAAGAAATGAGGTTGCTTATGAACGCCATAGCTTTGGTGACAACTTAGAACCAAACTTTAGATCTGCAGTTGATCCAGACCTAAACATTTTGCTCATGCCTGATGTTCCCGTTTATTTGCAGGGCTTTATGGCTACAGCACATTCTTCACTCATTGCACACATGACAGACACCTAGAAGGAAAAAAATGCAGGCAAAAATGTATTCAAAAGGCAATACATATATAAGATATAGTTAATTCATCATACATTGGATATTTGTGGATATTTTATACATACTGATTTTGTAAAGAGGTATTCCAAGATCAAATAATCTACCTTTTTTTACAGTTTTCTAAAGCTAAATTTCTCAAATTGTGGTTTTTAAGAAAACTTTCAGGGAACAGGAGAATAAGAACTATAAATGTTTCAATACTTATTAGACGTTATACTTCTGAGAGTTACAACAAGATAAAGTAAGCCACCTTCACTCTTTAGTATTCCCATAACATCCTTTCTCATCCTTAAGAATAGTTCAGGCTGATCTTCAAAACAAATTTGGAATTGACAGTGTCTATGTAGTAAAAAATGAACTTTGATACTTTCTTTGGTAATGGCCATGGTAAAAGGTATCATGGGAAAACTGCCTAGTTCTAGAGATCATTTTCAACATTTCAGCAGTATTTAAAAGCTGTATTTCACATATAGTATTTTATGCTAACTAGTTTAGGTCAAAGTTTTTATAAAATGATTTAAAAAAACAATCTCTCCATAAGTCTTTACCTGTACATCTTCACCTGCATTATATTTTCCTTCTATTTCTTTGCCTAGTTCACCTTCTGGCAGCTTAAGATCCTCACGAACTTCACCAGTTTCTGTCAGCAGGGAAAGGTAACCATCCTGAATGCATATCAGCTATTGAAAGAAATTATATCATTTGCACTGATTAGATTACACCCACTCCTTTGTAATTTTTACATAAATTGCCAATTATATTAATTTTTATCAGTACACAGTAATACATTTTGGTGCTTAAGAATGCTACACATACAAAAGCATAAAATAGGTACAGACAAAAAATATAAGTTCATTCCTTCCTGCACTCTCCCCTCCCGCAAATCTCTAGGTTATTAAACAGTTTAGGCTTTTTTATAGAGTATCCTGAAGTTACGTACACAATATATAGTTGCTTTAAAAAATAAATGAGATATTACAAGTATTTTTCAGCAAGTTGTTTTCACTTAATATATCTTAGAAATCTTTCCGTTTTGGAAAATATGGACCTACCTTAGTCTCTCTAATCACTTCACAACTGCAAAGTTATACTGTAACTGATTTAACCATTTTTTGTATTAGTGGGCATAAAAGTTATTTTCAGTTTTTCATGATTACAAACAATGTGTTTTATAATTTGATTATGAACAAACTGAAGTGGAAAATTTTTGGTCTCCAGCTCACTGCTAACAACACTAGATTTTTTAAAAAAGAAAAACATTAGCTTGCTGATGACATTAATGAAACAAAACCAGTCATCAACCTAACCTGCAAAAAAGCACAGTATTGATATCATTGAATTTCTTTCATTACAGGTATGAGGAAACAGCCAGGCCACATTAATTTATTCTAAAAGCATGTACACCATCAGTGTGCCTAGAATTTTAAGGTTTTTTTTTAAAATTGGGGTATTATTGCTTTACAATGTTGTGTTAGTTTCTACTACACAACGAAGTGGAGTTCCCTGTGCTATACAGCAGGTTCTCAGTAGTTACCTATTTTATACATATTAGTTAGTGTATGTATGTCAATCCCAATCTCCCAATTCATCCCACCTGCCCTTTCCCCACTTGGTGTCCGTACATTTGTTCTCTACATCTGTGTCTCTATTTCTGTCTTGCAAACAGGTTCATCTGTACCATTTTTCTAGATTCCACGTATATGCGTTAATATATGATATTTAGTTTTCTCTTTCTGACTTATTTCACTCTGTATGACAGTCTCTAGGTCCATCCACATCTCTACAAATGACCCAATTTCATTCCTTTCTGTGGCTGAGTAATATTCCATTGTATATATGTACCACATCTTCTTCATCCATTCGTCTGTCAATGGGCCTTTAGGTTGCTTCCATGACCTGGCTATTGTAAATAGGGCTGCAATGAACATTGGGGTGCATGTGTCTTTTTGAGTTATAGTTTTCTCTGGGTATATGCCCAGTAGTGGGATTGCTGGGTCATATGGTAATTCTATTTTTAGTTTTTTAAGGAACCTCCATACTGTTCTCCATAGTGGCTGTATCAATTTACACTCCCACCAACAGTGCAAGAGGGTTCCCCTTTCTCCACACCCTCTCTGGCATTTATTGTTTGTAGATTTTGTGATGATGGCCATTTTGACCAGTGTGAGGTGATACCTCACTGTAGTTTTGATTTGCTTTTCTCTAATAATTAGCGATGTTGAGCATCTTTTCATGTGCCTCTTGGCCATCTGTATGTCTTCTTTGGAGAAATGTCTATTTAGGTCTTCTGCCCATTTTTTGATTGCATTGTTTGTTTTTGTGATATTGAGCTGCATGAGCTGTTTGTATATTTTGGAGATTAATCCTTTGTCTGTTGATTCGTTTGCAATTATTTTCTCCCATTCTGGGAGTGGTCTTTTTTTTTTTTTTTTTCTGGGAGTTGTTTTTTTGTCTTGTTTATGGTTTCCTTTGCTGTGCAGAAGCTTTTAAGTTTCATTAGGTCCCATTTGTCTAACAGGTTTTATAAAAGGCAATCACCCAGCATACCAGATGCTACCATTGACATACACAAAAAGAGTTAAAGACATGGTCCCTGGTCCCCTTTAGCCCCTATGACATAACACAGGCATACCACAGAGGTAGAGTTTCAAAGCTCTCCTCTATGGCACTACCAACTCTGGCAATGGCTTTCCACAGAAACCCCACCTACCACCGGAGATTTCAGTTTTTACACATGTCTACAATCTCAAAAACAAAAAACCATCCTACTGAGCCACCACAAACACTTTTAATTAATCTTTTGGTCACTCAAACATTTGTGAGGTAGTTGGCAGAAAAGCGGGAAGCAAGGAGGTTGAGTTGAGACAGAAGTGTAATTTTTAAACAATTAACCACAGGCTCATCTTTTTTTATTTCAGCTCTTTTAACAATTCCCTGAAGTAGAACTTGTCAATTTCAAGAGTTAAAGGTTCCCACTCCACTAGTGACTGAACCACATAAACCAAATAATAATACTGATATTTTGGTATTTATATGGTATTTTATTTTTTAAAGGGAATTAATAAAATAAGCCATGGGATGAAATATAAAGCATTTCAAATACAAAAAGATACAGACATATTATAAAACATCTAAAATATATATTTATAAATATTAAATATTAAAATAAATTGCTATAAGAAATAAAATTTCAAAAATAAGCTAAGCTACAGAAAAGTAAAATTAAATAATAAAAATGAATTATTTGATCTTAAATAAATTTAAAATTTTTCAGATATTGAGAAAAGTTGCAAAAATAATGCAATAAAATCCTTTATCTTTTACCTAGATTTACTCTTTGTTAACATTTAACCACATGTGCTGTTTTTCCCTCTCTGTATATATGGAATATATAAAATGCATACCATACACATTCTTATTCTTTTCTTATTTTTGCTGAACCATTTGAGAGTAAGTTTCAAACATCATGACTCTTCAGCAATAATACTTCAGTGTGTTTTTCCCAAGAACAAGGACATATTCTTACATAGCCACAGTTTATTTTTCAAAATCAGGAAATTCAATATTGCTAACATATTATTCAATATATAGTCCATATTCAAATTTGCCAATTGTCCCAATATTGTCTTCGATAACAATTTTTCCCTTTCAACTCCAGGATCATGCCTTGTATTTATTTGGCTGTCATGTCAGTTTAGTCTCTTAATTTGGAACAGTTCCTGACCCTTTGTGTTGCATGACATTGACATTTTTGACGAGTACAGGTTTACTGTATTATAGAATGTTGCTCAGTTTGAGTTTGTTTTCTAATGAGTCAGCTAGCGCATTTTTGGAAGGATTACTACATATATGATGTGTCCTCAGAGTATCACATCAAGAGACAAATTATGTCACTATGTCCTATTACTGGTGATATTAACTTTGATCACCTGGCTAAGGTAGTATCTGCAAGATTTTTCCTCTCTCAAGGTATCACTTCCCCTTTTGTAATTTTCAATCTTGAAAAAAAAAGCTAACGGTGTCATTTTTTTGTTTCAAGCATATTTTTGTGCAACTTTTTCAATCTTCCCTCAAAGCCCTCTCTGACGCTGTAGAGCTGGAAGGAGAGGATGGTAAGAAAACAGTTATAAGTCAATTCTAAATATTTCCTTCTGATTCTTCACCTGTAAGCAATCTACTTATTTGATAACTTTGAGATGTTTATGAACAATTTTTTTTTTGGTAGAGAGAGTAATCATTTTGCTAATAGAAAGCAAGGAGACAGGAGAGGGCAGAGTCAGAAAACTTGTAATAGAGGATTCAGGCATGCAGTGGTGTAGCAAGCTGCTGAATGACATTTGAAATTATACCATACACCCAAAATAGTAGTACCAGAATGTGGTATCTGTCATTTCCTACTAAAAGAATCCAATGTATGGTGCTATTTCTCTCCATAGGGCTCCTGGGAAAATGGATAATTCCAGGTCCACAGTAGGAAGTATACAAGATCAGAAAGCATGGTGCTATTAAAGACCACTAGGTCCATATCAAAGGGATTCAGGAGCTAACCAGAATAAGGTCTGGAATAAAGAAAGAACAATTTGATAATCAATAATGATAATAACTACAATGGATTGAAACATAAATGTGTTTAAATGCTTGAGTTCATAGTGAAAAAAAAATTTCACTGGTCATCTTCAGTAGATACCAGGAAACCAACTAATTTTGAAAACTGGTACTTAAAGGGAAAGAATCAAGTATTTATATTGGCTTTCCTATTATACACTGTACCACAGGGTAAACAAAAAAGCTGAAGGAAACCTTCTCTTATAGAAGTGTTCTGGCTTTTAAAGAAAAAAAAAGTAACAGATGATTACTTTGTCTCCTTTAATAAATTAATGGATTAAGGCAATTATATATCTAATAACATCACAAAAAAAAAAACCCATCAGGGGCTTCCCTCATGGGGCAGTGGTTAAGAATCTGCCTGCCAGTGCAGGGGACATGGGTTTGAGCCCTGGTCCAGGAAGGTCTCACATGCTGCAGAGCAACTAAGCCCTTGTGCCACAACTACTGAGCCTGCGCTTTAGAGCCCACAAGCCACAACTACTGAGCCCACGTGCCACAACTACTGATGCCCGTGTGCCTAGAGCCTGTGCTCTGCAACAAGAGCAGCCACAACGAGAAGCCTGCGCACAGCAACGCAGAGTAGCCTCCGCTCACCACAACTAGAGAAAGCCCACACACAGCAACGAAGACTCAATGCAGCCAAAAATAAATTTAAAAAAATTAAAAAAAAAAAAAGACACCATCAGACTCATTTACTTGATGGTTGCACAGAATATCACCTACGGAGTAATTTTTGTTAAAGAAAAGAAGAAGAAAATAAAAATCTAAACTGGATCTGATCAAGTCTGTACATCTAATTATCAATTTTCAGGAAATACGTGGGACAAAGGAAATGCAATTAGCAAAATACAGACTGCGTGAAAGTCTACAGAACAACTTATCTAGTTTCTTCATCAAAAATGGAGGGGAAGAGAGAGAGAGAGAGGGAGAAAGAAGGGAGGAAAGAGAGGGAAGAGAGGCTCAAATGCATGTCTGAGAGAGGAGAACCTATAAAGTAGATTTAAGAGTTACCTCAACCAATTTCAATGCGTGGACTTTTATTTAGGTCCTGATTTAGAAAAACTGTAAAACAAAAACAGTAACTATCACATCTGAAAAAGCAAAACGCAAACAAAAGAACAAAGACAATTAGGAAAATGTAGATATTGATTGGATATTTGAAGATATTAAGGAATTACTAATTTTGGGGGTGCCACAGTATGCTGTTTTTTACAGCCCATACCTTTTAAAAATGTGTAGCAAAATATTTGCAGATGAAATGATAAATGATATAACATCTGGGATTAGCATCAAAATAACCAAGAGGTAAAGGGTACAGCAAATAAAAATAGATGGTGGGGTACAGATGAAACAAGATTGGTTATGTACTGATAATTGTGGAAGGTGGATGATGGGTACGTGAGGTTCATCAGATTTTGAAAATGTTCACAATAAAAAGTAAAAAAGAAAAATGCTATAGTATATCAGAATTCTAGAAAGAGCACTGTAACCACTAAATAGTGGGGGGTACAGGGAGCTGAGGAAGCAAAGCATGAACTGAAAGGAAGGATATGGGGAGAGTAAGTGACTGCAGATTCTATCCATGATGTGGTCTGGTAAGAAAGAACATGAAAAAGGAGAATTATGGGGGAACTTTTTTGCTTGTATTTGTATTACTGGTATACAACAGAAGAAGGCTGGAGAAGGAATAGCATCATTACAGGTGGCTTAGCCCTAATTTCTGAATTTAATTTTATTTCTCAATCTATTTCAAAACAGTCAGACTTTTAGGTGAGACCTCCTCCTTTCTCCTTCTTCCTTTTCCTCTTCCGGCAGCACTCTCAAACTACTTCTTTAGAGCTGCTGGTCCCTGGGGAGAACTGAATGTTTGATCATTGTTATCAGACAACACAAGGAAATAACACTATCATCAACTAGAGTGTTATCTGACACACCAAGCCATAAAGTTGGGTATGCACAGCAGCACTCCATCATTAAGTAGAAGCTGCATATGTGAGATCAACTTGAGCAGCTCCTGAAAGCACCAACAAGTTGTATGAGACTTGGAAGCACCTTCTTCTGCAACATCCACAATTTCTCCCTCAACTTGTACCGATGACTTTGTGGGGAGTTCCCTATTACCACCTGACTGAAAAACAAAATTCAGAATGGTTTCTAGATGGTTATGCGTAGTCTGATGAAACTATTCAGAGGTGGCCCTGAAAGACAGTGGGGATGAGAACTTCATGTACTGGACTTGAAAGAGGAGAGAACCAAAGGTTTGGATTTACACTGATTATGGGCAAGGGCTAAGAGTATGGATGGAAGGTCAACAAAACTGAAAGAAAAAGATGGGAAAATTGCTGACAATAAGGTCTGGGAAAGTGGTACGCGGAGGGTCCTCTCCAAATAGTTAGAGAATGTGTCCATATAAATGCTTACCAAGGGGACATGCTACCGAGGAGGCAGACAATTAGGTGACAAGATGATTCTACCTGTGAATGTCATTCAGCTTCTTTTTGTAGTCTTCCCAGTCCTTGTTCAATTGGCTCACGAACAATTGGCCACAGTGGCATGGGCTCAATGACACCGGTTTTCTCTCACCAAGGCTGATCTGACTACAGCCACTGCTGGTACCTCATAGCAGAGACCAATACAGAGTCCCTGATATGGCACCATTTCCCCAGGGGAAGAGCCAGCTACCTGGTAACATTGTACTCCCTCCCTCATGGAAGAGGCAGCAGTTTGTGCTCACTGTAATAGATCCTTACTCCACATATAAACTTGCCTCTGCTGCCTGCAGTGCTTCTGCTAAAATCTCATGTGTGGATTTGTAAACTGTCACATTACTGTCAGTACCTCACATAGTATCATTTCTGGCTAAAAAATTCATTTAACAGGCAAAATAAAAAGACAACAGGACAATGCTCAGAGAATTCACTGGTGGTCCATGTCCTCCATCATTCTAAGACAGTTTGCCTGTGTGCATTTGCCTATTGAAGACTCATCTTTGCCTCCTGCTGAATGACACACTCTGGGCCTGGGTGCTATTTTACAGGTTAAATATATTCCAATATATGGTACTATTTCTCCCATAGGTAGAATATATAGGTCTAGGAACCAAAGGTAGGAGACTCTTCTCACTATTACCCTCAATGATACTGTAGCAAAATATCTGTTTCTTGTCCCTGCAGTACTGGGATCTGCTGGTTTAGAGGTTTTCTACTCCAAAGAAAGACTGCTTTTACCAGGGAACACAAAGATTGCACAGAACAGGTATAAATTATAAAAAGACTTTAGGCACAAGGAATTCATAGCATCATTATTTTCTTTGTTGTTCTATTTTAGTTGCAACAACAAAATTCAACTCCATATCCAAAAGACATACCACTTATTTGAAGAATATACTAGGATTTAATATTCACAGTTTTGGCAATTCATCAATAATCCAAAGATGCACAATATACACTTCAACATGTCCTGTAGTGATTAGTTTTCCTTCTGAAAAGTGGTCTTTAAATGACAGGTTAAACTTTAGTAAATGCAGAAAAGGCATTCAACTTGTGGTGTAGTGCACAGGAACACAGAACTTTCTAAAGAAATATGACTCAAGTGTGTACCAGAGTTTGAACAAGTGTTTCTATATTTAAGAGTCTTGGGATTCCCAAAGGTATCTGGGTGTATTTGTATTTTACACCATCAGTGAGCCCCAGATAACCATAACTACTTTTGGGAGAAGTGATGGAAATTAGCAATTCCAATCCAAGCTACATCTTGGAATGGAATTCAGGAGACAATTTTCCTTTCATTCTGAACTTATGTTAAAATATGTAAAATTAAAATTGTAAATATTGATACATTTCTTTTCCTAAACAAAGACTTACTTTTTAATTATTATAATGAACAGATATATATATTTCACTTTAGCTGTCAAACTGGCACTTGAAATACTGAATTCAGCAAATACAAAGGACTACATGTAGCTAAATAATAAGTAGAAATTTAATCAAGGCACTTGGAAAGGTGAGTGAAGACCACCATAGGACAATAAATATAACTGGAAAGGCTCATGGCTAAAAAAAGGCTAATTTTTTTTAATGAACAGAAATAAGTATTCTATGGTGACTTGATAATGAAGGGATGTGATCACTGAGTGCTCACTCTGCAAGGCACTATTCTAAGAATTAACTAATTAAACCTCACAGTGATTCCATGAGGAGTTTATTATTCTTATCCTTATTTTATAAAGAAAGGCAGGTGAGAGATTAAATAACTTGCCAACCAAGGTCATGCAGTTAGTAAGTGCCAAAGCAAGGATCTGGACCCAGACTGTTAGGCTTGAGTCATTCTCTGATCCGCTCTGGAACACAGACTACATACCAAAGGCTGGGACTACGGCGAGGCAAGTGAGGCACTTGTCTTGGGTGCAAAATTTAAGGTGGCACGCGCACACACACACACACCCCCCTCAGTGATCAGGTTAATGTAATATTTTTAAAAATTAGAATTAATGCATAAATTCTATAATGAACAAAATATCAGACAGGATCAGGCCCCTGTGTGGCTTGGCATTGTTTCTGGTACTGTCTTTATTTAAAATTTTATGCTTGAGGCAAGGGCCTCACTCATCTTATACCCCTCATCCTAGTCCAGGTCCTGCTTTATCTCAAAATAAAACCCAAACCAAAATTTTCCTTTATGTTAAATCTTGAGCTCCAATCAATGACTGGCTAATTTGATCACTGTAGTAGTCATCTGAACTACTTATACCATCTTTCTGAAACACTCAAGGGTAAAAGCTTTGTATATTGAATGAATATTAATGAATATTGAATATTCAAAGCATTCACACGTTAAGAATGAAAACAGAAATCTATTTTTGGCAAAAGAAAATTCTATGCTTAGCTTTAGTTGGCTGTACTATCTTTACCTCATTGAGTAATCATGTATTCATTTAACAAATGTTTATTGAGCATCCACTATATGCCATGTCTAAATTAGGTGCTCCAAGAATAATGGAATGATTAAGTGAAGTTTTTATACAGAAAAAGGGGAAGCAGAAAAAAAAACTACTTTGAGGGAATTATGGAGTACATTTTCTCATTAATCTTCATATTATCCCTCCTTTGTAGATGAGAAGACTGAGGCTCAGAGAGGTTGCGTAATTTGTCCAACATCACCCAGCTTGAAAGTGGCAGAACTAGATCAAAACTCAGGTCTGCCTGACTTAAAAAAAATCTTGCTATTATTATACTAAGACAATTCAAATTTCTATGAAGACTTCAAAGCAACCTAGAAAACATTTGTAAGTGGGAAAATGAAAACATAAAACTGCTTACTAGATTAAAACTGTGCAAAAATATGTTTACATATGGACAAAAAGTAAAAGGAAATCATTGGATAATTGCAGTTAATGGTGACATTCTTTAAAAATTATACAACACAATATGAGGTATAGAAAGGAACAAGTTTAAATTGGGTAAAACGAATTCGAGTGTCACACTTGTATTTTTCACTATGTAAAATGAAAAGAGTTCTATATATAATATGCTTGATAAAGAAATTGCAGACTTTCAAGAAAGACTTTAGTTATGATTAATCTGAGCTCCCACATTCTATGAGGTCAGTGGTTTGGTTACCATCAATACTCCAAACAAGAAAACGCTATCATTAAACATGACTTATCCAAATGCATAATTGGAACTAAAACTTGCAGTTTATATCTATAATTTAACAAAAGGTCACAGCATGGTCACTGAATACAAATAAAACAATTACGAAGTTTTTGTATCTTCTTCACCATATTCAGTGACCATACACTTTATCCTTTGTATTTATGGCTTTCAACTTATTTCCCTATTTAAGAATACCAAATTCTGACACACATTCACTAATACAAATTTGGTTGGTGGAACATGAATTCCAACAATTTCTTGAGTCTTAGGTCTGGTAAGGGAAAAGAAATACCTGGAAAGTATTTACAACAAAGAGAAATAATTTACAACATGGAAAATAGTAATTTTACTAAACATTGGACTCACAATATGGAGTCACTTGATTTGAGAAATAATAAGTGTTCAAATTTTTTAAAATGCAAGAATGTTAAAAAGTGGCAAACTAGCAGTCATCCTAGATAAGGTACCAAGTGTTAAATAGCACTATCTATTTCTCCAATTTCTAAAATAAGTGGTACTTAACAATTGGTTAGAAAAACCTACAAAACTACTTGTGGGTTTTATTAAATTACAATGGACAGTAGAAAGTATTTGCACCTTCAGGAAACAAGCAGCATTCTAAAGGAAATTAGTACTTACTTGATAATCATTTCTCTTAATATTTGGAACATCCATGTTGTGAGTAGAAGGGCAAATATCTTCATATTTTTTGCCCGTGAAAATATCAATTCCAACAAGGTGAACCTAACAGAGACGAGAGAACAGGAAACTGTTTAATCTTTGCCAAGATATCACTCATTACATACACAGACGCATAATACTAAAGCTGATTATGACAGATTCTTTCTCCTTCCAAGGTCATCTAATTTTACTTTCTTAAAAAAAAAATGTAGTGGTCATACAACTGAGAAGCAGTGAACAACTAAACAGTATCATGACATATCAAGACCCAATATCATATAGTCTAGTAATTCAATCATAAGAGTGATTAAGAACAATGAATTTAGGTTCGTTAGAATGTTAGAACAGGTTTTCTCATTTGTAAACTGAATAGATTGTCTAAGTCACTAGGATTCAGGAAAGTTTCAGTTCCCAGTTAATGAAACATTATAAGGGCCCAAGAAGGAAATGTTACCTTTCAGTATTCAAATAGCTGATCACCCAGTAATTGTGGGAAGAAAAAAAAAAGTGTCATTATACACTCTTATAACTACAGAAACCTCATGTTCTGTAATGGAATACAAATGATCAAAATCCCAACACCAAGAAAGACCTGGAAGGGCATTTACCTTCGCATGACCGTGCTTTCCAGTTTTGGAAGTTGACATCTCCACTATTTTGCATGGTCGTCCTTTGAGCACCACGAAGCCGTTTTTGCGCAGGGCCGAACACTGCATAGGGTAAGTGCTGGAAGCCCCAGCATCTCCAGTAGTGAAATCAATTTCGTCCGCCATGGTGGGCTGGGGAGATGGTTGCTTTTCTGAGGGTACTATGCAAAAAGTTTGTTTGCTTTTTAACAACTGGCATGCAGGCAGGGAAACGCCTCATTTCGGAGAGGTTACGAGCCACGCATCATGGATCTATTATTTTTGCATTTATAGAACACCCACCCAGAATAGTGGGGACTTTCTAACTCCGGCCTTACAAACTTTTCCATCCTTCGGTGGGGAGGTGGGAGGGAAGTCGCAGAAGAGCTCGTTGAAGGGGGGGGAATACCCGCCCAGGGCGCTCACCCGCGCTGGGGGCAGCAAATCCCGGCCCCACCGTCCCACTGCAGGAGGAGCCGGTGACTTTCCCGCACCGCGCCGCGCCTCCCGGCCCTCCGCCGCCGCCCGGATCCTCACTGCGGGGGGCCCAGCCCAGGCCTCATGTCCCCACGAAGGATGGAGATAACAGGACCTGGCCAGCAGCACCTGGCCCTCGGGCAGCGGGAGAGCACTTCTCCCCCCAGCCCGCAGCGCCGTCACTTCGACCTCTCAGACGCCCCCTGTCCTGCCGGCATCCCCGGCCCGGCCCGGCGCCTCACGGGCCTGAGCCTTGGCGGGTCCCGCGCTCGCCTCGGTCCCCCTTCCATCCTTCCTCCTCTCCACGGTCGGGGCTCGGCTCCGGCCGCCTTCCCCGGCCCTGCCTCGCTCCGGTCGCAGCCCCACCACCTTTTCCCAGAGTCTTCACCTTTCAGCAGGGAAAGAGCGCCTTTCGCCTGCGTAACCGCGCCAGTCTCCCACAGCTGCCGCGGCGGCAGCGGTGGCGACCTCGGCAGTTCCAAGACACGGGGCGGGGCCGCCACACTTCCCACACCCCGGCCTCCCCGCCCTTTCCCGCCCCCACATCAGCCCTACTTCCGGGATAGGTCCCGGCGCGTCATAGGCACCGCCCTCTCGCGCTACCATTGGCTACAAGGTTCCCGAGGCCCCTCCCAGTCACGTGAAGAGCGCCCTGGCAACCCCACGTGCTGCGGATTAGTGCACTTCCGGCGTGAAGAGCACTTTCTGGAGTTCGGTTGCTGAGGGTAAACTAGCCGGCAAGGAAACTTGCTCCCTCAAACTTTTAGGTTCGTTACGTTCGGGTCCCAGTCGAAGTTAATGGGAACCAAGCCACGCACTCGGTGGCCCTTGACGTCAGGTGCGTGGCGGTTGTCATGTGACGGCTGCCAGAACTCGCGACGCATGGGCCTTCAACGGTTGTGCCTCGTGACTGTGGAGGGAACTTTGTGTTCCAACTTCTGGCCCAACTTGCAGCCATACTTGGCATTGAAAACCATGCTTGTTCCTCGAGGAAGAGCGCGAGTGCAGTATTTTATTACGTGGCTCCTGCTGTGGGTTTTGCGGGGGACCCTAGCCACCCATGATGAGATTCCAGCAGCCACTGCCGCTGCCGCTCCGCCACGATCCACCGCGCTCCCAGGGGTGGGAACTCCTGAGACGTCCACGACCTAAAAAGCAGCGGTGAAATGACCTAACTCACTCTTCACATCAGAGGCTGTTATGGAGTTTTGGAGGCGAATGGGTGTCTGACTCCTACTGCATTGTCCAGACAAAAGATGTTCTGCCAGACGCAGCTCTTCCTTCCTCCTGGCATTGGCATTCCTTTGAGTTTGAGGTATGTCCGTACCTCATGAGACCAGTTGGGTTGTCTTGGAATCAATGTGGAGCCAATAGCGACTTGAATAGGATCAGGATCGAGATTCTTAGAAAGAGATGCGTTCTCCTTTTCTCAGTGGTTTCACAACCCACCACATTCTCCTACCTTGGAGAGGTGACCTTTACCCCAGTTTATGTGGCCCTGTGACTTTGTATTGCTGTCTCATGAAAAATCCCATTTCTCACTTTCCTATGTGGCTCTAAGTTTTTTCACAGGTATTTCACACATGTTGTCTAATCTAACCTTTACAATAAGTAAGTGAACTCTCTAAACTGAGCTCAGCCTTTACCTAATATGTGAAAGAGCCAGATTAGAACCCTGGTTCATGAGTCCACTCTGCTTTTCCTTACACCACCTAACCTTTCCCTATTATTATTAGGACAGTTACAAATATTTAAAGAGTATTTATGTAAGCAGGTAGTGCATTATTGCTTTAATTTTGACTGTTACTCCTTTTTTAACTTCAAATTTACTAAGTTATAACTTATACAAAGTGGAATTTACCCTTTTTAGTTCTATGAGTTTTGAAAAACATAGGCATAAGTAACTACCACTATAATCCTATAAACAAGATATAGGATATTTCCCTCATTTCAGAAGTTTCTTTGTGCCTCTTTGTGGTCAGTCCCCTCCCGCCACACCCAGCCCCTGGCAACCATTAGCAACTACTCTTTAGTCTACATTTTCAGTTGTGGAAAAAGGCAGAGAAAAGTTGAGTAATTTGCCCCAAATTACACAGCTAGCGAGTCAGAGAGCCAGGATTGAACTCTAAGGCAGTTTGGCTCCACAATCACTGCTACCACCGTATACTACCACTTGCTGCCTATATACCACCATATATTGCATTCACACAAGATTTGGATTTGGTCGAATGATCCAGCGTCATTCATTCAATATAGCTGATTCTAGTAAAGTTGCTGGAACATTGAATTAGCAAATACTGCACTATTGCTACTAGAGGAAGTACATAGTACGTTCCTGTGAGCATGACAACATTTTGGTCAGCTAATATATAATCTTGCTTTATGTGTGTTTCTGTTTGAAGACACTTTATTTAATATATATTGGTTCATTAACATTTAACTTGCAGCCAACAGCACTGTAATTCATACCGAAAGGAAGCTTATCTAACACATATTTGTTCTTTGTAAGGCACATCACAGCCTTCACGTGCTTAGAAACACTAGACAGCACTTCAGTACTATGCTTGGGGACCATTTTATATAGCCAAGTCATCAACAGAAGTCACAAAAATGTGAAAAGTGGCACTAATAGACTGTGAAAAGAGCACTTGTTTACAGTTTGATAGCTCAAACAAGAAGGCAGAGCATTGCCTTGTTTGACCTGGCTAGGAAAATGTGTATTGGATGACTCAAATCTTCTGCTATTCTGTGAATGTCCACAAATGACCACGAAAGCACAGTGAGTATTGATTTTGGGGTTACAAGTAAATTTTAGTGACTAGGCATATTCACAAATATGGAATCTATGAAAAATGAGGATTGACTTTTTATCTTAGCGCTCTCAGCACTGGAATTACTCTGTGGACCAAGATAGCCCCTTGTTCATTAGATGCTTGCCAACCAGTGCACGATACCATCTAGCAATTTTAACAGATAGAATACTGCTAAAGAAATAACTACAGGGTGCTGGAATAAAGGGCTTGGTCATCCTCATCTGGTCTAGGTATTGTCCAATTGAAGTATAATGCAAGCAACATGTAATTTTGAGTTTTATTGTAGCCACATAAAAAAGTATAAAAGGTGAAATTAATTTCAATAATATATTTTATTTAAGCCAATACATTCAAAATATTATTTCACATATCACCAATATAAAAATTATTAATAAGATAATTTTACATTTCTTATACTAAGCCTTCAAAATCTGCTATAGATTACATCTCAATTAAGACTAGCCATATTCAAGTGCACAATAGCTATGTGTGACTGGTGGCTACCATATCGAACATCACAGGTCTAGAAGATTTAAAGATTACTTCTCTGGGGGTGATACCTTAATTTGAGATCTGAAAAATGAGTGAAAGCAATGAGGAGGAGTTTGGAAATGTCATTTTAGGCAAAAGGATTGGGAGTACAAAGGCCTATAGGTGTCAGAATTGTGGCATCATCCTGGACTGCATGTGGTTTAGTGTGACTGGTGTGTACTCTAAAAAGAAATGGGTGAATTTGGATTTTCTCCCAAAGGCAATAGAGAAACAGTGAAATGGTACATAAGAAAATGACAAGAACATATTTTTTATTTAGAAAGACCATTCTGGTTGTGATAAGGTGAATTTTTAAGGGGGAGAAAATATTGGAAATATGAAACCAATTAGGAAGAAATAGTTAATGTTGGTGAACAAAGGTGGTGGCTATGAGAATATAGAGAAGACAGATTCAAGAGAATTGTAAGAGAAAATGGAAAGAATGTCATAATTAATTGAATGTTGAGGGTCAAAAGGGAAGGGAGACACAGGATGTGAAGAAGAGGAAAGAGTCAAATTAAAAACTGGAAAGATGGTGGCACCATTTGTTGAGATAGAAAATATAAGAGAAAAAACAAGTTTCCAGGGAAAATTGAGTTCACTTTTAGGTAGATCAAGTTTAAGGTTCCTGTGGGAGAGAGTTATATGTTAAATAGAGATGGACGTATGTGAATCATCAGTATATAGATGGTGATTAATGCTAAAGCAAGAGACTCACAGCTTTAAGGACACAGACTGAAAGTGAAGGGATGGAGAAAGATATTCCATGAAAATGGAAACCAAAATAAATCTGGGGTAGCTGTACTTAGACAAAATAGACTTTAAGACGAAGACTGTAATAAGAGGAAAAGAAAGTCATATAAGGATATCAGAGTCAATCCCAGAAAATGGATTAATGTTGGTAAATATTTATGCACCCAGCATGGGAGCACCTAAATATATAAGACAAATATTAACAGACCTAAAGGGAGGAGTAGACAGCAATACAATAATAGTAGGGGACTTCAATATCCCACTTTCACAGTGGATAGATGATCCAGACAGAAAACAAATAAGGAAACATTGGACTAAAACTACACGTTTGGGGCTTCCCTGGTGGCGCAGTGGTTGAGACTCTGCCTGTCGATGCAGGGGACGCAGGTTCGTGACCCGGTCCAGGAGGATCCCACATGCCGCGGAGCGGCTGGGCCCGTGGGCCATGGCCGCTGAGCCTGCGCATCCGGAGCCTGTGCTCCGCAACGGGAGAGGCCACAACAGTGAGAGGCCCATGTACCACAAAAAAAACAAAACAAAAACAAAAAAAAACTACATGTTGGACCCGATGGACTTAACAGTTACAAAACATTCCACCTGATAGCAGCAGAAAACACATTCTTCTCAAGAACACGTGGACCATTCCTCAGGATGGATAAACATATCCATCAAAGGCCACAAAACAAATCTTAATAAATTTAAAATTGAAATTATATCAAGCAACATTTCCAACCACAGTGGTATGAAACTAGAAATCAATTGCAGTAAAACTGGAAAATTCACAAGTATGTGGAGATTAAACATGCTACTGAACAACCAATGGATCACAGAAGAAATCGAAAGAAAAATAACAAATATCTTGAGGCAAATGAAAATGGAAACACAACATACCCAAACTTATGTCATGCCACAAGTGTAGTCCTAGGAAGGAAGTTATACTGATAAGTGCCTTAATTAAGAAGAAAAGAAGATCCCAAGTAAACAGCCTAAGTTTACACCTCAAGAATCCAGAAAAAAACCCCTAAAGTTACTAGAGGGAGGAAATAACAGATTAGAGCAGAAATAAATGAAACAGAGGGTAGAAGGACAATAGAAAAGGTCAGTGAAAATAAGCAGGTTTTTTAAAGAAGATGAACAATATAGACAAAGCTTTAGCTACACTTACCAAGAAAAAGAGAGATAAAACTCAAAATTATAAGCAAAAGAGGAGACATTACAACTGATACCACAGAAATACAAAGGATCATGAGAGACTACTATGAACAGTTGTATGCCAACAAATTGGGCAACCTAGAAAAAAATGGATGAATTACTGGAAACATACAACCTACCAAGACTGAATCATGAAAAATAGAAAATCTGAACAGATCAATTACTAGCAAGGAGATTAAATCAGTAATCAAAACCTCCCAACAAAGAAAAGTCCAGAACCAGATGGCTCCACTGGTGAAGTATACCAAACATTTAAGAAGAATTAATACCAATTCTTCATAAACTTTCCCAACATATTGAAGAGGAGGGATCACATCTAGACTCATTTTATGAGGCCTGCATTACTCTGATAACCAAAACCAGACAAGGACACTACAAGAAAGGAAAATAACATAGTGCAAAAATCCTCCACAAAAATATTAGCAAGATGAATTCAGTACATTAGAAAGATCTATTCCAGGGGTGCAAGGATGGTTCAACATCTGCAAATCAATCTATGTGATACATCACATTAACAAAATGAAAGATAAAAATCATGTGATCATCTCAATAGGCACAGAGAAAGCATTTGACAAAATTCAACATCCATCATGATAAAAACTCTCAACAAACTGTTTATAGTGGGAATGTACCTCAATATAATAAAGGCCACATATGACAAACCCACAGTTAACATTATACTCAATGGTAAAAAGCTACAAGCTTTTCCTCTAAGATCAGGAACGAGACAAGGATGCCCACTCTTGCTACTTTTATTCGACATAGTACTGGAAGTTCTAACCAGAGAAATTAGGCAAGAAATAGAAATAAAAGACATTCAAATTGAAAAGGAAGAAGTAAAATTGTCTCTATTTGCAGGTGGCATTATATTACATGGAGAAAACCCTAAACTCCACCAAAAAAACTGTTAGTACTAGTAGACAAATTCAATAAAGTTGCAGGATGCATATTCAAAAACAGTTGTGTTTCCACACTCTAACAATGGACTATCAAAAAGGGAAACTAAAACAACAATCTCCAAAGCAACCCAGTGTCTGTCAACAGGTGGTTGAATTGAGACAATATGGCATTACACACACACACACACACACACACACACACACACACACACACACACACACTGGAATGTTACACAGCTATAAAAATGAAATACTGCTATTTGCAGCAATATGGATGGACCTAGAGAATATTAATGCTTATTGAAATAAGTCAGACAGAGGAAGACAAATACTGTATAATATCACTTGTATATGGAATCTAAAAAAATAATACAAATTAATGTATATGCAAAACAGAAACAGACTCACATATAGAAAACAAACTTGTGGTTATCAAAGTGGTGGGGAAGGGACAAATTTGGGGTATGGGATTAACAGATTAAAAACTACTGTACATAAAATAGATAAGCAGCAAGGATATACTATATAGCACAGGGAATTATACCCATTACCTGTAATAATCTATAATGGAGTATAATCTGCCAAAATACTGAATCTGTGCTGTACACCTGAAACTAACATAATAGTGTAAATCAGCTATACTTTAATAAAATAATAAAACAATCCCATTTATAATTGCATCAAAAAGAATAAAATTCTAAGGAATATATTTAACCAAGGAGATGAAAGACATATACATGGAAAACTCTTAAGACTTTGAAATTGAAGAAGACACAGATAAAATATTTTCCATGCTCCTGGATTGGAAGAATTAATATTGTTAAAATGTCCATACTACCCAAACCAATCTGCAGATTCAATACAGTTCCTGTTAAAATTCCAATGGCATTTTTCACATAAATAGAAAATCCTAAAATTTGTGTGGAAATATCCCAAATAGCCAAAATAATCTAAAGAAAGAAGAACAAAGCCAGAGACATCATGTTTCCTGATTTCAAACCATATTACAAAGCTATAGTAATCCAAACGGTATGGTATTGGTACAAAAACAGACACATAGATCAATGGACTAGAAAAGTAGCCCAGAAAATAACCCATGCTATATGGCCAATTAAGTTATGACAGAGGAGCCAGGAATGTACAATGGGGAAAGGATAGTCTCTTCAATAAATGATGTTGAAAAAACTGGATAGCCAGATGCAAAAGAATGGAATTAGACCCCTATCTTATACCATACACAAAAATCAACTCAAAATAGATTAAAGATGTCAACATAAGACCCAAAACCATAAAACTCCTAGAAGAAAACATAAGGGGTAAGCTTCTTGAAGTTGGTCTTGGCAATGATTGTTTTTGCATATTTCATCAAAAGCAAAAATAACAAAAGAAAAAATAAACAAGTAGGACTACATCAACCTAAAAAGCTTCTGGACAGCAAAGGAAACCATCAACAACATGAAAAGACAACCTGTGGGATGGAAGAAAATATGTATGCAAATTGTACATCTGATAAGGGGTTAGTATCCAAAATATATAAAGAATCCACACAATTCAATAGCAAAAAACCCAAACAATCTGATTTTAAAATAGGCAGAGGAACAGAATAGACAACGTGTGGGATGGAAAAAATATGTATGCAAATCATACATCTGTTAAGGGGTTAGTATCCAAAATATATAAAGAATCCACACAATTCCATAGCAAAACAAACAAACAAACAAACTAACTGATTTTAAAATAGGCAGAGGAACAGAATAGACACTTTTCCAAAGAATACATACAGATGGCCCACAAGTACATAAAAAGGTTCTTAACATCACTGATCATCAGCGAAATGCAAGTCAGAATCACTAGAGTATCACCTCACACTTGTTAAAATGGCCATCATAAAAAAGACAAGAGATAACGAGTGTTAGCAGGATGTGGAGAAAAGGGAACCTTTGTGCACAGTTTTGGGGAATGTAAAATGGTGCAGCTGCTGTGGAAAACATCATGGAGGTGCCACAAAAAATTAAAAATGGAACTACCATGTGATCTAGTAATCCCACTTTTGTGGATATACCCAAAGGAAATGAAAACAGGATACTGAAGAGATATCTGCACTCCCATGTTCATTGCAGTATTATTCGCATATTCAAGGTATGGAAATAACCTAAGTGTTTGTCAGTGGGTGAATGGATAATGAATAAAATATTATTCAGTCATGCAAAAGAAGGATATCCTGCCACTTTTGACACATAGATAAACCTTGAGGGCATCATGCTAAGTGAAATAAGCCAGATGTAGAAAGAAAACTACTGCATTTAGGTTTCATTATACATGGAATATTAAAAAAAAAAAGATAAATGTATGACGTATGACATGATGGATGTGCCAATTAACTAGATGAAGGGAATCTTCTCACAACATATACATGTATCAAATCGTCATGATGGACACTTTAATTTTCTTACAACTTTGTCAATTATACCTCAATTTAAAGTTTTTAGAAGAATGTAAAATATCTCATTAATAATTTCTTATACTGATTACATGTTGAAATGATATTTTAGATATGTTAGATTAAAAATATATTATCAGTGTCAAATAATTAGGGCAAATAGAAAACAAATAGCAAAAAGAGAGAACTAAATTTAACCTTATCAATGATGACATTAAATATAAATGGATTAAACATTCCAGTTAAAAGGCAGCGATTGTAAGACTGGAGAATCACACAATACATGCTAACGACATTAAATATAAATGGATTAAATATTCCAGTTAAAAGGCAGAGATTGTCAGACTGGAGAATCACAAAATACATGCCATCTACAAGAAATACGTTAAAAATAAAGACACAGGGCTTCCCTGGTGGTGCAGTGGTTGAGAATCTACCTGCTTATGCAGGGGACACGGGTTCAAGCCCTGGTCTGGGAGGATCCCACATGCCGCGGAGCAACTAGGCCCGTGAGCCACAACTACTGAGCCTGTGCGTCTGGAGCCTGTGCTCTGCAACAAGAGAGGCTGCGATAGGAAGAGGCCCGCACACCGCGATGAAGAGTGGCCCCGGCTCGCCACAACTAGAGAAAGCCCTCGCACAGCAACGAAGACCCAACACAGCCAAAAATAAATTAATTAATTAATAAACTCCTACCCCCAACATCTAAAAAAAAAAAAAAAAAAAGAAATGCTCTATTTAAAAATAAAGACACATACAGGTGAATGTAAAGGGATGAAAAACTAGATGCCATTCAGACAGTTAGCATTAAAATGTAGGAGTGACTATATTGATATCAGATAAAGTAGACCTCAAGACAAAAAGTATTACCAAAGGAAAAGAGACATTTCATAATGATAAAAGGATTGAATCTTTAGGAAAATCTGTAATTTAAGTGTGTATATGCCTAATAACAGAGCTTAAAAATCCATGAAGCAAAAACTAATAGAACTAAATGGAAACATAGACAGGTTCACAATCACAGTTGGGTATTTTTAAATACCTCTCACAGCAATTTGTGAGAGGTTGGCTAGATTTGTCCTGTGGGTTGTAGTTCACAAATCCATGATCTAGAGTAAGTAAAAGGCAGGAAAGAATAAATACAAACACAGGATCAATGAGGTACTTTAAAAATAGAGAAAATAGCCAATGCTGAACCCTAGATAGAGTTCTAAACAGCAAAAAAAGAGAATACACAAATGACCAACATCAGGAATGAAAGAAGGGCTAGTGCCATAGATTCTTCAAAATAAATGGGTAATATAGAAGTACAATGAACAACTTATGGCAATAATTTTAACAAATTAGGTGAAATGAACACATCCTTAAAACAATGCAACATGGATGCAAGGTGAAACAGAAAATCAGAATAACCCTACGTCTATTTTTAAAAATTGAACTCATCATCAAAAATATTTCCAGAAAGAAATCCAGACGTTTTCTGCTGAATTCTATCAAAATTTTAAGAAAGAAATAGCACCAATTTCACACAAACTCTTTTAGATATTAGAGAAAAGTACATTCCACAAATCATTTTTTGAGGCCAGCATAATCCTGTTTCCAACTCCTGACAATTACAAGAAAATTATAATCTAATATTCCTTATGAAAATAGATGTCAAAATCCTTAACAAAATATTAGCAAGTTGAATTCACCATATATATACGAAAGGGTAATAACATCATGATCAAGAAGTCAAGAGGGTTTCACTTTGGGAATGCAAAGGCTGTTCAACATTTAAAACTCAACAAATGTAGGAGTAAAATGGATTTTCATGACATTGAATTAGGTGATGGTTTCTTAGATGTGGCACCAACAGCACAAGGAATAAAAGAAAAAGAGACAGATAAATTGGACTTCATCAGTATTAAAAACATTTGTACTTCAAAGGACACCATCAAGAAAGTGAAAAGAAAACCATGCAATGGGAGAAAATATTTGCAAATCATATATTTGATAAGGGATTTGTATATGGAATATATAAAGATCACTTACAACTCAAAAATAAACAGACAAATAACCCAATTTTAAAAATTGACAAAATATTTCTCCAAAGAAGATATAGAGGGCTTCCCTGGTGGCGCAGTGGTTGAGAGTCCCCCTGCCGATGCAGGGGACGCGGGTTCGTGCCCCGGTCCGGGAAGATCCCACATGCCGCGGAGCGGCTGGGCCTTTGAGCCATGGCCGCTGAGCCTGCGCGTCCGGAGCCCGTGCCCCGCAATGGGAGAGGCCACAACAGTGAGAGGCCCGCATACCGCAAAAAAAAAAAGATATAGAAATGGCCATTAAGCACATAAAAAGATTATCAACATCACTATTTATTAGGGAAATGCATATCAAAACCACAATGAGATACCACTTTATACCCACTAGGATGGCTGAAATAAAAATGCAGACAATACCAATTGTTGGCAAAGATGTAGAAAAATTGGAACCGTCATACATTGCTGGTGGGATAGTAAAGTAGCGCAGCTGCTTTGGAAAACAGTTTGGCAGTTTCTCAAAATATCAAACATAGAGACAGCATGTGACCTAACAGTTCTACATCTAGTTATATCCCCAAGAGAATTGAAAATGTACATTGCCCCCCAAAAACTTGTACGTTAATGTTCATAACAGCATTATTCATCATAGTAAAAACTGGAAACAACTTAATTGTTCATCAGCTGATGAATGGATAAGCAAAATATGCTATTATATATAATGGAGTATTCAACAATAAAAAAGGAATGAAGTATTGGTTGGCCAAAACGTTCGTTCAGTTTTTTTCCATAAGATGGCTCTAGTAGCACTTAGTTGTCTTTAACTTCATTTGAAACAATTTTGTTAGACTGTATTGTGACAGCTGTCATATCAGCATGCATTAAAAAAAAAAACTGAAGAAAATTGGTGAATTTTTGAGTAGCCATTTTAATATTGAAGATGGAAGAAAAAAAGCAATATTTTCAGCATATTGTGCTTTATTATTTTAAGAAAGGTAAAAATGCAACTGAAACGCAAAAAAAGATTTGTGCAGTGTGGGGAGAAGGTGCTGTGACTGATCGAACGTGTCAAAAGTTGTTTGAGAAGTTTTGTGCTGGAGATTTCTCACTGGATGATGCTCCACTGTCAGGTAGACAAGGTGAAGTTGATAGTGATCAAATCAAGACATTAACTGAGAACAATCAGCGTTATACCATGTAGGAGATAGCCAACATACTCAAAATATCCAAATCGAGCATTGAAAATTGTTTGCACCAGCTTGGTTATATTAATTGCTTTGATGTTTGGGTTCCACATAAGTTAAACAAAAGAAACCTTCTTGACCGTATTTCCACATGCGATTTTCTACTTAAACGTAACGAAAACGTTCCATTTTTAAAACAAATTGTGATGGGCAGTGAAAAGTGGATACTGTACAATGCTGTGGAATGGAAGAGAACCACCACCAACCACACCAAAGGCTGGTCTTCATCTAAAGAAGGTAATGTTGTGTATATGGTGGGATTGGAAGGGAGTCGTCTATTATGAGCTCCTTCTGGAAAACCAAATGATTAATTCCAACAAGTACTGCTCCCAGTTAGACCAACTGAAGGCAGCACTTGATGAAAAACGTCCACAATTAGTCAACAGAAAATGCATAATCTTCCATCACTGTAACGCAAGACCCAATGTTTCTTTGATGACCAGGCAAAAACTGTTACAGCTTGGCTGGGAAGTTCTGATTCATCTGCTGTATTCACCAGACATTGCACCTTCGGATTTCCATTTATTTTGGTCTTTACCAAATTCTCTTGATGGAAAAAATTTCAATTCCCTGGAAGCTGTAAAAAAGCACCTGGCACAGTTCTTTGCTCAAAAAGATACAAAGTTTTGGGAAGATGGAATTATGAAGTTGCCTGAAAAATGGCAGAAGGTAGTGGAACAAAATGGTGAATATTTTGTTCCATAAACTTCCTGGTGAAAATGAAAAATATGTCTTTTATTTTTACTTAAAAAGAAGGAACTTTTTGATCAACCCAATATAAATAGTAAATGTGGATAAGCCTTAAAGATTTGCTACATGAAAAAAAGCCAGCCACAAAGGCTCCATATTGAATGACTTCATTTATGTGAAATGCCTAGAATAGGCAAATACATAGAATCAGACAATAGATTAGTGGTTGCCAGGGCCTGGGTGGAGGGGAGAATGAGAAATGAATGCTAATAGGCACAGGGTTTCCTTTGGGGTGATGAAAATGTACTGAAAATAGATAATATGATGGTTGTACAACTCTGAATATACTAAAAATCACTGAATGGTATACTTTAAAGGGGGAATTAAATGGTATATGAATTATACCTCAATAAAGCTGTTACTTAAGAAAAGATAAAAAGTAGGGATTAATACTCATCCACTCAGCATAAATAATTTTGCCATACCATAGTGAGGGTCCTTTTGTAAGCCTACTCCTTTGTATGCCTAACATGAAAAACTCCATTTATTATCATGACTTTCCTGAATATTAATAAAAAGGGCATAGAAAAAAATCAATATAATTAACCAAATTAACAGAAAAATGTTGAAAAACATATGCTTATCTTAATGGATGCAGAAAAAGCATTTGACAAAATTCAATACCCTTTCCTGAAAGAAACAGCAAACTAAAAATGTAAAGGAACTTCTTCAACCCAATAAAGGACACCTGTGGGGTGGGGGTGGACAACTAACATCATATTCAACGGTGAAAGACTGAATGTATTCTCTCTGTATTTCTTTTCTATTGTGCAGTAACAAATTGCCACAAATTTAGTGCCCTAAAATAACACCCATTTTAAAATCATACAGTTCTGTACATCAGAAGTACATGCACAGTGTGGCTCTGCACAGTTTTTTCTCTGGATTTTAGCAGGCCAAATTCAAGGTTTCAGCAGAGCTGTGTTTTTTTCTGGAGGCTCTAAGGATGAATCCTCTTCCAGGCTCATTCAGTTGGCAGAATTCAGTTCTATGCAGTTTTAGTACTGGAGTCCCTATTTCTTTGATGGCTGTCAGATGGAGATTGTTCTCAGCTTGTAGAGGTCACTTGTGTTCCTTGGCTCATGGCTCCCTTTCTCCATCTTCAAAACCAGCAATGGCAAGTCAAGTCCTTCTTATGCTTTGAATCTCTTTGACCACCCATTCTTCTTCGTCTTTCATCTACTGCTCCTTCAACATCTCTCTGACTGACTTTTCTGCCTTCTTCTACTTTTAAAGGCATATGTAATTACATTGGGCCCAACAGAATAATCTTCCTAATTTAAGGTTAAGCTGATTAGTAACCTTAATTCCATCTTCAGAGTCCTACACAGCAGTACCTAGGTTAGTATAGACATGCATACATACCTTGGAGATATTGTAGGGTTGGTCCCAGACCACTGCAATAAAGTGAATATCACAATAAAGCAAGTCACACAAATTTTTTTGGTTTCCCAGTGTATGTAAAAGTTATATTTACACTATACTATAGTCTAGTAAGTGTGCAATAGCACTACATCTTAAAAAATGTGCATACCTTAATTAAAAAATACTTCATTGCTAAAAAATTCCAGCCATCATCTGAGCCCTCAGCAAGTTGTAGTGACATCAAAGATCACTGATTACACATCACCATAACAAATATAATAATAATGAAAAGTTTGAAATATTGCAAGAATTATCAAAATGTGACATAGAGACATGAAGTGAGCAAGGCTGTTAGAAAAATGACACCAATAGACTTGCTCAACACAGTGTTGCCACAAACCTTCAATTTGTAAAAAGTGCGATATCTGCAAAGGGTGATAAAATGAGGCACAATAAACCAAGGTATGCTTGTATTTGATTGAATAATCAGGGGATGGGAATCTTGGGGGACATTTTTAGAATTCTGCCTACCATGTCCTCTAAGAACAGGAACAAGACAAGTATGTCCACTATAATCACTTATATTCAACATTGTATTGGAGATCCTACCCAGTGCAACAAGATAAGAAAAAGTATACAGATCAGAAGTTACTTTATTCATGATATCATGATCGTCTAGTTGAAAATTCCACATAATATATAAAAAGAGGACTACATGAGTTTACTAGAATTAATAAGTGAGGGTACAAGGCCAATAGGAAAATCAATTATATTTCCATGTTAGTGACAAACAACTAGAAATTAAATATTTTTAAAAAGGGAACCATTTATAATAGCATCAAAAAGATGAATACTTACTTATAAATAAAATAGGTATAAGACCTATATGTTGAAGACTATAAAATAATAAAAATATTCTGGAGATAAGCTAAAGAAGACTTAAATAATTGGAGGCATATACCATGCTCATGGATTGGAAGACACAATATTGTTAAGATGTCTGTACTTCCTAAATTGATCTATAGGTTAAATGCAATCCTAATAAAAATTCCAGTAGGTTTTTGTATAGAAAGTGACAAACTTATTCTAGAATTTTATTGGAAAGTCCAAGGACCTAGAATAACCAAAATAATTTATAAAAAGAACAAAGAATACAAAATAAATTAAAAAATAAAAGACATCAGAATACAAGGAATAATATAGTGTAGGGCTTCTCAAAGTATGGTCTGGGGAATCCTTGAAAGTCCCCAAACCCTTTCCAGGGGTCTGCAGGATCAAAGCTATCTTCATAAAAATACCACAACAAAATTCCTACATTATTTGCCTTTTTCATTCTCATTTTCTCACAGTATGTAGTGAAGTTTTCCAGAGGCTCTGTGACATGTGACTGTAACGGACTGAATGCAGAAGCAGATAAAAGGATCCAGCTATCTTATATTAAGTCTAAAATTAGAGAGGTTTACAAAAATACAAAACAATGCCACTCTTCTTACTATTGGGAGGAAAATATAGTTTTAAAAAATGTTATGTATGGGGGCTCCCCTGGTGGTGCAGTGGTTGAGAGTCCGCCTGCCGATGCAGGGTACATGGGTTTGTGCCCCGGTCCGGGAAGATCCCACATGCCGCGGAGCGGCTAGACCCGTGAGCCATGGGCGCTGGGCCTGCACGTCCAGAGCCTGTGCTCCGCAATGGGAGAGGCCACAACAGTGAGAGGCCCGTGTACCACACACACACACACACACACACACACACAAACTATCAACGGAGACGTTAGAAAAAAATTCAAGATTAGAAAGTTTTCTCCAGAGATTTTTGCTAAGAAAAGGAGAGAAATATAATAACAGAGTCAGATGTGAAGTCAAGGGAAATTTATTTTACTTTTTTATATGTAAGCTTTCTACTTTGAATGAATTTTAGATTTATAGAAGTGTTACAAAGATAGAATAAAGAGTTCCCATATACCCTTCACTGAGTTTCCCCTAATATTTATCTTACATAACCATATTATCTATACATTTATCTAAACTAAGAAATTAACATTAGTACAATATTATTACTAAAATAGAAATTTTATTGACATTCCATCAATTTTTCCATTGATTTTCTTTTTCTGTTCCAAGATCCAATTCTGGATATCACACCATTTTATTTCATTAGTTTCCTCTAAGGTGTAACAGTTTCTCAGTGTTTCCTTGTTTTTCATGATTTAGTTTTGAAGAGTACTGCTCAAGGTATTTTGAAAAATGTTCCTCAGTATGAGTTTATGTGATGTTTTCTGTTCTGTGTTTTCTTAGATTCTGTATTCATCTATTTGGCATCCATTAATCACAGAGCCAAGTGAATGGCCAAACTTCTTTGCATCTCCACTGTGATTCAGCATTCACAGGCACATGAAAATCATTTTATAAACCTTGGAACCAATCTGGGTGCATACCCTGAGCCACCTCCTTTATCTAGCTCTCATATACCAATCCAATATTTCCCCTGCCTAAAATCACCCAAGGCCAGGTACCAGACATCCTATAGCTCAGAGCCTATTGACATCATTCAAACTAGGCAACCCATTATTCAAACTAGTTTCCCTTGCCCTGCCTTGCCTTTTCCATGGAAAACACAATGAAGATTTTAGGCCATGTTTTCTATATTCCATTCAGTGGAGGCAGATCACTAAATCCAGCATATCCTCAAGAAGAGGAGTTAATGTCCACCTCTTGGTGGGAGAAATATCAAAGAATTTATGGACATATGTTAAAAATGCACCACAATTATTAATAAATACATTGGGGTAGATATTTCAAGGCTATGCACTTTGGTCTCTCCTTAAAGCTTCTCCTACAAATTATAGCATTCGTCTGTGGATCTTGCCTGCAACAATTATTACTGTGGTATTCTAATGGTGATTTTCTATTTCCCTCATCCCTTCTTAACTTATTACTTGAAATTCTTCTGTAAAGATTTGTCCCTTCTATTTGTTTGCTTATTTTCATCAATATGGACTCATGGATATTTATTTTTTTCTTTGGTATATAATCAACAATATTACTATTTTGTAGTTTAAATTTTTCCAGCTTTGGCTATTGAGAGCCTATGTCCTTTTGACATGCCCCCATGTACTTTTTTTTAAAATAAGTACTTCCTCACTTTCTGGGATATACGATGCACCAGGCTTATCTTCTATTTTTCCTGCTTGGCCCTAGAATCAAATTGTATTTATTTACAAATCAGGATCTTGTTTCTATTAGGTACGCTTGCTGCTTTTAGGCTTTAGACAAAACTAGGAAATAAATGTATGTATACTAACTCGTGTATACACTGTGTGTGTGTGCGTGTGTGTGTATACATATATTTTTTTTTTCTGTATGTTTCATTTTAGTTTCTATTGCTATTCCTTCAAATTCATTAATCTTTCTTCTACAATGTCAAATCTGCCGTTAATCCCATTCATTGAAATTCATCACAGTGATCCTAAGTTTGATTTGGATCTTTTTTGTATTTCTAAGTGTCTACTCAACTTTTTGAACATATGGAATTCAGTTGTAAAAGCTGTTTGAATGTCTATGCTAATTATAGCATCTTTATCAGTTCTGAATCTGTTTCTAGCGATTGATTATTTTCCTTTTTATGTGTTGTGTTTTCTTGCTCCTATGCATGACTGGTAACTTCTGATTGGATGCCAGACATTGTAAACTTTTCCTTGTTAGGTCCTGTAAACCTTCGTGAGTTTTTCTCTGGGATGCAGTTCAATTACTTGGAAACAATTTGATCCTTTCAAGCCTTGCTCTCATGATTTACTACCTGGGTCAGAGCAGTGCTCAGTCTAGAGCTAATTATTCCCACTACTGAGACAGCACCTTCCTGAGTGCTTTACCCAGTGCCCCGAATTACGAAATTTTTGCAGTCTGGCTGGTGGGAACAGTCACTATTTCCAGGTCTATGTAAGTTTCAGGCAGTTTTTTCCCTTTAATCCTTTCATATGGTTCTTTCCATGGCTTCAGGTAGTTTCCCTACAC
Organism: Tursiops truncatus; assembly: GCF_011762595.2. Lineage (NCBI taxonomy): Eukaryota > Metazoa > Chordata > Mammalia > Artiodactyla > Delphinidae > Tursiops > Tursiops truncatus. The sequence goes on from NC_047037.1 coordinate 48,508,117, forward strand.
ACATGCACTGAATACCGATGGGAATCCTCAGTGGGATCTCTGGGGCTTTTTCTCTGTGCAACATTCTCTTCTCCAATATTTTGTCCTTTGAACTCTAGCTGCTGTGGCCTCTTTGTACTCTCAGCTCCATCTTCTCAACTTAGGAAGACTGCTGGGCTCTGACTTTTTCCCTTAGTTTCCCTTGTTTGTTTTCTGTCTGTTGGGGACTACTGTTCTCTGTTTTCTACTATCTAATACCTTGAAAACTGTTGTTTGATGTATTTTGTCTGGGTGGTTTTCGTTGTTGTTGTCATTAAGGCAGAGAGTAAATCTCATCCTTTTTACAAAATTTTGACTGGAGGCAGAAGTCTAGATCAAAATTTTTAAAGGAATAAAAGAAAAACACTGTCATACTAGAATTCTCTCTCTAGTAAAAATGTTCTTGAGAAATGAAGGTAAAATAGAGTTTTTTACATGCAGACCTAAGTAGATCAAGAAAAGTTAAGGACGTATATTGTAATCCCTATAGTAACCACTGAAAACTTAATGCAGAAATGTGAAAGGAAGTTCTATAGGCTGAAGGGAAATAAAACCAGAAAGAAACTCAGATTTTCAGAAAGGAATAGTAGCATCAGAAAAGGTAATATGTATGTAAACACAAGTTTTTTTTTCCTCTTATTTTAAAATATACATATACACAAGTATACATATATACAATGTATGTACACATAAGCACATATTTAAAGTACATATAACTGTTTAAAGCAAACATTATAATACTCTTTTGTAGTTTAGAACATATGTAAATATAATGCATTACATATTACAACTATAGCCTAAAGGATGAGAGGTTTTATGAACCAACTGATTGCATAGTTACCACATTTTATGTGGAGTAATATTAACTCTAAGTAGACTGAGAAAATTTAAGGATATATATTGTAATCTTTATAGTGACTACTAAATACTTAAGGCAACTAAAAAGCAGCAGGTAAATTAAATTTTTAAAATTAAAATATTTCACTAAAAAAAAAGGAAAAGGAAGAATGGAGGAACAAAAACCAGGTAGCACAAGTAGAAAGCAAAATAGTGAAATGATAGACTTAAACTATATTAATAATTACATTTCATTATTATAATAAGGTACCTAGAAACACTCCAACTTACATGCAGAGATGATCAAATTGGATAAAAAAAGCAAGACCCAACTCTATGCTATCTATAAGAGAGGCACTAAAGTGCTACTTAAGCAACCATCAACTTAAAATAGACTATTGTATACATATGTTGCTATACATGACCCTCATGGTAACCACAAACCAAAACCCTATGACAGATACAAAAAGAAGAAAAGAGGGAGAGAGAGAAAGAATACAGACAACACTAAACAAAGTTATCAAATCACAGCAGGAGAGAACAGGAGAAGAAGAAAGGAACAGAGAAAAACTACAGAACAACCAGAAAACAATGAACAAAATGGCAATAAATGTACCTATCCATAATTACTTTAAATGTCAATGGACTAAATACTCCAATCAAAAGACATAGGGTGGCTGAATAGATAAAAAAAAACAAGACCCATGTATATGCTGAGAAGAGACTCACTTTAGATAAAAATAGATGTGGTATATATTTACAATGAAATACCATTCAGCCATAAAAAAGAATGAAATCTTGCCATTTGTGACAACATGGATGGAACTTCAGGGCATTATGCTAAATGAAGTAAGTTTAGACAGAGAAAAACAAATGCTATATAGTTTCACTTATATGTGGAATCTAAAAAACAAAACAAACAAACAAAACAGAAACAGACTTACAGATACAGAAAACAAACTGATGATCTCCAGATGGGAGGGGGGTTGGTGGGTGAGGGAGATAGGTGAAGGGGATTAAGAGGCACAAACTTCCAGTTATAAATTAGTCACGGGGATGTAATGTACAGCATAGGGAATGTAGTCAATAATACTCTATGATGATAGATGGTTATTAGACATATTGTGGTGATCAATTTGTAATGCATATAAATGTCAAATTGCTATGTTGTACAACTAAAACTGATATACTGTATGTCAACTACAATTTAAAAAAAAAGGAAAGGCTGTCAGTGTCAGTGTGGTCGCGTCGGGGGCCGGGCTGGGGTGCAGTAAATGGCGGTGGAGGGAGGTGGAGCGGCGTCCGTGCTCATCCCAGAGCCCCCGAAACTTAAAAAAAATAAAAATAAAATTTTAAAAAAGGAATAAACTTACGTTCCTAAAAATTTATTTTGACATTTAATGTTTGTTTTATGGTAGTCAACAAATGTGAAATATCTAAACAAAGTTGGAGATGATTAAGCACTTGATGGTATTTAATAAAAGATGTACATCCAAAATTTTATTTTACATAGACCATAGACTTATACATAAAAAGTAAAATTATAAAGCTTTTAGAAGAGAATATAAGAAGAATATCTGTGACTTACTGGTAGGCAAAGGTTTTTTGGGAAGGACACATAAAAGCGTAATTGTAAAAGAAGAAAAATGTATGAATTTCACTTCATCATAATTAAAAGCTGCTCATTAAGAAAATAAATAATACAGGGACTTCCCTGGTGGCGCGGTGGTTAAGAATCCGCCTGCCAATGCAGGGGACATGGGTTCGAGCCCTGGTCCGGGAAGATCCCACATGCCGTGGATCAACTAAGTCCGTGCGCCACAACTACTGAGCCTGTGCTCTAGAGGCCGCGAGCCACAGCTACTGAAGCCTGGGCACCTAGAGCCTGTGCTCCACAACAAGAGAAGCCCCCGCTCACTGCAAGTAGAGAAAGCCCGTGAGCAGCAGCAAAGGCATAACACAGCCAAAAATAAATAAATAAAAATAAAATAAAATATAAGGATACAAAAAGATTAAATATAAATAAACAAAAATGATGTATCATGAAAATATTAAAGAGCATCACTGAGATAGAGGACCACTTCACAGTGACAGAAGTTTTAATCCACCAGGAAGGTATAATGTTACAAAATATTTTCCCCCTATTAACATAGCCTCAAAAAATATAAAGCAAAATTTCATGGAAGTAAAAGGAAAAAAATTTTAATCCATGATCATAATGGGATACTTTAGCCTGCTTCTCTCAGTAATTGAGAGGACTATTAGACCAAAAGAAAACCGAAGAGTAATCCCTGCTAGCTGCAACTACAGAAAGCCCGCGCAGCAACGAAGACCCAATGCAGCCAAAAATAAATAAATAAATAAGAATATAAAATAAATAATACAGCCATAGAATGGGAGAAAATATTCACGAAACATATATCTGATAAAGAACTCGTATTCAGAACACAGAAAGAAGTCCATCATAAGACACAAACAAAAATAAAAACAGAGAAAAGATTTGAGCAGACACTTCACAAAAAAGAAATTCAAATGACTAGTAAGCATATGAAAAACCAAGATCTGGGTGCTAGGTATGCTGTTGCTACTGTAATTCCATTGTTTAAATGATTAGTGGACAGAACCAAGAAGTAATTTTTTCTTAAATTGTGAGGTAATATTGATATTTCTAATTCTAATGTAACATTATAACATTTTTCCATACTTTATTTTATTTTATTTGTGTATCTCTTTTATCTTACAGTGAAATCTTTTTTCCTAATTTCATGAATATACTTGCTTATTTGCTTTATTCTACAATTACATTAAAAAGTTTCAGAATTACAATACCTGTATAATTACTAATAATGTATTAACTAAGGTTTAAGATCTCTTTTTCAGTTCCTTTTGTCTTTAGAATATATTACACTAAGGATGTACAGAGTACTTGGTCAAAATCTACTTGAATCTCAATTATTTTCTCCTTTGTTATTTTATCAGATTGATTTATAATTAGGTTAATTTGTTTCTGTTTAATATATGTCAAAAGAATGATAGGGCTTCCCTGGTGGCTCAGTGGTTGAGAGTCTGCCTGCCGATGCAGGGGACACGGGTTCGTGCCCCAGTCCGGGAAGATCACACATGCTGCGGACCGGCTAGGCCCGTGAGCCATGGCCGCTGAGCCTGCACGTCTGGAGCCTGTGCTCCGCAACGGGAGAGGCCACAACAGTGAGAGGCCCGTGTACCGCGGGGAAAAAAAAAAAAAAAAAGAATGATAGAATATCATCATTTTGCAATTCCAAGTATAATAAACTGATACAAGTAAGGATTGTCATTGTATGTTAAAACCTTTGGCTAAAATTTTGTTAAGGTCAAGATAGTCACATGGCCTCAAAGTAACACCCCACTCATGAGATTACTTACGTAGGGCGTATTTTGCAGTCACTACTTAACCAAGTGATGAAACTTAGCAACACCAATGGTAGGACAACCGGATATTATGTTTCCTGGAGTGATGCAATAAAAAATACACAAAGTCACCTATGATGTATTCTTATCAAAATATTTAATGTGAATCTAATCTTGAGGGTAATAATAAGACAAATCCAGAATGTGGGACATTCTACAAGATAACTGGCCTGGATGCTTTAAAAAACTGGCAATGTCATGGGAAGTTAAAAAAAAAAAGGTAGTGAAAATTGTTCTAGATTAAAAGAGTACTTAGAAACATAATCAAGTGCAAAACATAAGTCTTGATTAGATCTTAGATTAAGAAATACAAACTTGAAAACATTTTTTGTGAAATTTGAATAGCATATTATATGATGATGTAAAAGTATTGTTAATTTTTCAGGTAAGGTGATGGTATTATGTTTATGTAGAGGATATTCTTTTCTTAGAAACTTCATGCAGAAAATTTTGGAGTTTAAGTGTTTCAGTGTCTACAGTTTACCTTCAAAGGGCTTAGCATATATACACATATAGAAAGAGCTAAAGCCAATGTGACAAAACATTAACAACTGGTAAATAAAGATGATGGTATACGGTGGTATAGGGGTGTTTATTTTAGTATTCTTTCAACTTTTATGTATGTGTGAAATGTTTTCATATGAAAAATTGAAAGAAAAAAAGATGGAATTCAGGACGTTTGGGGGGGCAATCTGAGTTATTGTCACCAGGTGGTGCTCGTGCTTTTCAAATATATCTAAATAAACAGGCCAACAGTCTGTTGGCAATTAATTGGATATTTATTTAGGAAAACTTTGGGTGGGAGGGGTCACAGACTATAAATCCAGCTTTTAAATTTTGCCAGTGTTCACTCTTTCTTGCATTATTATGTTCTACATAAATTGAAGAGTCTCAGCTATAAATTTTCTTTGTCTCAGTCTGCCTCTCTCCCGTCCCTTTCTGTTTCCAGGCCCTTATTTACTTCTTACTGGGGCTGCTGTAATGATTCCCTACGCCAAAGACTGCTTTGATCCACACTGCTGACACAGTGACCTTCCTGCAACATTTCTCTCCCCTTCACCAGCTCCCCATTTCATTCCAAATAATTTCCACTCCTCAGCAAAGTGTTAAGTTTGATACCAGTCTGCTTCCCCAGGGTATCTCCCATTATTGCCTTGCATTATCTCTACTCATGAGACACCTTGATTGCTGTCCTTTTTTTAAAATGAATTTTAGACGTTTTGTTGCCCTTGAGTGTTTCACTTCATATGTCTCCATACCCAAGGTGCCCTTCTGCCCAACACTAGACAAAGTTTGACCTTATTCGCATCAAAGCCCAGATTAAATTCATTTTCTTTATGTAATCTTCCCAAGCAACCCATTCAGAAATCTTCACACAGCACTTTGTAATTTTCTTATTTTCACGTTTTGTATTATGTAATAATTATATAATTAAATTATAAACACTTTCAAGGTAGGCAGTTTGTCTTTATAGTCTCCACATTGTGTTTATGTTTGTACTATGTGGCACTCCCTGAAGGTCAGCGGGATTGAATTTCAGGATTATTCAAAGCTAGTTTACAGTATTGGTGAAAGTGCTGACTAATCACCATCAATTGCCAGCCTTCCTCTGGTTTCTCATTTCACAGATACGCAATGAGGGGCCACTATAGCGAGAAACCAACCTGGATGAAGGATGTCCATGGCTTATTAACCAATTTGAAGTAAAATTTCCATTCAATTTGACACTATATGTGAAAACTATTAAACTTTTGCCTGTCATTTGATCCCACCCAGGGTGAGCCCATTTGATCCCTATATTCCACTCCTAGGTAAGAACATGATAACAATACTGTAAGGTTTATTTGACGAATATTTGGAAGGGCATGTTTATAAAAGATAAAAGTTGGAAATAACCCAACAATACAGGTTTGGTTAAACAAATTCATACGATGAATTGCTATGAAGGCATTAATAATATTTAGTGAGTTGAGAATTCTCTAAATATTTAGGGAATAATATTTAGTGACATAGAGGTTCCTGATGTATTAAGTGGAAAAAAATTACAGGATAGTGTTGACATCACAATACCTTGTAATGGAAGGAAAAAATATATTCATAGAAAAAAGACTGAATGTGATGGCAGAGGTATTTCTAAGTTTGGAGATTATTTTCAGTTTTCTCTGTTGCTATTTTTTTTTTTAAGTTTTAATGATGAGCTAATTAGGAAAACAATAACAAAATTTATTTTTAGAAAATAATGTATCTCAAAAGTTATTCTATCGTATACATAAAATTCAGTAAAACAGGAAGAAATTTCAGTCTGTAACACTAGTCCTTGGGCCTCACACAGAACCAGGGGACCGGAAGGGCCAAACGATGACACGGGGAAGACAATATTAGAGGCCAGAAAAGATGAGGAACCCAAAGAAGGTTAAGAAGTGCAGTTACCATGCTTAGGAATAGAGGGGCACAGGAGTACAAGTAGGAGAACCAGAGAAATCAAGCAGATACCAAGTTTGCAATGTAGTAGGATGATAACTACTCTTAGAAATCTAGGAACAATACTTAGTGTTATTGTTTACTGAGTAGGTGGTCTTGGGTAAATCATTTTTATTTTTGAGGGTCAGAAAATACTTTGAAGGTATTTTTATTCCCATTTTACAAGTGAGTAAAGTAACATTCAGAAAATACAAATAAAGTCATATATGTAAGCTAGGGTTTCTTAACATTAGTACTATTGGCACATTAGACCGATACTTCTTTGATGTGGAAAGCTATTTCATACAAACAATTACACTAGTATGGGATAATAAATGACGATGTCAATTTTAATAAAGAAAGGAGAGTTGCCCAGTGAGAGGAAAGGGGGTGAGAGGCATTTTGTAGTTCATCAAGGAACTAGGACTGGTATGCCTTTTTATGTAAACTCTCCCTAAATTCTCAGTATATATCTCACCAAAGAGTGTTCTCCCCTTGTTGGGGACTCTGGAAAACTTCATTATCTGTAGTTGGTAGGTACATGCTCCAGATCTACGCAAGTCAAGTCAAGCCACCAGTAAACAGAGCATCTTGTGTAAGTGATTTTAAGCCCAATCTTCATCAAAAAAGGGTCTCTTATATCCTTCCTGTCTACGTAGAGATAGGTCCTTAGGATGAGTGGGCCTGAGGGGGGTCCAGATATGTGTAAGAGCCTGAATCTAACTTAGAGAAGGAGTGGAAAGGGTAATGAAAGGGAGTTCTGACACTGTGGAGCTATTTGTGGGTAGGGAGGATTCTAAAATAACTCTTCAAATCATGATACCATGTTAAATACATGGAGTATGTATGGTTTATATTAATCCCATTTTTAAAAAGATAACTGTCATTGATTATTATTTCTACAATGTACCTCAAATTTATTCCAAAGTAGGGATATGACTTTAATAAAAACGGGAATAAAAATTTAACTTCATGTTTTACTTGTAGGTTTCACTTTTGAAAAAAAATTTTTAATATGCAATTTAAACATTTTCATATTTTAAAGATTGGAAAACAGTAAACAAAAACAACAGAAAAGAGAATAGAATTTGTATGTAACTTTACCACCCGGATAGACCCAGTATTCATATATGGTGGATAGACTTTAGACTTCTTAAATCAGTAGTTCTGAGCCCAGACTACACATTAGATTCCCCTAAGGAACTTTTAAAATGTAACCATGACCAATGTCGTCCCAGAACAATTAAGCCAGAATCCCGGGCAGTATGGGAGTACGTGGGGAGCCAGGCAAAGGTAATTGTTTTTTAAGCTTCTCAGGTGATTCTAATGTGCAGATAGGGTTCAGAACCACTGTCTTAAATGAGTGACATATTAGTGTTATTGTCTCAGCTGAAGCAGCTAGGCCACACTAGGCCAAAAGATGCTGGTGGTTACACTGAAGAGGCACTTTGATTGTAGTTGCCATTGGCAACTAGGAAATGGAGTGATAGAGAGGCCACGGGGCACGCAGCAATCCTTAGTGGCCTAGCACCATCCAAGCCACACCACCACTGTCTGCGGTAAACAGTACTCAGTAATTTGGGCAGCAGTAGCTGTAGATATTTTGCAAGCAGCAGGCTGCCAGCCACACAAGAAGGCAGTTACTCTATTCTTATTTTAAATTACAAAAAATGCTAGAATTTATCACCAGAATGTTATCTTTGAATATACAAATTCAAATGGCCTGATGAGCTTTGTGAAAGGCTCCCAGGTAAGCTAAGTGGTGGGAATGTGTGGAGGGTACGGATTGCTTTGGGCTGATCTCATGTGGCAGCTCATCATGGGTTCTGGGGAACTATTTGTGTAAAGGGACAGGAAGGTGGTATGGGAGAAGCACACTCTACGATCAGGTTGAAAGAAGCATCAGTCACCTGAGAAAGTTTGTCCGTCAGCTGTTCCTGTAGAAAGGGGAGTGGATGGAGGGGAGGCAGGCATGTTTCTCAGTTGGGGCCTCACAAAGCTGCCTTTTCCACAGTGGGGTCTGACCTCAACTTTGTACAACCCAGAGATGGGAACATTCCAGTCTCTCCAGTGGAGGATCAGCTCTCAGGACAGCTACACACAGTAATGCTGAAGTATTATTCAGAGGAGTACATACCAGTGACCAGGATAATTTGCATTTATTACTCCTAGGAAGGGAAACGAGATAATGAGTGAACATTTATTAAAATGTCAATGTGTCAGGTGCTTTACATTTTAGCATTTCATTTACAGATGAAGAAACCAAGGCATGGAGAACATGCCCAAGCTCCCCAAACTGGTCAGTGTGATGAGAGCAAAATGTAAACCCTGGTCTCTCTGGCTCCAGAGTTGTGCTAGCCTTCCCGGGAGATTGAACAAGCATTTAGAAGGCTACTCAAGAGACTGAGAAAAGGGAGAGGAATGATCCTGATGGAAGTGTCACGAAGGCCATAAGAATATTTGCACTACACACGTCTCATAATGGGGTGGGTCTCTCTGGTAACCAGAATGATTTAGGTTGTTTAATACAGCGTCCCATTTTTGCAAGGTGCATATGTTTCCTTTTTTTCCTTAACTTGGTAAAGTCTCACAGAGAAGTAAACAAATTTTAAGTTTATACTTAAGAACTCAATGAACTGTTACAAATGTATACACATCATATTGCCATCACCCAAATGAAGTTAGAGAACATTATTAGCAGTGCAGTAACTTCCCTCTTGTCCCCCTAGTCAAAACCAGACTTCATCCTCTGCCTCCCCAAAAGCAGTATCCTTAATTGTGGCACACAGATTTGTTTTGTCTACTTTAGAGCATCATGTAAATGGGCTATACTTTATGGACCTTTTGGCATTTGGTATCTTTTGCTCTACACTGGCCTGTGGAATTCATCCATGTTGCTCTATGTAGTTCTTAATATATATTTTTTCACATGCTCCAAGAAGATATCGCTCCTTGCCACATCCCAGTCTCCAAGCAGTCAGATTGTTCATATTTGATTAGATTTGCTTATCTTTAGTTATAGTGCTATTCTGAGGACAATCCCTGTACACCCAGATTGGACTCCAAATATTGGGTTGGCCAAAAAGTTTGTTTGGGTTCTTCATGCTATGGAAAAACCCGAACGAACTTTTTGGCCAACGCAATATATCTTCTATCCACATCAGCTAAATATCTAGGCACTATTTCTTAGGATGGACAGTGTCTTCGGAGGTATTGCACACCCACTATATGCTTATTTTTAATGTTATAACTCTCAATCGTAATTTTTTTTCTTCAAGTTACTGCCTTTTACCTACCATAGCTCTATCTTAAAAAAATACTTTGGTTTTTTTGTTTTGTTTTGTAAACACATTGCTGTCTCTCGATATAAACAATTTCTTTTGAGAAGGAGGTTTAACTAAATACTGTGTTTTTGTAATGCAAAGAATTTCTGTGGCTTGTAGGGAAGTCTTGTAATGATGATAAATTGTTCCCAGGTTATTGTGTATATATATGACTCCAAGGTCTGGAGAGACGGAGCTGCTTACATTCTTGATTACTTCATGCTCACATCTGGACCATCACTCCCACCACTCTCTATTCCTTCTCCCAATATTGGACATTGAAGTCTAACCCTTCCCACAAATAGGTGGAAGGAGGGCCAGTTCTCAGTGAGTCACAGGAGCATTCTCCTCTGCACATCCTCCCCTCCTCATTAAAAAACTATTTCCTGATCATTACCCGTATCACTGACAATTGAATTCTTTATAAGAGCCAGCAGTGTCACTACTCACCCACCACATTTTCCCTTCTCTCTTACCCTGTTTTTCTCTCTCTCTCCACCCTTTCTCTTTTTTTTTTTTTTTTTACGGTACACGGGCCTCTCACTGTTGTGGCGTCTCCTGTTGCAGAGCACAGGCTCCGGACGCGCAGGCTCAGCGGCCATGGCTCACGGGCCCAGCCGCTCTGTGGCATGTGGGATCTTCCCGTACCGGGACACGAACCCCTGTCCCCTGCATCGGCAGGCGGACTCTCAACCACTGCGCTACCAGGAAAGCCCTCCACCCTTTCTTTTTTGTTGTTATGGCAGGGGAAAAAAATTAAGTAGTTGAAATCTTGGCATAACATTTTTTAGAAATTGCAAAGTCTGATGTTATTGGAGGGAAAAAATAGGAAGACCTAAAGAAAACATTTAGAAAAACTGTTTTTGCCTGGAATTTTTGTATATAATTTTCCCCCCAGATTATATAGTTCTAGGCCAGGAACTATCACTGTCTTACCCTTGTTTGATTTTTTCATTTCTACAACCAGCACTTGTTTCTCTTTTCCATGGTACTTGTTATTATAAAGAATTTGTTATTGCTTCTCGTTTGGTTGTTTGGTTTTAACCACTTCATGGGAGTTAGTGCATTTGTTACAATCAATGGAGAAAGGTAAAAGCATGAGGAGATTTGTGCTAGCACAGTAGCCTCTGAACACTTTAGTCAAGTTTGGGTGATGATGGTCTATGGTGCTTTTGTTTCCACTTTGAAAAAATATTTCCCAAGAGTCACCTCTTCCCCTTACACATGCCTATATACAGTATTTCAACTAAAGTATTGGGTAAAAAAAGATAATTGAGTACATGGGTAGTAAGTTGAACCCATTCCTTTCTTATTAGTTTATACAGGTAATTTATTCATATTTAGCAAAAAAACAAGAAAACTTTTTTTTGTTTCACAATTTAACTTTTCAAAGCATGTTAATAAATGATTATCAATTAAACATTACTGTTTGGAGGCTGATTTATTATCTTAAACACACCTACTATATTCAATAATTTAAAAATAAATTCCAGTATTTATGATGACAACACCTAGAGATAACATTCATGTTAAATACATTTTTGAAGATTCTCTTTTATTACATTACATAATGAATGGACATTTTAAACAGCAATGCAGACACACATTATAACTAGGTCAGAGACAATATATGCATATTAAAATTCTGTATATTTCAATAAGGTAAAAAATAAAGCTATATAAACTGATCTTTAGATTTTTTTCTGCAAAAGTAGAACCACACTTTAATAATGCTCTGACACATCTTCATTAAAGCTTTGTTTATAGACAATCAGAATGCTTCTCACCCCCATTCATCTACCCTCTAACTAAAAAAAAAAAAAAAAAAAAAAGAATGCATTCACCAGCTGACATTTTTCCTGTTTTTAATGTTACAAATGGGGAACTTCCAAAAGAAAGTGCATACCAAGCTGTTACACTGAGTTGTCAAATAAATACCATTAATTTTAAGATAAAGCAGAAGTGGTTGTATTATGTTATTAATAGTGCAAAACAGATGAACTTAGTAGTTTTAAAGAAAAAGGCTGGAAACTTCTTTTAGGTTGCCCTGAACTTTTGGTTGATGCCCATGAATTTAAGAATAGTTACACAGCACATGCAAGGCATTTACAAAAACTTTTTATTTTTCTCTTTCCTAATGTAATACATGTTTATTGTAGAAATTTAGAAAATAGAGATAAGTGAAATAAACCCTTCACCTGTAAAAAAATTGGTTTCTGATTCTACAGCAGAGAAAAACATTATTGCTATATAGGGCTATAACATCCTTTCAGTAACGTTTATGTGTATATACCATTTTGTTCCTCTTTTCCTTTCTGACATGCACAAAAAATGGGTTTAATTTTTTAAAAATTTAATGTATTGAGAATGTATTTCCATGTTATTATTATTTTTCAGCATCATTTTTAATAGAAGTACAATATTCCACTGGGTGAACAGATCATAATTTATTTAAATAATCTCCTATTCTTAAATATTTATATTCTATTCTTTTATTAGTAAGCAACATACAATAAGCATAAAAGGATATGCTTTTTTTTTTTTTTTGCGGTACGCGGGCCTCTCACTGTTGTGGCCTCTCCCGTTGCAGAGCACAGGCTCCGGACGCGCAGGCCCAGCGGCCGTGGCTCACGGGCCCAGCCGCTCCGCGGCATGTGGGATTTTCCCGGACCGGGGCACAGACCCATGTCCCCCGCATCGGCAGGCGGACTCTCAGCCACTGCACCACCAGGGAAGCCCGAGGATAAACTTTTTAAAGACCCTTAACTTCAAGTATGTATATCTTCTTTTTTTTCTCCCTAGGTTTCATTCCAGCATCTATTTCTGCAGTAAGACAGCAATTAAAATTGTAGAACAATAGGATGTTACCATTGGTTCATTATATACTTCATTCATTTATCTAACAAATAATTATTGATTGCCTACTGTGTGCCAGGATCTGTGCAAGGTACTCAGGATATAATGATGAAGAAGGTACAAGTAGTCATTAATCTGAGGAAGTATAGTTTTATGTGAGAGAAACACAATAAATAAAGTCATTGGATAGGTGCCATTATAGAAGAAGTACACACTTCCGGGGGGCACAGAAGAGAGGCAATTATTCCAGACTCTGACGAAGGGTAGTTAAGGGGAAATGTTTACATTGCGTGAGAATTTCCTGTGCCATATATTCTCAGAGTGGGAAAAGACTTCAGATGTCATTTAGTTCAAGCCTCTTTGCTGCTAGAATTTTCTGTGTCAAGTGGTGATGTAATACACAGGGCTTTGCAGTATGGTCAGTGGAGTTAGATTCCTTGGATTTGAGTCCTGACTGTACTCATTTAGTATCTGCATGTATGATTTCAGGCAAGTTGCTTAAAATCCCTGTGCCTTTTTTTTACTCTCTAAAATGGGATAATAATAGTGCCCACTTAAAGATGCTGTTGTGATAGAAGATTTCATATAGGTAAAGGGGGTCTGACATATAGTATATGATCCCTGACCTACGATGGCTCAACTTAAGATTTTTTGACTTTACACTGGTGCAGAAGTGATAGGCGTTCAGTGGAAACTGGACTTCAAATTTTGAATTTTGATCTTTTCCCAGGCTAGCAATATGTGGTATGATATTCCTTCACGATGCTGGGCAGTGGCAGTGAGTCTCAGCTCCCAGTCAATGCAATCATGAGGGTAAACAACCGATACCCTACATGTCCTGTGTTTGAACATGCTTAAGGTAGGCTAGGCTAAGCTGTGATGTTCAGTTGGTTAGGTGTATAAAATGGATTTTCAACTTACGATGTTTTCAGTTTATGATGGGTTTATTGGGATGTAACCTCATCATAAGTTGAGGAGCATCTATACATGCAATTCATGTACACTCAACTCACACAGTAGTCATGTTAATAATATGGAGCTCACTGTCCACCAAAGCTTTTGATTGTTAGAAAGTTATTTTTTGTGATAGGTTGAAATTGGGCCCCTGTAGCTTTTACCTGGAAGATATTCCCACCTGAAAAATGGAAGAAATTTCAGGGAGGCAGCTTTTGGTTCAATTTAATGAAGTAGTTTCCAGTATTTAGAGCTGTCTAACAGAAATGGACAGCCTAAGGAGGGGTGATTTTCACAAGTTAAAATAACCACACAGCCTGTTGTTTGCAGAGAGTTCCCTGGATAAAATCCAGAATAGCAGATTTCAGAGCTTATCTGTACTACAGGTGGACTCTGAAACTCATTTTGAAAGCATGTGAACACAAACACATTAAACTTTGATTTTGTACTATAGTGACACTGTTATTGGCAAACACAGTTTGAAATTACAGATTTGCGTAAGAACATGAGCACATTATCTTGCATTGAATTCCGTAAAGGAATTAATATTCCCACAACACTCAGATTAAACTTTGCTCAACAACAGAGAATTGGCGACCATTCTCCTTTGTTATTATTGAATCCATCCATACGTGCAATGAAATTTAGATTATGACATCTAATCTAATTATGACAATCAAAACCAGCCTTCTGCCAGAGACCCCTGCAATGAAGAAGCATTAGAAACAAGACAAAAGAAACCATGTTACTTTTTATGCTAGTTTCCAAGGCTTAACTGAAATAAATATGCTTTCTACTGAGAGAGAGTCTCACCATGGGTTTCCTAGTGTGAAAGGTTTATAACAGATTTTAGACTAATGGAAACAACTATGCAACAGAGTTTAAGTAGGAGTTGATGTGTGTTTATCAGTTTTGAATTGATTTACAATTCATGAAGCCCTTAGATGGCAGAAAAGAATGACTACTCCATGAGACACCTTGGTGAAGATCACGGGGGTAGTCAGTAGAGGTCAACGGTAAATCAAAGCTGTGAATGGAAACTTGCAGGCCCACTGCTACTGCTGCAATGGCCATTTGGTAATATGGATGGGCTCACCCTCCCCTCCTGTGTGGCCTTTTCATGCCTTTCAATATATAATCTGAGTTATGTAACTGAGCAGCTTATTCTTTGAGGATATGACTCAAGTTGGATTATTTCTAGGGTCGAACTACTATAATGCCTAGCAACTGTGTAGAGATTTACATTTGAAAATTAGAATTAGTGTAGTATAGTATAACATTATAATACACTGTGGGGTTTTTCCTTTTAAAAAAAGTGGGTCCTCCACTTTTAGATAAGTTTACCAACTTAGAAGGGGTAATTTTTTTTCTCATTTGAACTCAAAACTGACTTCCTTATCTTCCTCTTGAAATCATTTCTTTTCTCCATGAAGTTTGGCATCATCTATTCAAGCTAGCCAGGCTCAAATCTGAATCTCAAAACTGTGGTGTCTCACAACTGGACCTTAAACGATCCTTAGTCCCTCACCCGTTTGATACTTAAAGCCTTTACTATTATCTAATTTGTGATCCCCGAAGTATTTGAGTATCTACTCAGTACCAGGCACTGTACTCATTCTACTGAATAACCATTTCTGCCAGATATTAAGCAGCTCTGGGAAGAAAGAAGATACAGTCATAACAAGGCACATCCTGCCCTAGTGGAAGAGGCAGCTAAGAACATTTTAATACGATGCAGTGAGTGCTTTGCAGAGGTCATGCAGAGGACTGGGGGAAGACAGGAAGGGTGTCTAGCCCAGAGGAGGCTTCAGGAAGGGTAATTGGGCCTGCTTTCTAGAATAGGGAACACTAGAACTGAATCTTGAAGGATGAATAGGAGTGATCCAGGTGACTGGCAAGTGTGTGTTCCAGGCAAGGAAACTGCAAGGGCAAAAGTGCAGAGAGACCATGTTTATCTCTCTAAGTCTTGGTTTCCTCATCTGTAAGTGTTGACTTTGTAGGAGTGTTGTGAGGAATAAATGAGAAAATGTTTATAATGGACATACTAAGTAGTCACCA
The DNA here is from genome assembly GCF_011762595.2 of Tursiops truncatus. Lineage (NCBI taxonomy): Eukaryota > Metazoa > Chordata > Mammalia > Artiodactyla > Delphinidae > Tursiops > Tursiops truncatus. The sequence goes on from NC_047037.1 coordinate 48,524,070, forward strand.
AATTATTATTATTCTCATCATCATCATTATTACAACTGCTGCAATATATCAATGTAGAGATATGCAAGGTAACCGTATAGCAACCAGATGACCCCCACACACACACCAGGCCCATAATTCTTGCCTGATAAATATACTAACATATCTATAGTAGGAATGTTCCAATCTGAAGCAATCTCAGAGCCTAATGCTACTAGACACTTCAGGTCATAACAACTCCCCTTGCTTGCTAACATTCCATGTTCAGTAAAAACCATGTTGCTTTGGCTTCCCTTGGAGTCAGGTCAGGTCAACATGAAATTCCAGATTGCTCAACAACTCTGTTTTCTCACTGTACAATAATTTGCCACTATGGTATTATGACCAGTCTCTTATGAATTTTGTAATAACACTCAAAAAGCACCGACTATGTGCCAGACACTAGTCTTAACACTATTCAAATATTAACTCATATTTAATTCTTACAACAACCCTAGAAGGTAGCTAACTATTATTATCATAATTTTTTAAATGTGGAAACAGAGGCACAGGGAAGTTAAGTAACTTGCAGCTAGTAAAGAGTAAAGCCCAGATGCAAACTGAGGTGCTGTGGCTTCAGAGTCCCCGTTCTTTACCTCTACATGCACTGCATCCCTGAAGCCAGACAGGCAACTCTGGGACCCTATGGGACTGATTTTCTGAGCCCACAAGGCTGAGGTCAGACTCTGTGGTAAATGCAGCAAGATAAACACCGCTTTGCTGGGTTTGTCTGGGTGCCTTTGGCAGCTGGTCTCCCAAAGTGCCTGGATAGCAGCCTTGGATTTGGTGTTCAGACCTCACAGTCCTTCTTCAACTGCTTAGAGAGAGTGGTTGGTCATCTCTTGCTTTCAAGATATCAGATGCACTGGCCTGCTTGTCTTGCACTGGATCCAAAGTTTGCCCTAATCCACATCAGAAGGGCCTTCAGGTCTGAAAAATATCTTTGAGGCCTACAGTAGAACAGTTCTTCAGCTGCATTCTGAATGGGAATTTACATTTCTTAGGTTTAGAAGTGGTTATTCCATTCCCATGGAGAATCTTATGGTTTGAGTTTTTCTCTGATGAAAACAGAAGTGGCCAGTGGCCCACCATTACAGTGTTCCAAGGAGATCTCTACACAGAAGCCATATTCCAGGATGATACACATTACTTATTCCTGTATAACTTTGACCCCACTCCTTTGAGACATTCTGGCCTTGCTAAACTCAGTGAACTGTGAATGAACCAGGAGGACTCCCTTTTGCCTTTCTAACCTAAAGCTAATCTGAGAACAGGTCCTTCCTCAAAGCCCACACTCCATACTTGACCTTTGTGGTCTTATCCACACCGATGACAAAAGGAAGCAAAGACAGGTGAATTGCTACCCTTCAGAGCAGTACTGGCTCTATTTCCCCACCTCTAGGCTTCTTCAGGGTGGAGGCCCCTCTCAAGGCAGGGCTCAGACCTATCCACACCAGCATCCCGAACAGACCAAAGTCGAGGAAGCTAAGAACCGAGAGAAGCTGGAAAGAACCCCAAAGAGCCCTTCATGCCAAAGCAAGGGCTTTTACTTTCTTCTGGCCCACTGAAAGCTGCAACTCCTAACAACATACCTTCAGAGCTTCCCCTCTAATGCTCCTTGAGGGGAGGATGGGATTGTGTTGAGTCGGGGTGGAAGTGGGAGAGTGTGGAGGCAGGGTGGCGCTTGAGCTTCGCTAGAAGTTGACTTGTGCTGCAGATGCATTGTAACCGGTGAATAAAGTCATGGCCTCATCTGACCTGCTCTTGACATTCACAGATGAGACAGGATACAGAATATCATGGGGTTGAAGAGTCCCAGGGACTCTGGAGTCAAGTTACCTCAGTTTGAATCCTGCCCTACATTTCCTATTTGAGTGCCCTTGTACAATTTACTTATCCTCCCCTTCCCCCAGTTTCCTCATTTTTAAATGGTTATCATCATAATAGTAGAGTTTAGAATAATAAAAATGTTGGGGAGGTGTATGTATGATGGTGGCACAGGTCATGCACCTAGGCAAATCCAGTTACACCTGGAGACTTCAATACTTCTCTCTCAGCAGTCAGAGAACAGGTAAAGGAATAAATCATCAGTAAGGAAATAGGAGACCTGAACAACACTATCAACCAAATTGACCTGATTGACATTCATAGGATACTCTACCCCACAGCACACACTACACAACTAGACTCACCACCACGTGACTGAAAGCCAGAGTTATTAGAGGTTCCCTGTGTATTTAATTTCTAACTTGATAAAAATGAAATATAATTGCAGAACCAAAAGAACAATGATTCTTGTTTCACAGTATGTATAACCCATCTCACATTCTTTCACTTCTGATAGTTCCATCATATTTACATGATTAGGTGCTTTTTGCTTTTGCAAAGTGTGGGGTGTGGGACGTGTATGCTGTTCATCCCTCTTCTGCCACTGCCCCTGGAATGTGGGTGGGCAACGGAGGACGGCAGAGATGGGAAGGGGAATCTGGAGACGGGCACTAAATTGCCAAAAATATTCTATGTGTGTTCTTATTTTACAGTCATAATGATGTGGGAGATGAGGATGGGTCTTTGGCTATCTTGTCACCCTGTTATTTGCTTTTCTTTTTCTTGGCTTTCACCGAACAGCTCTGGTGTCAGAAGCCATCACCACATGTTTTCTTACTCCAGCAAAGTGGTGTTAGGCGATGTACTAGTTAATTGTATAAGACATCCAAGATTGATTTCCCTACATACAAAATATACTTTTTAGCACCAAGTAAGAATAATGGAATACAGCAGATCCTATACACAGGGGAATAAAAACCAAAACAAAACAAAAAAACAAAAAAAAACTGTGAGAAGAGCATGAGATGAAGCAAGCAAATGGAGAAATCTTTAATGGGGTAGATGAATCATTATTCTGACTTCCCCTGGGTTTTGCTTGCCCATGCCCTCCTGCTGAGATAGATGTGCTTTTGCAAGGCAGAATTGGAGGTGAGTAAATAAGAAGGCTGTTATCCACTTTTATCATCACAGCACCCCACATGTCAGTTCAAGAAAATGCTAATGAAGAAAATTCTGTGAGTTTGTGGAATCAGAACCCAAATTACTTTTAGAATTTAAAAGAATCAGAGTAGGTACAGCACCAACCACTTAATCCAATGAAACAGAAAAACCCTAATGGAGATCATCTTGGCACCTTAGGAAAACAACCTCAGGGCTCTCGCTGACAGGATACTTTTCCCCAAGTACTATTAATTATAATGCATTATTAGCTAACTGCAGGCAGTGGACACCCTTTGCATGTTAACAAAAGTGCAGCAGCCTTTTAGTTAGTGGGGCTTGCTCAGTCTTCAAAATTGTCTTAATCATTAGTGAATTAGTTAAACAATAACATTAGGAGATAAAAATAATCACCAGTGTCACTTGGGAACAAGTCTAAAGTAGAACTGGCTGCCAGAGGCTCTGGGTACAGACATTCCTGACTGTACAGATTGACGGGTGACAATCAGCACAACTCCAGACAGAGACAGCCTCATCCTGGCCTCCTCAGGGTTACACAGTAACATGAGATTGTTGTTGCAGAGTTGATTTCTGCTACAGAGCATGGTAGGTGTGTGAGACAGGGAAAGTGGTACCATGGCCTCTCTGTTCAGTTCTCAATCATTCAGAAATTGACAATGCAGTTAGCAGATTTTTGAAACTCATGTTCCTTTCAGTGCTCTCTTTTTGGGCCATTTCACTGATTGTTAATGGCTCCACCTGGGGAGGTCTGGCAATGATGCTGAAACTCTGTCAAGCCTCATTGGCTGTTCTGGAAAGAGGTTTTGAGTGTCAGCTCAGAGACTGTGAAGAGAAGCTCAAATCGTGCTTTAGGATTATCTCTGGATTTTGATGATTGGCATATTCCTCTTCTGCTGATTCATATTTTGATGACTGACCATAGGTAGAACAAAATGGAAAAAAATCTCTCCTCGAGTGACCTGAGATGATAAATTCATTGTCTTTTGTTTTATCCAAATTTTAAAAAAACACTAAATTTACTTTTTATAAATTTTACATACAGTAAAATTCACTCTTTTTGGTATACAGTTTTGTAAGTTTAGACAAATATATAGTCAAGTAAACCATCACTACAATCATAATAATTTGTATTATCACTTCAGCATGAAGAAATGCTAAGAAAATGTATTCAGAATTTCTTTTAGAGCAGGTCTACTGGTAACAAAAATCCCTTATTTCTTCTTCACCTGAAAATGTTTTTTCTTTCCTTTCATCTCTGAAGGATGTTTTCTCTAGATAATACTAATTTATGCTTCCACAAGCAGTGTGTCAGGGCTGTGTTCTCTTAGCACTCTTGCCAGCCTCAGTAGTACCATTTTTTTTTTTTTTTTTTGGCGGTACGTGGGCCTATCACTGCCATGGCCTCTCGCATTGCAGAGCACAGGCTCCAGATGCACAGGCTCAGCAGCCATGGCTCACCTGCCCAGCCACTCCGTGGCACGTGGGATCCTCCCGGACCGGGGCATGAACCCGTGTCCCCTGCATCGGCAGGCAGACCTTCAACCACTGTGCCACCAGGGAAGCCCAGTAGTACCATTTTTAATAGTTTTGCCAAATTGGCAGGAAAAAAATGGCATCTCATTCTTTAGGCATTAAGAATATTTGCCCTTTGTTGTATATGTTGACAATTTCCCCCCACTTTATTTTTTAAAAACATACACATGTTTAGTACTTAGGTAGAAAAAGCTATCTTTTTTTCCTTTATTATTATTATTACTATTTTGCTTTATTTTAGAAAGATCTTTTACACCCTAGGTTAGATTAGTGTTCCTCCACATTTTCTTTTGGTCCTTCTAGTTGTTGTTTTCTAAATTTAGCACTTTTCTCCATTTACAACAAATTGTTTTGGTTAGTGTGAAGTAGGCATTTAACTTTATTTTTTCTAACTGGTATGTATATGTTCAGTAACATTTATCAAGTTATATATACTTTCCCCTTGTTTGAAATACCCATTTTATCAAGTGTTAATTACTTTTATATAGTTGTAATTGTTTCTGAGTTTTTAATTCTATTTTGCCAGTCTATGTATTTGTACATACATGCCACGATTTTATAATGGTAATTTTTTAGTATTGCTAGATTTAGCAAATGAAAATAGAGGCCACTCAGTTAAATTTGAACTTCAAATACGCAATGAATAATTTTTTAGCATATGCATGTTTCAAATATTGCATGAGATTCCAAACTTCAAATTTAACTCAGTGTCCTGTATTTTATCTGGCAACCCTAAATTCCAATATCTGCAACACATACTGCCCCCAGTCTTTTTCCTTTTCCAAAATGTGCTATTATTTTTTTAAAAAAAGAGTAGAGTCCTTTAAGAAATTGATGGGTAGATGCTTTGGGAAAGTTTTTAAGTGTGATTAAAGATGACACCAGCAAAAGAAAGTAAAAATGGGCTTCATTTTCATTCTTCAAAATAGAATAATATTAAAACATGTTAATTCCTCCAAGACAGACTGGTCCTCTTTCCACCCCACCCCTCCCTCGGTGTGTCTTTTGTTTTTCTCTCTTGGAGGTAAAAGTTCTTTACCATTTGTTGTTATGGACTGAATGTTTGTGTCCCCCCCGCCCCAGATTCATATGTTGAAACCCTAACCCCAAAGTGTCTATACTTGGAGATGGGACCTGTGAGGAGGTTAAATGAGGTCATAAGGGTAAGCCCCTAATTGGATAGAGCTGGTGCCCTTATAAGAAGAGGAAGAAGCACTAGAACCCTTTCTGCCATGAGAAGACACAGGGAGAAGGTGACCATCTGATCTTGGACTTCTTAGCCTCCAGAACTGTGAGAAATAAATTTCTGTTGTTTAAGTCACACATTTTATTTTGGCATATTTTGGTATTTTATTATGGCAGTCCAAGCAGACAAATACATCATTTGAGAACTAAATTATTTGCATATTTCATTAAATTTTTTTTAACAATTATTATTTGTATCTTGCAAAATCCTATAATTTAAGCAGAATCTGTGCTATCTTTATTTTCATTTTACATTAAGAGCAAATGACTGAAACTTTAGAAGATTATGTGAACTGCCCAAGATGACTCAGCTGATAACTCTATAATCAGGGTTTAGCATTAGGGTGCAATTGGTTTATAGGAGTTGGTTCAGGAATCAATGATCTCTAAGATTCCTGCTCAGGGTAGGAGCTTACCTAGTACTTTCTCTGCAGAAAATGGCTAGTCAACCTGATACAAGAAACTTCAACGTTTTTACTCTTTGCCTCAAAATGTCTTCATATCATTTTTCCTTTTTAAATTTTTCTCTCACTTTTCTGTCTCCTCCTTTCTAATAGCACTCCCTGTGATTTTTATATCAAACTTTCCCATGCCTCACTTATCCTCTCTCATGAATCTTAAAATTCCTTGTCTATTTCTCCTTTCCCTTAGTCTACAAACATGTTCACACATTCTCCCATTGTAATCAAGTCCTGTATTGTTCTTCAAATTGCAGACCCTTTTCTTCTACCATCTATTTCTAAAAGAAGGTTAATTTCCCCCACATTTTTTTAGCCTATTATAAGCATAATATACGTGCACAATGAAGAAAACTTGGACCATACACTCACACACACACACACACAAACACACACACCCTAAACCCAACACCAACCCTAACCCTAACACACTACCTGAAATCCTATCACCTATTGATAACCACTAACCACTGTACTTTCTTCTCTTGTCCTCTCTCCCTCTCTTCCTCCTCTCTCTTCTCCCTCTCTTTCTACCCCTCTTTACTCTCTCAATCTCTCTCGTCTATCTAAAATATATTGTGTATATATAATTTCATCCATATTTGTGCTATATAGCATTTTTTCAGTTGATTTAATAGTTTAAATTAAAACGTTTATTGTTATTTAATAATTTTTAAATTTTTATAAAATAATGCATGTCTATAATTTAAAGGTTAAAGAATAGCACAGGCTTATATTACATATGTTTAAAAACACAATAATTTCTTGCCCCATCCGTCTTCAACCATGAGTCTTCTTAGAGGTGAATACTTGAAAAGTTTTTAACTATTTCTTAAAGCTTTAATATCCATGTTCTAATTCATATGCTGTATTGTTCAGGTCCCAGCAGAAACAGAAGGCCCCCTGAAAAGGGGGGGTTAGAAAAGCTTAATGAAGAAATGATTTACAAAGGAGTGGGCCAAGTTAAGGAAACAACAAGGGATGGTAAAGCACCTGGGACTAGCCAGTAGTGGAACTAACAGTAGTATGATGCCATTACCAACTCTAGGATTAAAAGAGGCAAGATTCGGGGGAATGATTATCAGAACCCAGTAAGAACTGTAGCTGTAGCTGTACAGGAGCTGTGGCCTTAAGTGGAGGCGTGCAGTCACTGCCCAAGGGGTTGGAGGCTGGAAGGTGAAGGAAACAATAGCCTTCTTTCTGCCTCTTCTTATCCTCCCATTTCCCACTAGGGCAGCCCATTAAGCACACCCAACTAGAAGCCAAAGACAAGGAGCCTAGATGATACAGTCTGGAGAGATCAGCCTTCTGAGTCACAGAGCAGGGTGGAAAGGGTAAACACAGATCTGCAGAAGCACAGGGAAAATTACCAGCACATAGGCTTATATGGATATTTTTTGCTTTATAGATTTTGGTGGTTATGTGTCGACAACTTATTATGATAAATAATAATTGAGCTTCTTTCTCACAATTTCTCACCTTCTCCACATATCTCATAATATAGTACTATTATAAATTTTTTAAAAATTTTATTTATTTATTTTTGGCCGCATTGGGTCTTTGTTGCTGCGCAGGCTTTCTCTAGTTGCGGCGAGCGGGGGCTACTCTTCATTGTGGTGCGTGGGCTTCTCATTGCAGTGGCTTCTCTTGTTGGGGAGCACGGGCTCTAGGTGCGCGGGCTTCAGCAGGTGTGGCGCGCAGGCTCAGTAGTTGTGGCTCGTGGGCTCTAGAGCGCAGGCTCAGTAGTTGTGGCACACGGCCTTAGTTGCTCCGCGGCATGTGGGATCTTCCCGGACCAGGGCTCAAACCCGTGTCCCCTGCATTGGCAGGCAGATTCTTAACCACTGTGCCACCAGGGAAGTCCAGTACTATTATAAATTTTATTTGAAAGTAAGAATTGTTAACAATATCTAGTGTTTTACATAATTATGTGAATAATTATTCACCATTGACCCAAGAAGTGTACTAGGACGTTTCCTTTCTATGCTGCTCCCTACTGCACTCTCTCCTTAGGAATTCATAATTGCCTCCTATTTGCATTTGTTTAGTTTTCTATGTGCTTGGCACTATTTTTGTTTTCTAAATGTTCCAAATTATTCTTCATATGGTCAAACACATCAGAGAATATTTTAGTTTTGTTTTCCCCTGGAACCTTCTTTTTCTTGCTTCAATCTGAATTGGTTGCTTTCTAGGCCCTGGAGCTTGCTGTCACCTATGACTCCTGCCTTGAGACTTATTTTTAATTCTCTCCTTTTGCTGAATTCCATGTCTCTCTCTCTCTCTCTCTTTGTTGGCACAGTACACATTCCACTTGTTTCATGAGAAAAGGTACAGAACAGGTAAGTTTTTGAGTCTTGCATGTCTGGAAATATGCCTAATTCTACTTTTACACTCAACTGATAATATGTCTGGGAACAGAATTCTAGGCTGGAAATAATTTTCCTTCAGAATTTTGTAGGTATTGTTCCATAGCCTTTTAGCTTTCACAGTTGCTATTCAGATATGACATGCTTTTATGAAGTCTGTTTCTTTGTATGTGACCTGTCTTTACTTTCTGGATGCTTTTATATGTACTTTTTAACTGCTGGTGCTCTGAAATTTCATGATGAAATTTTGTGCTTTGTTTGTTTATTTGTGTTTCGCACACAATAAACTTTCAATCTCAAGCCTTGTTCTTCAGCTCAGCAAAATTCCAGTATGATTTGTCTTTGATAATTTCCTTCCTTCTATTTTGATTTTATTTTATTTTTTCTCTTTTGAGCTCCCATTGTTTAGATGCTGGATCTTCTGGGCTGATCCTCTTAAGTTTCATTTCTTCCTCTCCTCTCCTCCTCCCTCCTCCTAGCATTTAGTTTGTTAATAACTGATAATAACTTGTCAGAGTTGGGCACGTTATCTCTTATTCATGGACAAAAACATACGTTTTCATGCTCAGTAATGTGCCTGCAGTTGGGCAGTAGGCCAGTTCTTTCCCCAACACCTCTTTCATAGTCATCGTTCTCCTACTTTACAAAAGACAGGTATAGTCCTCCTTGAATCCTGACTTTCACCGTGGCGCATTGCCACAGACTCAAACCTCTAGCAGTGCCAGAAAAAGGGATACTTGGAAATGATTTTAACTGTGACGCCTACCTTAATTAAGATGGCATAAGAAATAGCATATTTGGGCCTGAGTTAGGATATTTTGAACGCAGACATTGTAGAACAGGGTACTGACCACTTTGGTTTAGCAGACCGTACCCAATTATTTTCAAAGTGCATTTGCTCCTGAAGGAAAGACCAGTAAAAGTAAAGAATATAAAGCATCTGTAAGAAATGCAGGAGACAGACTGGTGACCAGTACCCATGACTCATTTATGTTTACCTGTGGAGGCACTGGAATTCAGACATGAGATGGCTGTCACAGGAATGAGTATTAAGGTGCTCATTGGAAGTGAAAAATTAAGTCAGATAGAAAGTAAGTCTGATTTAGAAAATTAGTTTAACAATAAGGACTGAGTTTGCCCATTAGGTTATGACAGACATTTTCCATGAATTGAACAAGCTAACAAGCTGTATATGAGCTCTCATCTGAGGTTTGATGTGACTAGAGCATGTGATAAAATAGAATAATTTCATCACATATATGTGAAAATGCATGAAATTAATTATATTTCAATTTTCCCAAACCCTTCTGAGTATATCATGTTAAGCAAGTTGCCTCTAAGTGAAAGATTCAACAATATAACTAATAGTCTTTTAATAAGTCTTGGTAAAGCCTTTTTGGTATGCTGCCCAGAAACTAGGGAGAGAATAATTTTAACAACTGGATAACAAGTCCTTTCACAATACAGGTTCTTTGATTTCAACAAAATTAAAGGGCCCAATTGAGTTATTAGCTGATAGTTTATTAAAAATTACTTTGATGATTAATTTTTATGTGCTTTTTGGCTATAACTTAGAAATAGTTATGGAATTAAATGACATTGGTCCTTCCATTCCTATCTACTTATTTATGAAAACAAGATTTTCAATACATCTATAATAACAAAAAGTAATGATAGGATTTATGTTGAACACTGTTTCACATTAGCAATAAGAAATACCTATCCATTAATTTTTTTTTTTTTTTTTTTTTTGCGGTACACGGGCCTCTCACTGTTGTGGCCTCTCCCATTGCGCAGCGCAGGCTCCGGACGCACAGGCTCAGCGGCCATGGCTCATGGGCCCAGCCGCTTCGCGGCATGTGGGATCTTCCCGGACCGGGGCACGAACCCGTGTCCCCTGCATCGGCAGGCAGATTCTCAACCACTGCGCCACCAGGGAAGCCCCTATCCATTAATATTTAAATTACTTGAAGAAAACCCATACTTCTCACTGAGATGAATTTCTAAAATAAATATTTTAAAAATAATAAATGTATATAACTGAGTCACTTTACTGTACAGTAGAGATTGGCACAATATTGTAAATCAACTATACTTCAATTAAAAAATTAAAAAGTAAAAAATGAATAATTTTATCAAAATTTGTAATATGGATAATTTTCTGCAGTTATGTGCTACTAATTATCATAAATGCTAACTCAATCCAGAAAAGAAAAAGAGGTTAAACATTTTGACCTTTGTAGACACAGGACATTTTTAAAAATTAAAATTCAAATTATAGATATTTTTTGTTGCAGAAACTTAGAATCATCAAAAATATTTTAAAGCACGTATATTTATTGCTTTAGGATAAAATTCTTTGGGGGAAATGGAACAGAAATATGAGAATAGAAAATAATGCAGTAAATTTTCCAACTGTTAAATATAAAAATATATTTATATATATATTTTAAGTGGTTATGTTGAGTAACAAATTACTATGGTAATTAAATGCTATTGAATAAATAGAGCATAGCAATTTTAAAATGTAAATATATACTATATTTTGAAAAATTTTATCCTTTGCAGCTATTTAAACATATGATGAAAAATTTTAGACATTAACTTAAAAATTTTAAAACCACTAACTTACAGTTTTTCCTTTTCTCTCCTTTGTACTATAACTATTTGTTTTCAAATTTTATCCCCTTTATGAGTATGCAGGTGAATGAGGATAGAGGCCATGTTTTCTAAGCTTTGTCTCTTTTACAAAACTTTAATAAAGTGTCTTGTTCATAATAGGAGTGCAATTCAATATTTACCGAATTAAATTATTTCTATTTTCATCAAAGGGAGTCATTCATTCCTCTTCAATTGTTCTTACCTAGCCTACAGGTTAGTTTTTTCTACTACTGATAATCAAAACAACTGCTTGATGGAAATAAAATTTTGGTTTAAAATGTAACTCACATATTATCTTTAAAATGAGAATAGGAAAGATACTGTGAGAGGAAATGAGTACATACAATAAACCAATATCAATTTTCTTAAATGTGGTTATTTTCTACATAAAATAAAACAACACAGTATTTGGAAATACACGTATTGACATAAAACTATAGTGTATACATACTATAAATATGTATACATTCATATAGTTTATGTATGTGTATAGATATTAATAGTGTATACATACTAATAAAACAAGTTTATTTTCATGATGATTCTTTCTAATGTGCACTCAATTAGAAAGCAGTAAAAACACCAGCAGATGGCTCAGAGTGGTTGACAATAAACCTTTTCTCCTCAGGTCACTAATACAGAATTGTAATGAAAAATTATATATACTTTACTCAGCACCTTTGCTTAGGACGCTGTAAGCACAAGATATTGCCTAATACTGCTTTATTTGCTACGTTTGCAACAATAAGCTAGCAAGAAGAAGTAGCTTATGCACGTATACTGGTTTATACACTTTTGCAATTTTTGAGGATTATCAAGGTTTGGTCTTGCCCTGTGATTTAATCCTATTAAATTACATTTAAATATGATATATAGCATTTTATTTTGTACTTAGTATTATCCAAAGAAATAATATTACATATAGACCTCTTAAAAAATAACTTAGGCAAAAGCAAGTTTAAAAAATACAATAGAAACTCTTACAACCTACTTAGAAATATCAGGTATGGGTTTAAGAATTAGATAGCCTAATATCTACCCTAATTCTTAACATTCCCTTGTCATCATGAGACTGTTGCTTGAAGTAAGAAAATATTATCTTGAATTTATAAAACTTTTTTTATTCAAAACAAAAAATTGGAACTATCTTATATATGGTAGTCCTGTATCCTAACAGTATCTTCATGAATACTAATTCTAGGTAACATTTATTGAGCGCCCCCTTTGTACCAGACACTCTGCTTAGCACTTTACATTTAATCTTCACAACAACTCTCTGAGGTAGGTATATGATTGAGCCCTCTTTACAAAAGAGGCCTTCAGTTTGAGGTTCATGGAAGGAAAAAGATGAAGATGGGGATGTTTATACCCTGGTCTTCCTGAGCTCCTCAATAGACTGAGCTCCTTGAGGAGGGGCTTTCTCTTACTGTGTCTCAACTCAGCATGCACTACTGTGCTGATCGTGTAGAGGAGAGTGGGGAGAAGGAAGTGAGAGAAGATCCGTGCGTTGGTGTCATGACAGTGGGCAACACTAGATCTAGCAGATGAGTAGCCAGATCAAGAAGTGTAATCATGCTCCGAGCAAGCTAAGAGAAAATCACATTTGTAAGGATGTTAGAGTATGAAAATAATTCCACAAGAATGGTAGCATACTATGAAAATTAAACATTCAAACACACGTCTAATTTCCCTGGGATTAAATCTGATTAATTAGTGCCGATATTATGATGAATATTGTTGAAAACCTAGGAGTTTCTTTTATCATGTTAAGCTAGTTCCTTTGTCTTAGCCTCTTATTTCATCTTAATGTTTCTTTTCAACTCACTTGTATCTCTGAAAGGAAAAAATTATGAAAGGGAAACAATGTATGCCATTTACATTTCTCTGAGGCAGAAAACTGCAGGGTCCGAATTTTTGGTATTTGTGGTCAATCAGAATAATTAATTAAAACTTAAAAGGAGTCTTTTGGGTTCTTTATTTAAACCTTTACTACTTTATTCTAAATGAGGTCAGGAATAGTGATTAAAGAATGTGAATAAATCACATTCATCACCTATAAATACGTTAAATTTCTTTACCAGTGCAACTTTGGGCTTCTCAAAGGCCATCAGCACGCTGATGCTTCAGCATCCTGAAGAAGACAGGAGCCGCAAGATGAGCCATTTTCCTGCTCCTGCCCTATTCAGAGTCCCTACTTTTTTTTTTTTTAACAGAGTTCACAGTTTAGCAAAAAGGTCTACTGAACTATTTAAGCTCACTGTGACTGTGTTCTGAAGTCCTAAGTGAAAGTAGTTTATCCCAAATTGGCCCAGAGGAAACAAAAATCAAAGTGAAAAGAAATAATTTCATGTTGTTTGGAATGTCAAATTACGTAAAGGTAAACACCTTTGGTCAAAAAAAGGAAAGAAAAATAAAGGAAAAAAAAAGAAAAAACAAACACCCCCCACCAAGTGTTCAGTATTGTTTTTCCCACTCTTAAAGAGAACTTTTTAAAAAGTGCCTTTCTTTCATGCACATTAAAGCAAATGTAAAAAAGATTGATTCAGTGCTCTGCTTTGTGAGGAAAACAGCCTGGGGATACTTTAGCTCCCTGCTAAGCCTTTGGTATCCATCAGAACTGTATTTCCATAGTTGCAAAATTGACTGTAAGTGAAAGTCTGTTCAATTATCTGTGTATTTCCAATTTGTCCACATAAAAGCACTTGTAACAGTGCCTGGCACATAGGTAGTGTACAATAAATGGTAGCAATTGCAAGAGAACAGCTTAGATAGCCTCCATATACTGCTAAGGCAAAAAAGGAAACGTCCAATGGGATGATTGTTTTGTGTTAGGCAACTCAAGTCTTTTCAAGAAAATTAAAAAAGGATATCGATCAAGTCTGAAATTAAACATTCATGAATTTTCAGGAGGCTGCCCTCAGGATCTTCCAACCTTACCTTTTCAACTCTATTTTAAAACATAAGAATTCAGAAAATATTTTTTAACAAACAGAGCAATGTTTTACTTCCAATTTCCTAGGTTAGACTGTTGTATCTTATTTGGGGTTTGAGGAGATATACAAAGTGTTTGATTTATCACTGTTTGAGTATATTTTATAACACAACTCAGAAAACCAAGCTGTGCTCAGTTAAAACGCAAAACAAACTATAGCTCAAAGGATTGAACCAGCAAGGAATTAACATGGGTTTATAATAGCTGTTAATATTAACTGATAACCCATGCTAAATGACCAGGTAAAACCTTTTAGTGTTTAATCTTACAAAAACCATTTGGTCATCAAAGTAACAAAAAAAAAATTTTTTCCCCAAATACTGAAAGATTTTGGTAAGCCTACCCAAAATAAAAGTTTTTCTTTATAACCATATTTTAATGTGCTTAATAAACTATTCCACATGAAAAATAACAGAAAAAGCTTTTTAAGCACAACACAAATTCTAATGCACAAGAAAAAAGCTGAGGGGAAAAACTGGAAAAGTTATCAATTTTAACATGGACCTTACTGCCACTAGTCATATCTCCCTTAGTATTGATATGAGGTCTGCAGGTAGGAAAATTCCAACTTAATTGTATTTAAATATGTAAATATTGGTTGTGTCTTCAGGTTTCTAGTCACGTGCTTAATATTGGTTGTGTCTAGTCACGTGCTTAATATTGGTTGTGTCTTCAGGTTTCTAGTCACGTGTTTCTAGTCACGTGCAATAACTCTGAAACTACTTCAACTTCAGGATACTCTTGTTGTAAAGGACAGCACTAAGAACATTAGAATGTACTTGCCATTTAGTGTACCAAAATGAGCTAGACTTTTTGGTTTACTTAATTATAGAGCCTTACCACCCAAAATAGATTCTCAAAGTTAAAAAAATACTTTCTTTGTAATATTTGATGACATTTCTGATCAAAGCCTATAACATCTCTTTAAAAAATAAAACAGTACTTCAAGATGTAGATATAGAATTCTCAAAAAACTTGTCATTTAAAAAACACTGCTTCCTTCCTGTTTCTGTTCCTGTCAAAAAGCAGGTTATCTTTACACAGTCTCTGTAGCTCCAAGGAATTCCATTTCTACAGCAGCTTTTGGTGCTTTGGTTGAAGCACTCTTCTTTCGGAACTCTGCTGCGATTTCCTCAAAGGACTTTCCTTTGGTTTCTGGAACTTTGAAAAATGTAAACAGAGTAAAGGCCAGGACTACACCAGCAAAGAGGAAAAACACATAAGGTCCACAGAAGTCCTGCACAGAGAATAAACAGAGTTCCAATTAGCAGCTCTTCAACCTTATCTTCTGTTCAGTAAATTTGTACAGTATTAGGCTGCTTACCGCAATGTACTGGAAACACAGAGCTATAATGAAATTGCAGGTCCAGTTGCTGAACGCAGCCATTGCTAAAGCAGCAGGGCGTGGTCCTTGACTAAAAAACTCAGCCACCATGAACCAGGGGATGGGGCCTGGTCCAATTTCAAAAAAACTGACAAAGAGGAAGATGGCTGTCATGCTCACGTAACTCATCCAAGCCAATTTATTCTGAGGAGAAAACAAAAAACAAAGCAAAAGTGGAACTGACATTGACTGCTTCTTCCTTTAGCTAGGTAGATTCTCATTGAGTTCAGAGATGACATAGCTCCCTTCTTGATGTGTTTATATTCAATTAAGTATAAGTTATTCTAGTTGTAGACAAGTTTAGTCATCCTTAAATCTTTTGCGCTATAGGAAATCCTCTGGATTAGGATTTTCCATGACTCTTAGTCACTCTTTTTCTGTGAAAGAGGAAAAGCAAAGATCCAGTGACCTTTGCTTCTACTCATACCAAGGTTGCTAGACAGGATGCATGACCTCCTGTAAAGTAGTGGATGCTGGTGCTGGGCTGGAAAGGTCTAGGTACTTGTCCAAGGTCACACAGGCAGCCAAGTGGCAGAGCCAGGATTAGAACCTGGTTGGGCTAATCCCAGAGCTTGTGCTCTACTATTATATACACTGCCTCTCTGGGTAACAAGCACAGTTTACCTGCTGATGTTCTATATTTAAACCCCTAAACTAGTTCTCTTTTTCTTTACACTTCTCCTTTGTATTATATGCTGTTCCTCTTGCTTTATTTCGTAAGTCAATCTCAAACGTTTAACCTGCAGCTCAGAAGTGCTATCATATGGTAACCAAAAATCTCAGTGCAGGCACCAAACTCACCAGTAGCACAAGTCCCACCGACATGAAGATGGCACAAACAAACATCCCACTCATTCCGATTAAAAACAGAGAGCGTCGCCCTGCCTTCTCCACAAGGAATACCTAGGAAAAATTTAAAACATATTGGCTTTATACTTAAATCGTTTTTACTGCCAAAGAGATCATTCTAATTTATACAGCTGGAAAGAGGCCGTTCTGTTATTCCGTTTTACAGATGTGGAACTCAGGAGGGGGGTGACTCTTGCCTGGGGTGGCAAAGCTGTTCTCAGTGAACAGAGGTGATTTACAACTACTGGCTTCCTTTCGTCACATTGATTTGAACAGGCCATTCTAGAGAAAGAACCATAGCATTACCACCACCTGATGTTTATCATTTTGGGTGCAATATTTAGAGACTGGGCCTCTTGGACCTCTCCCAATATATTTCCTGTAGACTTAAAATATGAAGGTCCTACATAAAAATGATGTTAATTTCCCTTCTGATAATTATCCTAAGTTATAACTGCAAGGATTTGAGCACTGCAGACCCCTGAAACAGTACAACTGTTGATGTGTTAACTATTCTCATCCAACTTTCTTACTGCAAATAAAGTCAAACTGTGTCCACTCAGGGGCAGCATACAGAGTTTGATGGCCTTACCAAAATAGTCAGGTCCGCATTTTTCTGGTGAGCCTAAATGTACCTGGTGCTGGTCATGAACTATCCACTTGAAAAGGTATGACTTTAAAGCAAAAGGTTACAGTGCTTTCTTATCCTAATTCGGGAGATTTGGTGTCGATTCCTGTGGGTCTGTGGATCTTTGCACTAATGGTTAAGATTTACGATTAGCCAGGACCAGAGTTTGTTGAATAGACTCTTGCTTGATACTTGGAATACTGCCAAGGTTGGAGAGTCACACACACAAAAACTACCTGTCATAATTTCTCACTTCAGTGAGTAAATTGGTTAGGCTCATAAATCTATCAGTAAAGCAACAGCAATCCAATACCCTTAGTATAGTGAGCTTTGGCTCTGAAAATATCGGAGAAACATTTCTTTTCACCTACAGCGAAAGCCCCTTTCATCTCAGAGACATTTCGTATTAGAGTTTCAAATCACTTCAGGGTGGTAAGCAAGGAGCCACATTAAAAAAAAATTTTTTTTAAAATTTTTTTGGCTCTGTGGGGTCTTAGTTGCAGCATGCGGGATCTTTTGTTGTGGTGCGTGGGCTTCTCTCTTAGTTGTGGTGTGCAGGTTTTCTCTCCCTAGTTGAGGCGTGCGGGTTCCAGAGCGTGTGGGCTCTGTAGTTTGCGGTACGTGGGCTGTCTTGTTGAGGCGCTCGGGCTCAGTAGTCGCGGAGCATGGGCTCTAGGGCGTGCGGGCTTCAGTAGTTGTGGCTCATGGGCTTAGTTGCCCCGTGGCATGTGGGATCTTAGTTCCCTGACCAGGGATCAAACCCGCGTCCCCTGCATTGGAAGGCGGCTTCTTTACCACTGGGCCACCAGGGAAGCAAGGAGCCCACGTTTAATTGTTGAGAAGAAAGTGGGAAAAACAAACCTTTCTCAAGTTCATAAAATTTCTCTATATATTTTGACTCTTTAATTATGACTTTTAAATCTGATTTGATGACACCATGTCAAGCTGCTGAGAAAACTGGAGGATTTCTTCAGGAATAAGGGCTTTTACTGTGTCTGTTCCTTCTATTTCTGAACAATTATTGCTAATAGGATTATAAACTCTAAAACTACATGCCTTGAAAATTGAGTTGGACTCCCTCCTTGGGGCTAGGTGAGCACTCAGGAAAGGGTGTGATACAGGGTGAGATTTGGTCAGGGGCCAGAGATGTCTACCTGATCTTAATTCTCATTTTCGCTGCAGACACTGTACATCACTCAGATCCTGGATGCTTACTTGGAGCCACTCTTTCTCCTCTGGACCTATGCTGCCTTCCAGTTCCCTTTATATTCTTCCTGTTTTGTTTTCTTACTCAAGATTACAGGCTCCCTTCTACCAGCTCATTAGTTTAAAAGAAAATCTGGAAATGTGGAACATAATTCAGCATCGAGTTGGGAAAGTCTATCTCTTTCTCTAAGTACTCATCCAGAAAAAAAAGATTGATTATGTTCCTTCCAAACTGTTGAAACATTAATATGTTATCAGTACATATTCCTAATGGCACATCTTTATTTGAAAGGATACACAGAATTCGGTAACCTTGGTTGATTTTGGCGAGAGAAACTGGATGACTGAGAGGCTGTCCTTTATGTACTTCTTTGAACTTTAAAACAACTTTTCAAAAATAAATATAATTAAAAATGTTAACTGTTATCTGTAGTCCTGGAGGGTTAATTAGACAGCCGATTAGAGTTGACTTTTAAAAATTATGTCAGGGGGCTTCCCTGGTGGCGCAGTGGTTGAGAGTCCGCCTGCTGATGCAGGGGACACGGGTTCGTGCCCCGGTCTGGGAAGATCCCACGTGCCGCGGAGCGGCTGGGCCCGTGAGCCATGGCCGCTGAGCCTGCGCGTCCGGAGCCTGTGCTCCGCAGCGGGAGAGGCCACAACAGTGAGAGGCCTGCGTACCGCAAAAAAAAAAAAAATTATGTCAGTCATGCAAAAACTTTCACAGAATAAAAGGATGAGTTCAAAAAAGGTAGATTCAAAATAATCAAGGCTCTATTTTCAGAACAACTTTTCCCACTCCATGGGGTTGGCTGGTGGGGGGAGGACAAAAATGGAATTCTGCAGTCGTTTTCTCGTTAGATATTCTTAGAGTTTGGGTTACCCTGATCTTGATAACATGATGCTTTACATAGCAAATCCTGTTACACATAAAATGTTTTAATCATAGTCTCTATATGAAAAAAATATGTTGAAGTGGGATTTGCAAAAATATTATCTCAGGAGACAAAAGAATGGGAATAGTCCCTTGGATTCCATCCTAGTACCAGGCCTTTATTGGTTTAGAGTGGCCTTTTGGATTGAACAGGCCATGAATGCCTTTAAATGCCTCTAAAGGCATTTCTACGGAAGCACTGGTGTTCCCTTATTATCTGTTCTTCCTTCTCTTTCCAAGGTCCAGTTCTGTTTAATGTGGTCTGGACAAACCTGCCTTTTGATCTAGGTAGCCAGGCTGTAATTTATTGACTACTCTAGGTAACAGTTAAAAGTCCATGTGCAGAGAATGAAAAACAAGTGACTAAAGTATATTGAGTATATAGCACTGTGACCAAAATTAAAAAGCACAAGCTTTTTTAACATCTGCATTCAAAGATAAACTCAATTATCCTCATTTTAAAGTGAGTTACGTTAGTTGGGAAGTTTGGGGGGTTTTGCTGTTGTTTTTTTATTTACTTTAATTCTTAGGTTGTTATATTAAATATTATTACTGTCAATATACTGAATCGTTCCTTAGATAAGGTATTTGATATTAAGAAGAGTATATGACCTCTGCCCTTGTGGAGAAAAATTTTCAAAAATGTATAATAACAGTTGACAGTTGAAAAAGTTACATTTCAAAAATAGCAATAATATTTCAAGTTATAAACCGCTTCTATTCCATCCTCTCATAATATCACAGTCATATACATCACCAGAAGCCAGGGCCTTGTGAACTACCTGGAAGTTCTGCCCAATGGCCTAACATCATAAGAATTTACTGAATCAGTTTAATTTTGCTAGAGGCTTAGCTATCTAACTGAGAGGACCATGTTTATTTTAAAAATGTTTTTTCTAAGATATCAGGATAAAAATTTTCAACCATGGAAGGAGAGGATCTAGGATCCAATGCTGATAGAAATGACAAGCTGTTTGCTAATATCAAGGGGCTTAAGTACAGAGCAAAGGAGAAAGAGCCCAGGTATTTACACAAAAATACCAAGTGTCTGTGCCCCCAAGTGAGTTACTAATTCACAAATGAGTGACAAATGACATCTTCAGCAGATAAGGAGAACCAGTGATCCACCTGTTCAGTTATGCCTAATCTCAATACAGTGGTTGGTTATTCACATATAGGACTCTTCCTGTGACCCACTTGGTTCTATCTACATACCCACCACACGTGGACAATAAGTCATAGGTCACTTTTATATTACAAGGTTATTTTACTCCCATTTCTGGACTGAGGAGCAAGCAGAATATTTATATAGAGTATTTTACTTACGGAGAGAGCAGTGAAAAGTGTGTTGACAGCACCAACTCCAATGGTTGCATAAACAGGTTGGCTGATTCCAGCTGTCTGAAAAATGCTGGTTGAGTAGTAAAATATCTGCAAAATAATAATAGTTTAGCCTTAATCAAGGAGCCTAGCACTCATGGCTTTAAAGCAAGAATTATTTTAGTTTGTTTATTTTTAGGTGTTTCAATGGAACCAGGGTCCCTAGAACTCCCAAAAGGTTTTATCCACCCTCTTCCTCCAGGGAAGGAGAAACCACAATCTTCCTTCAGTGTGTAAAGCTTCCAGTCACTTAAAAGTTCTCCTTATATTTAGCTGAAAACTGTACATCTGCACTTTATTTTTTTGTTAAAGTATAAAATACATGCAAAAAAGTACACATATCATTTAAGTGTACAGCTCAATTAATTTTCACAAACTAAACACACCTGTATAGTCTAGATCAAAAATAAATCATTTCCTGCCCTCCAGAAGCCCCCTGAATGTCACCCTTTTTTCAAAGGAAACTCTTTCAACTTCCATCCTTATAGATAAATTTTGCCTAGTCTTGTACATGATATAAATGGACCCACATATTTTGTGTGTATTTTGTATCTGGCATCAACATTACTTTTATGAGAATTATCCATATTGTTGTATTTTCAGGCTGTCCATTATCATTGCTGTTTAGTGTATAATTGTATTAATATACCACAATTTAGTTACTCATTCTACTATTGATGGGTATTTAGGTAGTTATCATTTAGAGTGGTTATGAATAGTGCTGCTATGAACATTCTAGTACAAGCCTTTTGGTAAAATATGTATACATTTACACCTAGGAATAGAATTGCTGGGTTGTAGTGTATGCATGTTCTCAGCTTTGATAGATACTGCCAAACAGTTTTCCAAAGAAGTTGTGTCACATACATACTACTATATATAAAATAGATAGCTAATGGAGACCTACTGTATAGCCCAGGGAACTCTACTCAGTACTCTGTAATGGCCTATATGGGAAAAGAATCTAAAAAAAGAGTGGATATATGTATTTGTATAACAGATTGCTGTATACCTGAAACTAACACAACACTGTAAATCAATTATACCTCAATAAAAAATTTTTTAAAAAGTTGTGTCGATTTGTACTCTCACCAGTGTGTATAGAGTTCTGGTTGTCATTGCATGTAACCCAAAATTTTCCACCAATCTCAGTGGATGGAGAAATCTGATTCACAACCTCCCTAATAGGCTTTATTATTTGGTTATGTCCTTACGTTTATAATAGTCTTTTACATCATCTTTTTTGTTCTATCATCTTCCATCAGTTCCTTTCCCACATAACATGTCCTGCTGCTGGTGCCTCTTCCTGCAGACATGGCTGACGCAGGAGGACTGTTCAGACTGTGTTCAGTGAGGAGAGGATTACTCACTGCACACCAGCCCACCATTTTAGGCTGCCTGACAGCGCATGGTTCGACACTTCCTGAGTGTATCTAAGTCAGGCACAGGGATGGAGCTAGAGCAGGGAGGTTTAGAGAGATTAAGTGTTGTGCTCTTGGATATACAAGCAGAGCCGAGAGAGAGGATACAGATTTGGTCTCTGAGCCCCAAAGTTATAAAGAGTTAAGAGATAAAAAATGAGTATCAGGGACCTGTTAAAGGAGGATGGAGACCACAGCAGAGCAGCATTCACTTTGTGGAGTGAGGCTCAGGTCTTCTTTTGCTTCAACTCATGCTTCAACTCATGCTTCAACTTTTGCTTTCTTTGCTTCCCCCAAGTCTCTGCCCATTCATCAGTCACCCCCAAAGTGTCTTTGTGAATCTAGGATTGGCTCACTATAAAAGCCCAAACCACATTTTTAACAGCAATGAAAGGGGATAAATGATTTTCTTTATCTAGTTTCTTAACAAATGCTTACTTTTTTTCTTCTAGTAGCTAATTGTCAGTAGAACAATTTTAGTCTGCATAATACGAGAATTTCAATTCAAAACCTAAATGCTAGCTAGTTTAGTACTCAGAATGTTTTTCAGTCATTTCTTTTCTATTACCCTTACTCACCAATGTCATGTCAGTTCACTCTATTGTTTATTTTGTGTGCTATCTCCCCAAATAGAGTGAAAGTTTCTTGGATGGCAGGAAACTTCTTTGCACAAGGCTATCTGGTATACTTCATTTAAATAGACAGAGGGAATCATGGACTCCTTTTGCTTAGGCTACCAGAAATCCTAAATTTGACACTCAACTCTGGAAACCCCTGGTAATTTAGTCTTCTAGTTATATTTATTCTCCTCTTCCCTCTTTTGTATTCATTATGACTTGCCTTTTAACCTTCATCTTAATAGACATGCAGACCATTGATTATTGACATTTTAAAAAACTGTAAGTTGATTTTAGAAGGCAGATGAGTCAAGACAAAAAATTAATGCTCATTCAATATATTTGTTGCAGTAAGACATGTGACGTCAACATTTTAAAGTATCCTTTAGTTATTTAAACTTAAACCCCTTTCCTCATCTATCTTAATTCACTTTGCTCTTAAGAGTTAGGGGACGTTCTTAAACTTACCCCATTGATTCCAGAAAATTGCTGAGCCATGTGCAGCATCAATGCCACTAGAATAGGCTGTCGGTAGCTGGAATTGGTGAAGAGCTGAACTATGGAGACTTTCTTTTCACTTGATGCTTCTTCCCTTTCTTTTCTCATCTCAGTGATGTCATTGGTGACATCATCACTTCCTCTGAGTCTTTTCAAGCCTGTCCCCCAAAACGATCAGGTTGACACAACTCAGGTCAAAACAAAAATAAATTTATTTGTATTATGTTAATGAAAGAGCTACAGTTCTGCATAGCCCTTTCTGTTACTTAATAGCATGGGTGTTGGAAATTCTTTCTTGTTAAATTAAATCCTGCTTTTTTATTTCTCAAAAAAGCAGAACATTTCGCTTCATCTTATGACAAACAAAACTGTGATCCTCATTATCATAGAAGGATAATGCAGGAAAGGTCTTTTAGAAGTCTCTGTATGTGGATTTTCTGTTTGGGTTTGTGTGAATGTTTATGGTTGCAAAATGGCATACACCCGTCATATTAAGTGATCTTGCATATTCTTCTTACATATAATCACTGACTTCATTTGGAAAGCGCTGGTACCAATTTCATGAGTATCCATTCATGCACACTCTTTCTCATTAGCTGATGGTTCCAAAACAATAGGAAGAAAGTAAAACCACCCATAGACTTACTTTTCTTTGCTTTGGCTTCCTCATCCAACTTGATGTAAAGGTATCTGGGGCTTTCTGGACAGAAGAAGAGCAGCAAAGATTGGAAAACAGCTGGCACAGCAGACAGACCAAGCAGGATGTGCCACAGCTCATGATTGCCCAGGATAAAGTCGAGGCCAACGATCTGAAAAGTCAGGGAGGAAGCATGTCAACTGCACATCACTCTGGATCTGCCTTCTGGAACAGTTTGTTGAAAAAGCACCTTGGCTATTTGATAGTAATCCCTGACAGCTGTGACTCACGTATGCACAAGCACGCACAAGATGAAAACTACTGCTAGTGTGTCTCATCTGAACTGAGTTATGGACTCTTTGTTCTACAAAGAATTCACCTAGATTTGTTTTCATTAACTCCTATGGGACATTTAGGATGTGAATCAACCAAACTTTTAAGCACACATTTGATATCTAAAACAACAGCAAAAATCATGCATCTTTGGACCTTTGTTAAAAAAATTTCTTCTTAGGGCTTCCCTGGTGGCGCAGTGGTTGAGAGTCCGCCTGCCGATGCAGGGGGCACGGGTTCGTGCCCCGGTCCGGGAGGATCCCACATGCCGCGGAGCGGCTGGGCCCGTGAGCCATGGCCGCCGAGCCTGCCCGTCCGGAGCCTGTGCTCCGCAACGGGAGAGGCCACATCAGGGAGAGGCCCGCGTAACACAAAAAAAAAAAAAAAAAAAAAAAAATTTCTTTTTAGATTACCCAGAACTTAAATAGAATGGGGTTACATAAATAAAACAATTACTCTGATGAGAACTAGTTTTGTGATCCCGACTGCAAGTAGTTTATCCTCTGGATAGCCATAGGTTTGAGCTTCTAGGACTCCCTCTGAGAATGTAGGACAGAAGGAAAGAATAGAGCCAGCTGAACAAGAACTGCTATTGTAAGCAGCTGCATATTAAATTTGAGCAGGTAAGATGCTCAGAACAAAGGAAACCTGGGTAGGCAAAATTTTGAAATTTTTTATTCCTTGAAATCTAAATGGAGTAATTTAATTCTAGAATAGCTCCAGCAGTTCAAGACTTGGCTTACCAGGTCACCTCCAGTGCCAACCCCACCACAACTCCAAGGGGAAAAGTGAAGAGTGGAGTAGTAGTACTTTAGCTTTGAGCTAAAAATCCTATGTCTCTATACCACCTCCACTACCACCTGTGGAACTGCCTTTTTCCTCTGTGTCGTTCTACAGTGAGAGTGGACAATCAGGGAAGGAGAAGTTGGGTAAAGTAGAGGATGGGTGAGGTAGGGGATGGGAGTTTTTACCTGACTAATAAGAATGCCTGTGACAATGGCCAGCTGATGAAGGGCGCCAATAGCGCCCCTGAGCGTGGTTGGAGCAATTTCACCAATGTACATTGGAACCAAGCCTGAAATTAACCCTGAATGAAACATGAACATAAATGTTAAAGTGTAGCCAGGACTATCTCAATAACAATAATTCTGTTTAAGTACAGTCAATATTCTGCTGAAACTCCCTTCCTGAGTTCATTGGAAGGAAGAGCCCTTGTCACCAACAATTACACACAGTTTACGCAAAGAATGTTTGTTGATGCGACTCCAAATGAAGTTGTAGTTGGATATACAAATAGAAAGGAATGGTTAGTCATGCATTTGGCAATTATTCATAGCATTGTCTTATTTAGTTAAAAAAATCCATGTTAATATTGAGTTTGTATCACAATGCCTTAGCTTATCTTCAGAAAAGAGACTGAAGAATGCTTTAACAATATTCTTAAAAACACAATAATATTCTCACTATAGATTTGTGGGATTAAAGGAAATTAGAACTTATCTAGGCCAACTTCTTTACTTGATAAAGGTGAGAAATGACTTAGCCAAGATCACAGTGCAATAGAGTGTTAGTGGAGAACTACAAGCCCTGTCTGAGTTTCCACACTGTGGAGGTGCCTCAAGGTCACAGTTGAGTTGGCCAGGCCAAGGGGGAAGGTGGAAGGGGTTGAGGAACTCAGAGGCTCTTCCCCCAATCACTCCAACCAGAGCAAACCTAGCTTCTTTATTCTCTCCAAATAATAGGCTTCAGAAAAGATTTTATTTGCATAAAGACTTCTGGTGCTTAAAGGAATACAGAAATTTGAAAAGCTCTAGGCCATTCTGCCTTCTATAGTTTTCCTAGATGCAGATGCAATCAGTCATGTTGGAAATGGCGGAGTATCTAGCCATTTGCTGAGTGCATAAAACGGTCAGAGACTATCAATGAGCAAGGCTGAATGTGATGTTTGGCATTTTCTTAAGAATTTAAAAGTAAGATGTGTCAGAGGCTTCCTCTTAGAGAGACGGCCTGCCTATCAAATGTATGAAAGATGCTTTGAGGAATTGTTTCAATATTTTTTTTCAATATTTTTTAATGCTTCAAATTGTTCTTAATATCACATGAACATTTGCATGATTGATACAGCATCTGAATTTCTGCTTTTACATGTAACTCTAATGAGTGGTCTGTTGATCTTAAAGAAGAAGGGGAAAAAAACCCATTTGTTTGGTCCTATTCTAGGCTGTACTATTTTTGTGTAATGCCAAACATTATACCCCAAGAACAGAAAATGCAGATAAGCTCACAGGTCTGAAGTCACATGAACCTGAAGTCAAATTGTATTTCCTATAATTTTTAGCAATTTTAATGCTCATAATAGGATCTGACATAATTTTGAAAGGTGGTTGGAGAGTACAAGTTACTTGGCTATGCTAGTGATAGGTTGTTCCATGTTATGTTTACAGCATTTATCTTCAACTTTACCAAAATACTTTGTAATTTTTTTCTTGCTATATTTTAAAAAATAGAGAGAAAAGATAGAAGAATCATGATTTGGACTTCTTTGATTGTGTTATTATTTGCATTTTACAGAAGAGGAAACTGAGTCTCACATTCAGTTACTAAGGCCAGACAAAGACAGTGCCAGAATCGATTCACTCTGAATCCAAAGCTTTTTCCGCAAGTGGGGTGACTCTTGACCTTGATCAAGCTACCCTTTCAGTTATTTTTATTAGCATCGAAAATAACAAAAAGAGACAAGTAACCTTAGACTTTTGTTTCAACTGATCATTGAAGACTCATGGAATTATAGTCTGTTCCTCTTTGCAGGTAAAAGTGTTAAAAATATTTCATATACCGTTTTGTGCCCTCACCTTTCCTCTCCCACCCCCAATGGATATTATTAGTGGCTATGATTTGGGACAATGGGTGTCACTGGGATTGAGAAGCAAAAGATTTGACTATTTTAGAGAATGCACGATCCTCCCTTTCTGCTGATAAGTCGCTTCAGGTAGTTTGAAAAGCTGTCTCCAAGAAATAGTGATTCAGCTGTTTAGATGTGAAGTTCTTAGGAGGAGCACCCTTCCTCCATTCTGAACTCCTCTACCAACTGATTCTGCCTGCTTCCCTCTCCCTATATGGTCAGCACCACTTTAACCCTTCAACCAGCTACATGTGGAAGCATTTAGGGCTAGGGAATGTGGTCTGAGAGATGGGCCAGGATGTCAGGGTCTTTCCAGATAGGAGAGACAGAGACACCAGTGGCCAGGTAGGCCCTAAGGGTAGAGTTAGGGGTCTGGGCATAGCAGTCTTCCGCTGTCTACTGAACAACGGGAGTAATGATAACAGCTAGCACATTTGGCAGCTTGCTGTAGTCACATTCTATGCTGAACACTTATTCTCACAAGCATCTCCAGGAGGTAGATACTGTCATCCTTCTCACTTACTGGATAAGGAAACAAAGTTAAATAATTTGTCTTAGATCGTACGACTAGAAATGTTGTCATCGCTGTGGATAAGAACATACCCTTACAACTCCACTTACTGGTCCCAAACCTCCCTGACTCAGGACTGCAACTTTATGCTACTGCCTTTCCCTTTCATGATGTCACTCGAGGCTCAAAAAAATTCTCTGCATGTAACCACATCTGCCTTCAGAATAATTTTCAGATGTGTGTATGTGTTTGTGTGGGAGTGTGCGTGTGCGTGTGTGTGTGCGTGTGCGTGTGCATAACTTACCACAGTAGAGTCCTGATATGCCTCTTCCTGAAATTATAAGAATGTGAGATGGTCCCAATTTCGAAAACCCCATCAAGAGAGCTCCAGCTATTGAGAGAATGTTTGCTACCAACATGGCTTTGATTCTGAAAATTTGAAAAGCAAGGATTATAAATTTAGCCTCAAAACTTGATAAAATTATTTGCTTTCAGAGCGTGCTGAGATTTTTACCTAAGACTGAATATTTTAATTTTGCTGATGGAGCTAGTTGGGGAATCTTAAACCATGATTGCTACTTTGATCCGTCTGTGGGTTAAAGCATTAACAATACGTAATATATATATAATGGGAGAATTGGGGTTGCAGGTACCTGATCTCCACATTTTGATAGAGATGATTCAATTGTGATGATGACTAGTTTGCTTTAAGATAACACTTCTGACACCTTTTCAAATAGTTAACAATTAAGTTTTCTAGAAGTTGATTGTTTTAAAGAATAATTGCCTGGTGATAGCTAAATTTAATTCTGGAGTTGTAACTTATGACACCCCTTTTCTTTTCTTTTAATGGTACAAGTTTTTAGTTGATATAGATCATGAAAGGAACTTTCAAAGTTAAGTTTTCTCTAGTATGAATTATTTGGAAGTAAATTAAAACATGCTTTTACTTTAAGCCTTATCATAGAGAACTATAGTTATCCGTATTTTGTCATTGTATGCCAGCATATTTCCAGAATCTATGAGTTAATGTCAACCAATGTAAAATATGTAATAAAGCTGACAACAGCAAAAAAACATCATTTTCAAAATTAATCATATGAAAATTGACATTTGCAGGTATCTGATACTCTTGCTCCTGTTAAATGGGAAAGTGAGGTACACAAAAACCTTCTTCAGAGTTCAGTCGATGCTAAGGCCAATAAAAGAATTTGAGTGAACGGGTGTGAAAATTTTTGTCCCACAAAGAAATGTAAGTATCTTGTTATGCTCTATGTCAGTGTTTCAAACTTTAATAGGTGAGCTTTTTCTAAGCAAGTGTCTTAAACACCAAACAGATTTTTTTTTTTTCTGGAAAATAAAACTATATAATCTCATACTGCAATGATTGCCCAAAAAACCATGTGATGGGCTGGATAATACCCCACAAGGGTCCACACCCTAATCTTCAGACCCTGGGAATATGTTACTTTATATGGCAAAGGGATTTTGCAGATTGATTAAATTAAGGATTTTGAATTGAAGAGATTATCCAGTCGGGCCCAATGATGTAATCACGACTATCCTTATACTAGGAAGGCAGAAGAGAAGGTGATGTGATGAAAGAAATAAAGCTTGTAGTGATGTGCTCTGAAGATGGAGGAAGGGGCCACAAGCCAAGGAACAGAAGTGGCCACCAGAAGCTGGGAAAGGGAAAGGAAATGGACTCTTCCTCAGAGCCTCCAGAAAGAATGAGCCCCGCTGACACTGTGACTTCAGCCAACTGAAACTGAATTTGGGTCTCCAAAACGGTAAGAAAACAAATTTGTGTTGTTTTAAGCCGTTAAGTTTGTAGTAATTCATTAGAGCAGTAACGGCAAGCTAGTATATGCAAGTTATCAACTACCCAAAGACAGGTAAATAGAGTGCTTTAGAGCTGACCGGCTTCAGAACTGCATAGTAGAAAAAGACAGGGGTGTTCGTCTGTGAAGTGCTTTTTCTCTACACAAGGACAGAGGGCAGGCAAATTCAATAATTTACCCTAGGAAACTGTTACTAGCTAGCTAATAGTATATTCCATTAGGCGGGGAAAAGATAAAAAGTCGTAAAAGAGATAGATAGCCTGAAAGTATTTTTGATGCCGGATTGTTCTAAAGTCCCTCTTCCTTACCACCAGTGGATGCTGGAGCACTCTATACACCTTAAAGGATTTTAACTTCTGCTCAGACGTGAGAAATGGCCAAGAATAAATAATCTAAAAATACACGAAATGGTTGAATCAGGGAGAAAGAAATATATGTCTAAGTATATTTCTTTAAATCTTGCTCTAAATACTTCTGTAGGCATAGGCTTCTTCATCATCATCATCATCTACACTTGCTGCCTGCTCACTTTGTGCCAAGCAGTGTACTAAACCTTTTATATTCATTTTAATTTAATCCTTACAATAATGCCACGAGGGAGGTATTTTTTTCCCCACATTGCAGATGGAGGGAAACATCTTAGAGAACTGAGGTAACTTGCTTATTTTCACATAGCTATTAAGTGACAGAGCTGGGATTTGATCTGTGTGAAACCAAAGGTTAATGCTTTATTTTGGTGAGTTCCATTTTTGATACAAAAGAAAGAACACATTCAAAGGCAAGCTGTGTATACCTTCCTTCACTCATGGTAGTGTGGATTGCCCAGATCATGGTCTCCCCTACCTTACCGTGGTACTTAAATTTTAAGTAAAATTTCACTTTGAGAACCCAAATCTATAAAATAGTGGCTATAGACATCTATTGACTATTAACACAATTACAAGGAAAGATGTTTTTTAAAGCAGTAACGGAAAAGTACACTTTTATTTCCTTTTAACTAGTAAAGCAATGACCCTGGCAATAAGGACCATCATGTTAGTTCTCAGTGAATCTCCCTAGAAAAATAGTTTTTGGGAGGGACTGAACTATTTTGTCTTAATTTTGAAGTTAAAATGATTAGTTTTAGGGCTATTTTCAAGGAGGATCATTTTTCTACTGAGAGTTGGAGGAAGCCTCACTTTTAGTTCACAATAAATAATTTGATAAATGGTCATTTGACATTGTTTTGGTCGTTTGACATTGTTGATGCTAAATCCTAAGACCTTTGTTTTTGTTTTTGGCTGCGCTTCATCTTAGTTGCAGCATGCAGGATCTTCGTTGTGGCATGTTTTAGTTGCGGCATGCGGGATCTGTAGTTGAGGCATTTGGGCTCTTAGTTGTGGCATGCATGTGGGATCTAGTTCCCCGACCAGTGATTGAACCTGGACCCTCTGCTTTGGCAGCACAGAGTCTTACCCACTGGACCACCAGGGACGCCCCTAAATCCTAAGACTTGAGAAGACAAGCATCCTGATTCCATCACCAGGACACTAATTAAATGTTTTAGAGTAAGTCACTGGATTGTTAGAATCTCTTCTCTAAATGAGGGACAAGGGCTTAAATTTTTTCCTCAGTGATGAGAAGAAGTATAAAATGTCAATAGCTGCTAAAAGAGTTGGTCTATCCATATTTAAAAATTTAACTTAGCTTTGCTTAATTTTATTTATTTTAGACATAATTAATCTAGAAAAATTTCCAACTATTGCTTAAACCAACTTGGTGCAACTTGAAATGATTTTTAAATTTTTTAAATAATTAAAGCCAGTTAATGACCTGCATAATTTATGGATACTGATTTAAAGATCAGCTAAACACCAGTAAGTTGATAAAAATTTGAAGAACTGACCATTTTCTTTTATGGTAGAGGAAGTCTCTCTCAAATAAGAGTAAGAATAAAACTTGCATTACCATGCTACCCATTACTTAAGAGAAATTCTTACAGTCTTGCTATATAAAAGCTCCAGTACAAGAGGAAGAACTTATCAGAATTTAATAACCAAAGAGGGAAAACTATAATTTAAAGTAGGAATTTTAGGACTTCCCTGGTGGTCCAGTGGTTAAGACTCTGCACTTCCACTGCAGGGGGTGCAGATTCGACCCTCGGTCAGGGAATTAAGATTCCTGCATGCCATGTGGCGTGGCCAAGAAAACAAAAAGTAGGGATTTTACTAATTAAATGAGGGACTTCCCTGGTGGTCCAGTGGTAAAGAAACCGCCTTCCAATACAGGGGACGTGGGTTAGATCCCTGGTCGGGAAACTAAGATCCCACGTGCTGCAGGGCAACTAAGCCCACGCGCCACAACTACTGAGCTCGCGCACCTCAACGAGAGAGAGAAAAGCCGCACGCCACAACTAGAGAGGAACCTGAGCAGATTGCGTGCCGTAACAAAAAAGATCCTACATGCCTCAGCAAAGATCCTGTGTGCCGCACCTAAGACCCAACGCAGCCAAAAAAAGGAAAATAAATACAATAAATAAATATTTTTAAAAATAGTTAAACGAATTGTAATCCAGTATTACTAAGATAGTTGCCTATATCATTTAGAACTTTAAAGGTTTTGCATTTTCTAAATTTTCCATATTTGCATGTTTTTATCATGAAATAAAAAGTGATAAAAGATGGATGCAAAGAGCAGAAAATAAATCTAAAGAAATAACCGTTTTATTTTCTGTTTTACTTCCTCTCTGTGGGGGTGGGGGGATCCAAGAGCTTTAGTACATCACATGACTAAATGAAATTTGAGTGTAAAGGAGTTCCACTGATGTTTTTAATCCAAAACACATAATAGAAACCAGAGTAGAGAAATGGAGACACCACTTGCTTCAGCCCTTTGTTGGGGCTTTGAGATAAAAGGAGCAGCAGCTAGAAACCCCACGCCAAGTATATTGGGCAACTGGGAGCGGGGGATATTGACTGGACCTTAGGACCTGACTGATCCAAATGTCAAATTCTAATCTGAAAATGAAAACCTGGAGGTCTGAGAAATGGAGCAATTTGATGAAGCCAGCAATCGACTCCCAGGTTAAAAATTCCACGCTTGACTCCCCACTGAGTTCCTGAGTAAACCATTTGCGCGGTGGTTTCTCAATACGTTTTACAAGTTACAAAGTCAGAGAATCAGAGTGATTATCTAGAAATACACACCAAACTCACTTTTGCTGCAAATGCCTCCACTATTAAGCCAATGGTTGCAACAGATTTTTCCATTATTTTGTCCAATACCAACCTAACTCATAGGGTCGTGAGTTGAAAAAACAACTCTGAAACTATTCCACAAAAGGAAAGATGATTTCTTTCTAAACAAATTATGACACCCAAAATACTGAAGTTTCTGTGTTTCTGCTTGTTTATGAAATTTGCCTACCTTCCAAGCTGGTCTCCAAGCAACCCACCAAAGAATGAGGCAATCATTCCACCAACTGGAAAGCTGGACACAGACAGGGACCAGAACATAGTGATGAGGCTAGCAGATGCCACAGGCTCTTCCTCAGCCCAATGGGTTGGTGTTGGGACCCCTAGGAATGGGCTTGCGGGTAGTTCCTCTGTACTGTTGATAGCATAGCTGTTGATAGCTTTTCGGTCATCAAGCGGAACACCCAAAACATGTCTATAATGGGTTATTATTACCTAAGGAGATAAAATAAAGAAAAATAGCTCCAATATTTCAAACATTCTGTATATTTTTTGTTTGTTTTTCCTTTAAAATATTTGTTAGGTGTTTAAACAGGATTATCTCAATTACGTGTGTTATGCACATACTAACGCATATAGTTGTCTCAGTTGACCATATCCTATAAAACAGAGGTCACAAATTCCAGTGCCAACAGGAGCCAGACAGGAACAAACAAGTGAAGGAGGCAAGAAGGATCTTGATGACTAGAGGACTGAAATGCTGTCTGTAATTCTGAGAATGTAATAGTGAGTTGGCAGAATTTATTGGTCCCATCTGAAGGAGGAAGTTGCAATGTGAGACTAGTGTTGCATGACCTTTAATTTTTTTTTTAACATCTTTGTCGGAGTATAATTGCTTTACAATGTTGTGTTAGTTTCTGCTGTATAACAAAGTGAATCAGCTATATGTATACATATATCCCCGTATCCCCTCCCTCTTGCGCCTCCCTCCCACCCTCTAGGTGGTCACAAAGCACCGAGCTGATCTCCCTGTGCTATGAGGCTGCTTCCCACTAGCTATCTATTTTATATTTGGTAG
The DNA here is from genome assembly GCF_011762595.2 of Tursiops truncatus. Taxonomy (NCBI): domain Eukaryota; kingdom Metazoa; phylum Chordata; class Mammalia; order Artiodactyla; family Delphinidae; genus Tursiops; species Tursiops truncatus. Next base: position 48,557,738 of record NC_047037.1, read on the forward strand.
TGAATATATGTCCATGCCACTCTCTTACTTCGTCCCAGCTTACCTTTCCCCCTCTCCATGTCCTCAAGTCCATTCTCTACGTCTGAGTCTTCATTCTTGTCCTGCCCCTAGGTTCATCAGAACATTTTTTTTTTTTTAGATTCCATATATATGTGTTAGCATATGGGATTTGTTTTTCTCTTTCTGACTTACTTCACTCTGTATGACAGTCTCTAGGTCCATCCACCTCACTACAAATAACTCAATTTTGTTTCTTTTTATGGCTGAGTAATATTCCATTGTATATATGTACCACATCTTCTTTATCCATTTATCTGTTGATGGAAACTTGGGTTGCTTCCATGTCCTGGCTATTGTAAATAGTGCTGCAGTGAACATTGTGGTACATGTATCTTTTTGAATTATGGTTTTCTTAGGGTATATGCCCAGTAGTGGGATTGCTGGGTCATATGGTAGTTCTATTTTTAGTTTTATAAGGACCCTCCATACTGTTCTCCATAGTGGCTGTATCAATTTACATTTCCACCAACAGTTCAAGAGGGTTCCCTTTTCTCCACACCCTCTCCAGCATTTATTGTTTGCAGATTTTTTGATGATGGCCATTCTGACCGGTGTGAGGTGATACCTCACTGTAGTTTTGATTTGCATTTCTCTAATGATTAGTGATGTTGAGCATCCTTTCATGTATTTGTTGGCAATCTGTATATCTTCTTTGGAGAAATGTCTATTTATGACCTTTAATTTTTAACGAGAAGCCAGAAATCTGGATTTTTATGTAAAATTCTTCACGTTTTAAACGTTGGCAACTATCCAAATTGAAAATATCCTGCAGGTTGAAAAGATATATTTTCACTCCACTGTTACCCCTGCATAGCAGGATTTCAATTGGCTTCTGTAAATATTTTAATAGAAACATAAAAGTAGGTATAAGAATAAAGATTGGGAAAGATGAGGCCCAAAATAAAGTTGGTATACAAATTCAAACACTAGGTGCTGTATCCTTGCTTTAGGCGAGCTCTAAATTTATTAATAAGCTTCCTAGCAGCCAGTGAAAAGAGAGGAAAACAGTCATATATACTGGTGAATTCTGAAGATCAAAAACAACTCAGTAGTACCTGAGAAGGTATTGAGACCTGAAGGAAGTTTCTTGTACGGGTCCTCACAGAGTTCAGTATGTAACAGAAGAAACAATTTCAAAACTAGATTTCACAGTGCCATATTTTATAATGTGTTTCAGTAGAGGTAAAGATCAAACAAAAGTATAATCGAGTAAAGGCACATCCTTCAGGCTCTCTTCGTCTGTGTCATTCCTCTGGATGAGTTGGTCACTATTCAGCAGCAATGAGCTGGGAGGACCTCTGACAAGGACCTGGAATGCAGCTGCCCTAGGTTGCCAGTCCTGGGCAAAGTCCTATGTGGTAAAATCAGCTGATGAGGGAGAGAATGATATCCTCTTACAATAAAAGAAGTCTGATCCAGACATTTACCTCATGGAAGGCCACTCTGTATGGATAATATACACAGAAGAAAGGCTGAAAGGAACTATCCCAAATGTTCTCATCAGTTTGCTCTACATGAATAATCATGAATTTTTTTCTTCTAAAACTTTCTGCAACAGGCATGCATAGTTTTCATATTCGTAGAAAAAGTGTGACTTTAAAATACCCTAAAACAATTCCAAATGTCATTCTGCTAATAAAAACAAATGGGCCTGAATGACTCTTCTTACGTAATAGTGTTTAAGCAGCTCTTTCCATACAGAAGGAAGGGGTTATAGAGAGGGCACTAAGCCGGATGCCGGTGGGGGAATCTCTGTGTTTAGGTTTGGCTCTAGGACTTGGATTGGAGGAGGGGAAACCTTAGATTAATTTTCCCTCCAAGACTGAAGAGGATGCTTTAAATAAGGATTTGAAAACTTCTCCCACAAGAAGAGAAAAGGTTCTACCAATTCCAAATTTCAAGAATCCTGTTAAATTAGCATGTGTTGTCATCACCCACAGAAAAAATAATATGGCCCCCAGAGTTATTCCCCAAGTCTCTCAGCCTTGGGAAGGGCTGCCACACTCATGATGCTATGTGGTACCTAACCAGAGCACATCTTTTAGTTCAAGGAGCAACGCTTTTCAGCAGATGGACTGTGGCAAGTACACATTTCACACGTTCACACCCTGTAGTCTCTTACATTTTCCTTGGAGTCCAGTGTCATAAGAGAAGCAGATGAAATATGATGGATTCATAGAAGGCACCGAACAAATGCTTGTACCATCACCTTATGCCACCCCGTCCCCTAGCTTCTCTTCTCTCTCTCTCTCTGTCTCTTTCTCTCTCTTCTTCATTCACTAAACGCTTTTTTTTTACATCAATCATTGTGCTCGGCACTGGTGCTAGGAAGAAGAATAAGACGTCAATCCCACCCTAAACGACCTGACAGTCTGATTCAGAGCAGAGGGAACGAAGTCCTGGTTTCCCCACTTACAGGCTGTGGGATCTGAGAAAAATGACATCCTTCTCCTGTCTATTCACTGGAAACCAGAGTAGGGATGCACAAAGTAAATGAGAAGAATGATAGAAATTATTCAATATTTAAAAAAAATACCCATTCAAATAGTCAACATGGAGAAAACCCAAACGTTGTTGGCCTTGTTGACTATTATTTAAAGGTTCTGTATTATTTTACTTTGGATCACCTATGGGACACAGGAGTAGGGGGAAGGACTAGAATCTTGTTAGTCTTAGGGCTCCTAAGTGTTTTTTGTTTGCTTGTCGTTTTTTTTTTCTTGTGATGAGAACTCAGGATTCACTGTCTCAAAACCTTTCATATATAACATACAGCAGTGTTAATTATATTTACCATGTTGTACCTTACATCCCTAGTGCTTATTTATCCTATACCTGGAAGTTTGTACCTTTGACCTCCTTCATCCAATTCCATCCCCTCCCCTGCCTACCCCCCACCCCCGCAGGGTTCCAAAATGTTTTAATCTGGACAAGAAATGGGCATAATAAGGTTGTTGTGTGAGTCAAATGGGGGAGAGCATATGTTAGTGCCTGACGCACAGTGAGTTGGTGCTCAATACATGTTTGTGCACTGAAACAACCTTATCCTTCCATTGTTTCCTCTTATTCCCTGGCATTTTCATCTGTGCGTCTGGAAGCTCTGAATGTATGCTTCAATCAGCTCTTAAATTTTTTAAAAAAAAATCCTTAGGCACGTGGTGTTCTAGCTGGAGTTTTCTGTGAGCTCAGCGAACAGCTGAATCAGAGATCAAGGATTATTTATTACTCTTTCTTTTTCTGTGAGGGTTTTAAAGTGAGGAGTCAAGGCCAAGTTATCAGCCTTGGAACCACACATGTGGAACCTGACAGAAGACCAGGATTATCCCGTGTTCTCTGTGTGGACACACCTTATCTCTCTGGATGTGGAGCAGATACCTTTCTGTCACTGATAGAAATTACCAAAAAGAGAACTTGGGCATGTTTCACTTGCCTGTTGAGGTGCATTGATCACGCCAATGTCATATCCAAACTGGAAGGAACCCAGCACGGCAGTGAAGACAGTAAAAACCAAGGTCCTGGTGACCTGTGGGGAATGAAACACAGGGTTGGGAAACACCAGGCAATTCCAGTTACCATCGCCCCATCACTCTGCAGCTTGGACTTCTGACAGGCTCCACTGGCTGGTTCTTGCCCCTTGATACTCATTCATTGTGTGCCCTATGCTCCTGGCAGGGCTCATTCATATGGGACTGTGGGCACCTTTCATTTCCCCTACACTGCTAAAGCAGCAAAAATCTGGGACAGCTTCGTCCAGGGGAGGAACCAGACATCCTTTTCCATATATATATATGTGTGTGTATATTCTTTTAAGCTTCAAAATCAGGACTGTGAACTAGAATTGCTGCTGACTAGAGGACACTGCCAAGATAAAAACAGTTTGTTTTTTTTGTTGTTTTGTTTTTTAAAAACAGTTTTAAAATAAAATTTTAAAAATCATTGAAAAGTCAAATAAGACACCAGTAACAAAGAGATAGGGAGTTCTCCTGGACATTGCCATGATTCAGAAACACCTCACAACTCATCTAAGAGGCATCACAATCCACATCAACATCTAGGTAAAATACTTTTCAGGATCTGCAACTTGTTGAACCTAGAGTTGTGAATTAAGGGATATTATTTTCTCCCGAACTTCATGCAGCTACAAAAAACTGTAGAAAGTGGCAGAGCATCCATCTCTTTCAACTTACAATTACATGTCTGACCATCTTAGAGAGATCAGATCATGCATACAGAGTCACATGTAAGGATATCTGATGCATTTTTGTGCATGTTATAGCAAGAAGTGTGGGAAGAACCTAAATGTCATTCAACGGAATGGCCAAATAGATTCAAATACATCATGGTACCTACAACACATTATGCAGCAGTTAGAATAATGTGATTGTTATATACTGACTTTTTAAGTGACAAAGGAAATTGTGAAATCTCATTATTTTTTTAAAAAGACTTAAACCTAAAAAAAAAAAAAAAGACTTAAACCTAAGTGTTATTTGATGTGTGTGTGTTTTATGTAACTCATAGAATATTTTCTTGAAGAACAAACACCAAAAGGCTGACCTTTGAGGAGGAATGTGAGATTGGAGAGGTGGGGTAAAAGAGTATTTTTCTTTTATTTATATTATTATACATTTTGTACGGAAAATATTTCATGTATAATTATGTAATTTGAAATTTTAAAGTAAATGACATGAGATATAGTAGGAACTTTGTTGAATGAATTAATGAGTCATATCAACACAGCGTTAATTCCCGCTCTGATACTTAGTGGGTATGTGACCCAAGCCACTTTCCCTATTTAATCTTCAGTTTTTCTCTCAATTGGCAAATAATTGTAAATCCCCCTACTCCAGCATGAAGAATAGCTAATTAACCAGATTAAATTTATTTATCAATTAATTTTCCTTATTCCCCAATTAAATTTCTGGAGATCAGAAATTTCACAGTGTCATCATCAACAAAGTATTATCACAGTACCACCCTGAGAGCCCTTGAAGTTACTGTCTAGTGGTCCTAAAACCAAACTTTACTTGAAGAGCTTATTACATGTGTAGCTTCCTGGGGCTCACCTCGGATCTACTAGTGGATTGGAATCTCTGGGGTGATGATTGGGAATCTGTATATTCCCTCTCTTTCTACTAATTCAGAATTAATTGCAGGTGGCCCCTATATAGACTTTCCCTCCCAGTAACTTTGTTCCCTGAAAGACAAGACATCAAAGCTGACCCAAATTACGTGCTAATATGATATATATATATCTCCAAAGAACCATATAATATCATATAACTATGAAGCATATATATAATCTTATATATCATATAATTATATAATTCACATTTGTATTTATTAGATATAAATCATATATACATATAGTTATTTATTAATAATCAATAGTAAAATAATTATAAATAAAATATATGTAAAAAGTGCACATGTGTGAGTGCTTGCACACACAAATACACACACATGGTATGGTTATGGTGTGTGGGATTACCAGAGACTTTGAATTATCCTCTGAAATGGAACTGGAGACATCTAAAACGCAGTGGCTCAGGCAGCCAAAGCTAAGATGAGGTTCCATTCACTTGGTTGGTGATTTCTCCTTGAATCCTTTTTCCCTTTAAGCTGTTTCCAAGGACAGAGAATTTCATTTACAGATAGCATCATTAGTAATGAGGGGACCAAGAAGCGCCTTAAGCAGGCTTTAACCCCCTTCTTGATAATCTCCATTACTACAGCCTGGACAATCTTGATGTTAGGTGCAATGCAAACAGAGCTTCAATGCCTAATACTGATTATTTTGCCTACCGCATGCCATTCATGGCTGTATGCGTATTGTCATTTACCTGTAATAGTTTTCTCTTGTTGCTATTACAAATAACCAAACAAAGCAGTGGCTTAAATAACACAAATTTATTATTTTACAGTTTTTGTAGGTCAGAAGTCTGACACTAGTCTCATCAGACTAAAATTAAAGTGTTGGCAAGATGTGTTCCTTTCTGGAGGATGCAGGGGAAAATTTGGGCTGATGATAGAATTTAGTTCCTTGTGGTTGAAGGACCAGGGTCTGTGCTAGCTGTAAAGCAAGGGCCATTCCCAGCTTTACAGCATTCCTTGATTAGTCATGCCCTTCCTCCATCTTCATAGCCGGAATCTCCCTATCTCAAGGTCCATAACGGTAATGGCGTTTGTAAAGCCCTTTTTACTATGTGAGGTAACATATTCACAGGTTCTGGGGACAAGGTTGTGGACAGCTTTTTTTTTTATTTATTTAATTTATTTATTTATTTTGTCTGCACTGGGTCTTAGTCGTGGCACCCAGGATCTTTGTTGTGGCATGCGGGATCTTTTAGTTGCAGCATGCTAACTCTTTAGTTGCAGCATGCATGGAGGATCTTGTTCCCTGACCAGGGATCGAACCCCGGCCCCTGCATTGGGAGCACAGAGTCTTACCCACTGGACCACCAGGGAAGTCCCGTGGACATCTTTTGAGGACCATTATTCTGCCAACCACACTCCTCATGACAGTACCATTAGTATCCCTATTTTATAGATAACTAGACTAGTTAAAGTCTTACAGCCAGTAACTTGTATTGATAGAATAATGATTTGGATCCAGAACTTATGCTTTTAATTACTTGGTTATTTTGCATTTCTCATTGATCAGAAACAAACATTCACAAGCCAAACAGGTCTGAAACTCTAGGATCCTAATCTTTCTAAATTGAAAAAAAAGAAACTAAGAGTGCACGTATTTATAGGATTTGCCGATTGTGATGCTGAAGCAAATCAGCAAACAATGACCAGTTCCAAGTGCATTTTCCATTTTCCCACCACTCACCGTACAAATCCCCTCCTTCCTCACACACCCATAAAAAGCTTTTGTGAGGGCTTCCCTGGTGGCGCAGTGGTTGAGAGTCTGCCTGCCGATTCAGGGGACACGGGTTCATGCCCCGATCCGGGCACGGCTGCTGAGCCTGCGTGTCCGGAGCCTGTGCTCCACAACGGGAGAGGCCACAACAGTGAGAGGCCCACGTACCACAAAAAAAAATAAAATAAAATAAAAAACTTTTGTGAGGTTTCTGATGAAAATCAAAAAGGGCAAACAAAGGCTACTCAACTGCTCATCTGTAGCTCAGCTGAAGAAGAACCTCAGGTCCTACCCAACACCAAGCCCAGGGCTACGACATACTTGCCCAGTTTCATCCCTGCATCTCCTTTTCTTCCGTGGCAGAGTCTCCCAGCACTTGGTGTCTTAGGCCGCTGAGCCTGCGCGTCCGGAGCCTGTGCTCCGCAACGAGAGAGGCCACAACAGTGAGAGGCCCGCGTACCGCAAAAAAAAAACAAAAAAAAAACATAGATCTCTGGAACTCCTGTCCCATTACCTTCCAATTAAATTGTTCTAAGTCATTGCTATAGAAATATTGGAGCTGCCCCTAAGATCACTTTCTCACATTATAGGGATAACAAAAAAGCCACTGTGAAGGAGATAAGAGAGGTTTTAAACATTTAGAAATCTTAGGGTGTTCTTAAAGTCTTGGTCCTCTGGTCTCCCTGGCTTCTTTTTCAGCGTTGGCTCTGGTACTGCCACCCATGGCCTGAAGTTCCCCACTTTAACTCCTTGAGATAGAAATTTCACCCAGTTGGTCAGATAAGGAGCAATCTCATTTATTTTAATCGGGCCACTTGAATTCCAAACCAAAGTGATCATACCAAATATCAAAGCCTCTGGAACTGTTTGATTGCATTTTTTTTTGTTTGTTTTCTACCTCTTATTTTCAGGTTTGATTTCCCTCTCTGAACTCCATTTTGAACTGGCTCTTCGCTTCCCATCATTTCTTTTTCCATTGTGAAATAAAAAGAGATAACATTTGTAGTTAACCTTGTGGTTAGACTTGGTCAAAGAAAGTTTTGTTTATGAGAGGGAAAATTTCTGAAAACTACTAAACAACTAAGTTTGAATTGGCCCATTAACCTCCATTCATTCAATCTAATATCCAAGAGGTTGACTCAAGGATAGGTACATAGGAGCTAGTGAAAACAGTGAGAACTTAGAGAGGAACTTACTCTTGTCCAGGCTCTGTGTTCTAAATGGTTTGCCTGTTCTCTCAACAACCTTGTAGGTGGAAATTATTACACCATTTTACATATGGGAAAAGGTAATGATATGGAAAGGGTAATGAACTCATCTAAAGGCCATATATCCACCAAGTGGCAGAAGATATTCAAGCCTTTTCTCTCAACTTCTTCATAGGTAACAAGGTATTAAGCATGCACTTTTAGAAAGACTGTCTTCATTTAGAGCTTAATAATTTTAAGTTAAAGAAACTATGTTCTATATCCAATTAAAAATATGCTGCTGGATAAATGTAGAAGAGTAGAATGGGCAAGTGGCTGAACCTTAACATAAAACAAATGTGGGGCTTCCCTGGTGACGCAGTGGTTGAGAGTCTGCCTGCCGATGCAGGGGACATGGGTTCTTGCCCCGGTCCGGGACGATCCCACATGCCGCGGAGCGGCTGGGCCCGTGAGCCGTGGCCGCTGAGCCTGCGCATCCAGAGCCTGTGCTCCGCAATGGGAGAGGCCACAACAGTGAGAGGCCCGCGTACCTCAAAAAAAAAAACCAAACAAACAACAAAAAAACCCAGATGTGGTGTTTATTTTGTGGCTTAGAAATCAGATGGAGTCTATTAGGAAAAACAAGTAGGCTTGGGAGTCAGAAAACCTGGAAGAGTCCCAGCTAGGCCCTTAACATCCCCAAATCTCAGTTTCTTTACCCCGCAAATGGGTATAATAATAGTTAATGCATAGATTTGTTACAAAGGCTGAATAAGATACATACTGTGGTCTTCCTATAAATAGTGAAAGGGCTAAAAACCAACTGATCTTTAATCACATCATTATCATCTCATTTATCACTCTTGCCAAACAACCACCTGTCAAATTTTTAGAAATCACCAGTAATCTTCACAACACTACTGCAAAGTACATGAAATTATCCCCATTTTACAGGTGAGGAAACCAGGGCTCAGAGATGAAGTGGTATGCCCAACACACATAGCTGATGAATAACAGATACTCTTGTATTGGAAACCAGAGCTCATCTTAAACTCCCACTGCTAAACAAAAAGGCAGATTTTCAGCATCTATTGATTGACTAGGTAGGGAGCAGAGCTTGTACTCTTTCCTCTACAAAATACTATGTACACCAACCCCAAGGCTATCTTGCACCCAACTTTGGAAAAGTCCAGGAGCTTCTCAAGCCATAGAATTTTCAAGCTGAAAGGGACCTTTGAGAGCAATGGATTCTAGGCTAATCTCTTCCTTTTTCAGTTGAAGAATCTGAGTCCAAGTCTTTTGAATTATACAGTGCATTACTGGGTATATCCAGAGTGAGAACCCAGGTCCCCTAACCCTCAGTCTCATGCTTAGTTCACTGCTTTCAAAGTCTGGGTGGTTTTACAAAGCTATAACATTGTGCTTTACATCAGTTCTCATTCTTTCTGGGTTCCCTTTTTAGGCAATTCCTTAATTCTCAAGAGAAGTACTACAACACAATTTCTAAAGGCCCCTAAGAGAATTTAAGGATAGTTCTATATGAAACTTGATCATAGGCTATGTGCCAGGCACTGTGGTTAAGCACCTTTCTTTTTGCAATATCTACCAAACTTCAGTTGTTTGAACACTACCTTCATAATTTTTGCCAAATCTACATACCATCTGTATAGTTATTAACTTAATATTTGTCTTTATTCTATTTTTAAAGTTTTAACTACTTTAGCTGTATCCTGGGCTGTTATAGGAAATCATGAAATCCTAGTTATTCCTTAAATACACATTATATAAATACATAACTATTGACATTAAAATGTTTGTCATCTGAGTTTCTCTAATATTATCTCATTTAATTACACCCATACAGTAGAGAACTATTATAATCCCTGTATATCCCATACTATATCCTTACGTTATATCCCAATGTGTTCTTAATTTGTTGCAATAGAGAAAAGCACTCGAGAAAATCATACAGACTACTCAGAAAACAGAGAAAATATCCTTAAAATCTCAATTAGTGGATAGGCCAGTTAAATAACTTAACCCCAGTATCACAGCAGGTAAGTACACTCCAAATCCAGGTCCCTGACTGCAAAGCCTGTGCTCCTAGCCTTGTCACTTACTGACATGAAAGATGGCTCAGCAGAGTAAGTTACACCAGATCAGAACTTAGAGGTCCTACTCTAACATGCATTTACCCACTTGTATGATTGTGTGCAGAGGTGGGTGCATTTGGTTGGGGGATACTTAGAAGACAGCAACAGCACTATACCCTTTTTATTTTCAAGTTTTTATTTTGAAAAGTATATCTACAGAGAAGTTGAAAGAGTAGTGCAGTGAACACTCCATAACCTTCACCTATGTTCACCAATGGTTAACCTTTACCACATTTGTTTAACTCTGTGTGTGTGTGTGTGTGTGTGTGTGTGTGTGTTGTTTTGGCTGAATCATTTGAAAATAAGTAACAGATAGTTGTGTCACTTCACTCCTAAATACTTCAGCATGTATTCACTAAGAACATAGACATTCTCCTACATAATTACAATACCATTATCATATCCAAGAATGTAATAGTTATAAAACATTATCTAATATACCATTTTCAAAATTTCTCACTATCCCCATATTGTCCCTTAGAGCTGTTTTCTCCTTCCTTCCACCATCTAAGATCACTTGTTGCATTTGGTCATCAGTTCTTCTTAGTCTCCTTTAATCTAAAACAGGCCTTCTACCCCTTGTTTTTCGAATATTGATCTTTTTGAAGATTTCAGATCCGTTTCACCATTAGTTAGATTTGGGTTAATATGCCTTTTTTGCACATTCCTTCCATAATATGGTTATGTAGTACCGCTCGAGAAAACATTACACAGACTAGTCAGAAAAGAGAGCAAATATCCTTAAAGTCCCAATCACTGAATAAAAAATATGATTTTTTTAGCAGCCAAACTATCAATCGGCCAAGAGAAGTAGCTTTGATATGTGACAGCTACACCCAACGTCCCCCAAATCCTCAACATGCTCACTGACTTCAACAGATTTCCCTATTCATGTCCTCAAATGGACACAATACGACTGTACCTTATCTTCTGTCATTTTGTGGGTTGGAGTCCTCCTCTTAATTCCCAGTCCTGTAGTGAGTGTGGCAGATACAGTGGCCAGTCCCTGACTGTCCTCCTCCAGCTTCCTGAGACTAGTTATACATTAGAGTAGGAGGAGCAAAGCAAAGAAGGCATGAGGCCAAGTCTAATCCTGGGCAGAGGGTGAATATTGATGGGAATCCAATCAATAAATGCTTTGCCTCTGTGACTTGTGGCTTCAATGCCTTTGTTCCACCAGGAAAGATGATGGGAGCAGGTCCCTTAGGTGTAAGTTAGAAACCAGAGGCGGTCATGTTTTAAGGCACGTTCTAAATGGGGCAGTAACCAGGGGCAGGTGAAAAAAGAAATCTTTGGGGTCTTTTGTCGAAAATGAGAGAAGCTGGGCTGCCATGCTATGCCGTGGGGAAAAGAAAGACAGGTGCGTGGGAGGCACATGCACTGCCCTGCAGAGAAACAGTTCTGTGGTGCTTTGCGCTTCAGAGCTGGACTGTGTGGCCAGAGCTCACTGTAGGCTTGAGTGGTTACCTGAATGCGTTTGGAGAGTCAGGAACTTGGGTTTGAATCTCACCATTTTACTGGTGGTGTGACCTTAAACAAGTGGCTCATTGTGACTTTTCTGTGCCTTAGTTTTTTCACCTGATGGAATGAAAATAACAGAATATACACTTTGTTTATTGGCTGGGTTAAATGTGGTAATATATGAAAGTGTTTAGCATGGTGAATAACAGGTGCTCAGCAAATGTTGGTTGCTCTTGTTTTTGCTGTTATAGTTACTGGTTCGGTGTATGTCAAGAGGCACCTGAAGGAGGCAGTAGTGGAGCTCTCAAGTAAATCTCCCAGGGCTTGGGCTTGTGCCCGTCTGCACATCCTCTACCATGTCCAGTCTCGGGGTGGGGGTGGGGGCAGGTGACATCAAAATTGGTTGAGCTTGAACTGTGCCTGGCAAACCGTGTTACTGGTTCCACTGAGGCTCAGCTGGAACCAGTGTCCAGCAGGGAAGATGTAACGAACAGCCCCATAAGTGAGGAAACAGAATGAGGAGGTAAAGGAGGCTCAGATTTCATTTGTCTTTGATTTCCCCACTCTTTTCATTTGTATCACTTCTGCAAGGTAATGCAAGTGAGTATCATTCAATTCAAATCACAAACTTTTATTGAGCCCAGCACAGTCCCAGGCTCTGAGATGCATGATATAAATATGACACTTTGGAGCTCATAATGCATAAGGAGAGAGAAACGCAACCATAAACAGCAATACAGTAATTTCTGAGTGGAAAGGCATGAATGAATATTACTAACAAAGATAGTTAATCTTTATTGAGTTCTTGTTTAGTGCCAGGTGCTGCTCGCAGCGCTTTACGTGGATTAACCCATTGAATCATAACATAAGGCACTCTCCCTTGTAGAGTCAAGCTTTGGGGAGCAGTTTTGAAATCAGAATTTAAAGACCCCAGGTAGCCGCGCTGCTGTTAGTGCACAGCCGGCTCCTGGCTTTCTGCTCCAGTTTCAGCTGGTGATGCGCACGACCAATTGTCTGAGCGTATTTAATCAGGAGACGATTCCTTAGCAATCATTTTCCAGTGACAGGAAACTCTGCCAGAAAGTCTTTGTGCGGCTGTCAAAAATGATAGTTCCCTCTGTTTACCAACCTTTGTTTTTTGAATCTTCCTTTTAAGAGATGGCCTTGAGTGCTGCGTGGGGCCGTGGAGCCTTTAACTTCTCCTGCCGGGTTGGAGCTGCGCGCACAGCGCGCAAGGGAGCTGTTTTCTTCATTGGAAACACGCCCTGCCACTCGCTTAACCGGGACGCTGGACCTTAAGCCACCTAGACCAGTTTCCTCTGGTTTAGCCCAGACCTCTCCTGTTCTCTTACTCAGAAATAAGTAATCTCTGCACATTTTAGGGATGGCTGAAACTTTATCTCCGGCTGTAGGGTGGAGGAATTGTTCCAGTGATTGCATTGGGATTTAGCCTCCGGAGAACTGATAATGCATTTCGACCTCTCAGGAGAGTTTGCCTTAGCGCCCACCCCGAGGAGCTGCGGGTCCGATTGCATGAAGGTGTCTTCGTGTTTCCCTGGCTGTGGGATAAAGTCAGGCTTTTCTCGCTTTGTTATCCGGATGGGGGTCCCTCAGTGAGGTGTGCCAGTGTCCAGAATCACCCAGAGATCCCCTCTGGGCTGCGTGAAACAGCTCTGTGTGGTTGTTTTTTTAGGGTTCACTTTGTAAACCCTTCAAGTCACATTCTGATTACTTCTTTTTTATTTTTTAACATCTTTATTGGAGTATAATTGCTTTACAATGGTGTGTTAGTTTCTGCTGTATAACAAAGTGAATCAGCTATACATGTACCTATATCTCCATATCACCTCCTTCTTGCATCTCCCTCCCATCCTCCCTATCCCACCCCTCTAGGTGGTCACAAAGCACTGAGCTGATCTCCCTGTGCTATGCGGCTGCTTCCCACTAGCTATCTATTTTACATTTGGTAGTGTATATATGTCCATGCCACTCTCTCACTTCGTCCCAGCTTACCCTTCCCCCTTCGTGTCTCAAGGCCATTCTCTATGTCTGCGTCTTTATAAAGTCCACTGATTTAAATATAAATCTCCTCCAAAACCCTCAGAGAACTAGTCAGCATAATGTTTAACCAAATGTCTGGGTACTGTGGCCCCAAGTTGACACATCAAATTAATCATCACAGCATGCTACCTTTGAGGTTGGTATTTTTCACTCAGTATAATTCCTTCCAGATGCATCTAAGTTGCATGTATCCGTTGTTTGCTTTTATTGCTTAGTATTGTTCCATGGAATGGATGTACCACAACCTGTTTGATCATTAACCTTTGAAGGACATCTCAGTCCTCTCCAGTTTTGGGTTATTACAAATAAAGCTGCCATAAATATTCATGTAAATAAAGAAAAACCTTTTTGTGTAGCCATTAAGTCTTCTTTTTCTGGAATAAATGTCCATGAGTGCAGTTGTTGGGTCAGATGGTATTTGCACATTTAGTTTTTCAGAAACCGCCATTTTACATTCTTACCAGGGATGGATGAGTGATTTAGTTTCTCTGCACCCTCATCATTTGATGTTGTCATTATTTTTTACTTTAGCCATTCTGAAAGGTGTAGTGATATCTTACTGTGGCTTTATTTTACATTTCTTTAATGGTTAATGACGTTGGGCATATAATTTAATTATCTGACATCTGTATATCCTTTTTGGTGAAATGTCTCTTCATATCTTTTGCTCATCTTCTAATTGAATTATTGTTTTGTTTCCCTTCATGGCAGAACTCTTCTGAAAAATTGTCTACACTCACTTCACTACTCACCATCCTTTTCTCCTCAATCTAACTTAAATGGGTTTTTGTCCCTCACCGTGCCTCTGAAGTAGCTTTTTATGGGTTTCCCCAAAATCTGCATCTCTCTAAGGCTAATGGACAATTCTGTATCCATTGGAGTACTATCCTTTTTCTTAAAACTTTTTCTTCTCTTGTTCTCATGACAATAAGATCACCTGAACTCAACGGCCACTGCCTCTTATTATCTTACTCCCTCTTTATTCCTAGACTTCTAAATGGTATCGTTGTCCAGGGCTCAGTCCTTGGCCTGTTCTTCTTTTTATCTACATCCATTCTGTAGATGAACTCATCAGATATAATGGCCTTAAGAACCATCCATACTAGCCCTGTGCAATAGAATGTTTTGTGATGATAAAAATATCCTACATCTGTGCTGTTCAATATAGTTGCCACTAGCCACATGTGGCTATTTCAACTTAAGTTAATTAAAAATTTAAATTTCAGCTACTCAGTCCTACTGAAACCAAGCAGGACCCTGCGAGGCCTTCCCGGGAACAGACTCCCCTCCTAACCACAACACACCCCGTGTCCTCTCCCTCTTGTTTGTAAAAAAGCTTTAGCGTCCCTGAGTTCCAAAGAGCAAATTTAATCAGTGAAGTGAGACAATGCAGAAACAAAGGAAAATAGTCAAGCAAGAGAAGATCATCATAGTTTAGCCATAAAACAAAGTCAAGGACCTTTAGTTCCTCCTCGGGGGTTATAGGTAATATCCTGAGCTATACCCTTGAGCTGATTTGCAGATACTAAAACCCCCACCAGGTGGAAGAAGTTACCCTTTACCGCATGCTGACCGCAAGCACATAGATCCCAGACTAGCTGGAACCAGAAGGTTGATGATGTTGATTCCCGAAATACCACCCGGTTACCGCACTACCAACCAATCAGAAGAATGTCCACAAGCCGATCCGGCACCTTTCGACCCTCTTCCTCACCTTGCCTTTAAAAACCCTTCCTCGGGCTTCCCTGGTGGCGCAGTGGTTGGGAGTCTTCCTGCCGATGCAGGGGACACGGGGTCGTGCCCCAGTCCGGGAAGATCCCACATGCCGCGGAGCGGCTGGGCCTGTGAGCCATGGCCGCTGAGCCTGCGCGTCCGGAGCCTGTGCTCTGCAACCGGAGAGGCCACAACAGTGAGAGGCCCGCGTACCGCAAAAAAAAAAAAAAAAAAAAAAAACCCTTCCTCAAAAGGTTTCAGGATGGTTTGGGTCTTTTGAGCGTGAAGATTATCTTCAATTTTTAGACAAACAACCAGCAAGGCAAGAGGCAACTTCACAAATGAACTAGGAGTTAGAAAAATAATTAACCATCAAGTTCCTACCACCTCTTTCTAAACTATCGAACACCTACCATGGTTCAGAATTTCACACATTGTCACTTCATCCCTATAGCACCATTTAAATAGAATATTCTCATTTACCTGTGAGAAGACTAAGCCTCAGAGCATTGAAGGATCTATCCCAAGTTTCCATGGCTAATCAGTGGAAAAGCTGTGATTACTCACTCAGCCTTTCAACAGATGTTTGTAGATTATCTTTTATGTGCCCGAACTGGAGACAACAGTGAACCCATCAGATAAGATTCCTGTCTTCCAAGAATTTACATGCTATAGGGATTGGGATCCAAGTTTTAGAGCCTACATTGAGAGTGCCCAAACTTTCCCAAATGACAACCTATTAGGTTCCATATAAACCCAGATTTTTAGCTTCAGTTCTTTCTGCTATAGCCCACCATCGTTGTTACTGTTCTGCAAGACATTTTTGAAGCTTGTCATCATGTGATCTACTCCACAGTGAACGTTGGCTCTCTTTACATTCATATGCTGTATGGCCCAACTTATTCAACAATTAATAACTGGATTCTTGACCACTAAGGGTAAGAGTGAACAGTTGTTTAAACTACAAAAGCATTGTCATGTTTTCCGCCCAGTCTAGAGACCCTCACGCCTACTCACTCCTTCTTTCAGTTCTACCTACAATCCAAATAGAAAGTCATCTGTCATATGGAGAATACCCATTTAATAAGAATCCCTATGATAGCTTTCCTTGTGAAAAGATAAAATGAGGACTTTACTGAATGTATTGAGAATAAGGATTTGAGATTATTTAATTTTAGAAGACCCTAAACAATTTAAGTAAATAGTTTGGAGACAATTTAGTAGCCACGAAACGTTTCAAATTCAAGCCTTCATTAAACTTTGTGCCCCTAAGCAATGTGAGACAGTTGGGCCAATAATATTAGACCCTTATTTCTTAGAGTAGGTTTTAGGAATAAATAATCCAATGAGCACTGAAGTCTGAGCTCTGATGTAATAGACTTGAGGGAGGGGTTTGATTAAGTGTAGATATTTCTCTGACAGACAGTAATGTGAGTGTGGGTTGGGTGGAACAATGAGTGAAAAACGAAAGATGGAGGACGCTAAAAGGAACGGAGTCCAGGTCTCCAGGAAGGCCTGCTGAGGCTGGCATATGGTTCCCGATCGTGCTCTGGGACCCATACTGACCTCTTGGGCTTCCCCTGGAAATGAGCCTTGGCAGAGGTCCAGCAAGGTCAAGTCTTTGTCCAAGGTCAGTGATGGTCTCTATCTTCAGCCATATCCATGGCTAGGGGAGCCTGCTAGGATGTTAAGGAGAGTGTCCTGTGCTGGCACTAGGAGAGAAGGACATGGGGCAGGTTGTTTGTGCCAGTTCTGCCTGTGACAGCCAATAAATTGCCCTATTTCCTTTATTCCTTTTCTTTTCTTTCTTTTAAACTTGCCTGTTAATGCGTCAATTCAATGAATCTATAGGTGGATAAGAAGGGATTAGTAGATTCTTCTGGCTAGCTCAGTGGTCACCTGGAGACACTCAGACAATCTTAGGTGATAAACCCAAATGTACACAGAGGCCTGTGGGACCTCTTAACCCCCTCCCAAAGGCAAACCTTTAGCCCCAGGTGCAGGGAAGAGGAAGTAGCCCTGGTCACTGGGGCTGTGACTGTCTGCTTCTTGGACAGATACACTGACCTTAACAGCCTTTCAATGACCCACATTGGGAGTCTCAGGTACCAGATGAAAAGCTACCCAATAGCTGTACAAGTCTAGGCACTGTCCTCACTTTTCCTTTGTCTCTTTTTCTCCTTTCAAAAATATTTACTTCATTTTAATAGCAAATTAAACATAAATACATGAGACCACTGTCCTTGAGAAAATTTTGTAGAATACAGATAAAGGTGAAATAACCCTCTTCCACCACCTTCAACCAAGATAGCTCCTCAGAGATGTCTCTGTTTTCAGTTTGGTAGGTGTCTTTCCAATCCACCATCCCCTTTGAATCTTCTACTCTTAATTGTTTCTGTCACTTTGTCTCCTCTCCAAATTTGTCCTCTCTGCCGTGTTAGGATGAAGTTTTAATTTAACTACTACTCCTCAGGAAGCTTCCTCTTGGACTTCCCTGGTGATGCAGAGGTTAAGAATCCACCTGCCAATACAGGGGACATGGGTTCGATCCCTGGTCTTGGAAGATCCCACATGCCACGGAGCAACTAAGCCCGTGCACCACAACTACTGAGCCTGCGAGCCACAACTACTGAAGCCCGCACATCTAGAGCCCATGCTCTGCAACAAGAGAAGCCACCACATTGAGGAGCCCCTGCACCGCAACGAAGAGTAGCCCCCGCTTGCCGCAACTAGAGAAAGCCCGCGTGCACAGCAACGAAGACCCAACACAGCCAAAAATAAATAAATAAATAAACAAACTTATTAAAAAGAAAAGAAAAAAAAAAGCTTCCTCTTAATTTGCCCTCCTTGGTATGGCACAGAAGCCATAGACAAGTGATGCACAATTCCTCAGGTGTCTGGATATCCTTTTCCAGCACCCCAGGCCTATGCTTGTCTGAGAGAGAACATGAGAAGAAGAGCAGCTGTGTCACCACTTCTGCTAGACCAGATGATATCTGGCTGACCCCTTCAGCCTGGTGGCCATCACTTTAGAAAGGATGAAAAACTTTCCCTTCCTGGAATGGTTTTATATCTTTTCGGAACCCAAGGAACCTTGTAAAATGAATTCATGCCACCCTCTCACAAGGGTTTGGAGCACTGGACTGGGGTCAAAAGATGTTTTCTGGGTTCTCCCTCTCCAGAGCGTTTGGCCTTTTGACTATGGGTAAGTCTTGCTTAACTTCTCTAGACTTCATCTGTAGAACAAACTAGATAATCTCTGTCTCTTCATGTGTAAGACGGAGATTGTATTGGATTCATGGGATTTTTGCGGGGGTTAAATAAGATAGTATGGATACAGTGCTTAGAATAAAGCCCAGCACATAGTAAACTCTCAGTAGATGTCAGCTGTCATTATTTTTCTGCTGTCAGTTTCCATGATTTGTTCTTAATTTAACATCCTCTCCAAAAGTTAGTATAGGGTCCTGTGACTCCCAGGGTTGACTGTGAGCTCTTCTCCCTTTTTTTTAGCCTGGAGTTTGTGTTATTTGGCTCATTAAAAGAACAAGGGGCCACCTACTGAGTGGCCACTTCCCTGGATTTGTGCCATTCACGTAAGGAAGGTTTGACAATTTGTGACAAATTCCTTTGACAGATGTGCACCTATGGTAATTTATCAGTGGGCTCTGCCCCAAATTAATTAATCATTGGGCAGTTCAGTCTAAATTGGATGGTGCTACTGCATGCAGAAAATTTTTGTTTGCCATTCTTGAGTCATCTCAGTTTAAAATAAGTCAATTAAAATTCTCTGTTCCTAACCATTTTTCAATCAAGTGTGCCTCGACGGCCACAGTACTCTCTGCAGGGCATCTTTCTGTTCATGAGTTTGTGTCTCTTTAATGTCTGTGGGTTAATCATTTTCCGACAGTGTGCTATTTTCTACCACTGCCTTCAGTAGCTTTTGCTGCTAGCTTGCGGGGTACTAAGGGAGGCTTATGTGGTTGACATAAAAAAGTGGGAGTGAAGATCATGAGGTCATCACTGAGGTATAACAAACAATGTTGCTCGGTGTTATTGACCAATAGGTCACCAATAAAAGAAGCAGTGTCAGGGAGAAATGGTTCTCGTGACAGCTGTTTACCAGACATAGAGGAGTTCCAGGAATGTACTGTAACAAGCAGATGGTGCAACTCGGTGATGGGTGAGTTGTTGACCAGGTACTTTTTTGTCTTGTAGATCTTTAAGAGACATAATCAGCTTCAATTTATTAGCCCCATTCTCCTCGGAAAATCCCCAGTGCTTACCAACACCTAGTGTGGGCTCTGGCATCTGTTCAGAGACTTGGAGAGTCAGTGGCAAGACTGGTAAAAATAAACCCAAATAGAATTTCTCGCTCCCTTACAACTTGATATCATCTTCCCTCTTTGAACAGGGCGACTGGGTTTGGGGAAGCACTTTGTGGTGGTTGGTGGGGAGAGGAAGTTGTTTTCATTTTTCATCAGTGAGTCAAATGAGTACATCAAAAATGGAAGCTCAGGGCCTTGGTGCCTCCATGCAGTAGAAAACACAGTGTGCACTGTCCTAGAAGCAATCCTCTGAGCCTCCAGGGATGTCCAAGGCAGCTGCGGAATGGAGCCCTCCTTTGTGGTGGCCACGGTCTCCCCTCACAACTGGAGTCTACCCCACGTTTGCGTCCTGCCTTTCTTCTCACTTCTGTTCGCTCCTTTTTCTTCTCTCTTCCCAAAGGCTCCTCAGGTGGCCTATGCTGAGCTGAAGGGGGAAATTGCTTTGTTCTGCTACAGCAAGAGCACAGGGTCTCTCACCCTGACCCATCTGTAAGATTCCAACCAAGCCTTACAGTGTGCTCTGGTGCCTTTGTTTTGCCACTGATGGGAGCAAGATGAAGAGGGTCAGGGATGTGGCTTGGTGGGGAGGAAAGAGTGCTGTCCTAGGAGCCTTCTTGTTGCACTGCTGATGCAGCCCTCCAGCCCACCTTGAACCACTCAGGGACTTGGAGCCGTGGTCTCTGAAGAGTTAGGCTCTAAGTTCCCTGAAATTTTGTCCTTCCAAGACATGTAAGATCACAGCAAGGATAGGGATAGGTTTCTTGCCGATGGCTTCATAATGAAGGGCAAAGAGATGGTCGAGTGTTCCCATAGCTAAGTGTCCTGACTGACAAATTCTAGTTCATTTCTGGTGGTTATAGCACTGGCTAGGAGGCGGCCCCAACACTAGAATGTCCGTGATCCTTTTGTCCTTATCAGTAGCACCTGACCTGACTCATCCATTGTCCTTACAGATTTCTTGCCAGTGAGAATTCCCTTAGCATTTTAATCCATTAATTTGCTGCTGCAGAGCCAGCTCTGCCTAGGAGAACACCGCTCCAGATGCCAAGGCACTGAAAGATTGCTGTCTGAAAAGTTTACTGAGTAATGAAATCAAAAAGCATCTCAAGCACCAGATGCACAAGGTAATGCTTTTTCCGACTGTCATCGTTAACTTCCACAAAGATTGTAGCAGAGTGCTGTTGGGAAGGTGGAAGCGAGAACTAGATCGGGGGAGAAACCGTGAGTTTGCCACAGAAGTCACTGCTTGATTAGTAAGATCAAATCTGAGTCTAAAGACAGACTTTCTTATAAAGTATCTTTCATTAAGGTAGCGTTATTCACTTTTTTTTAACCATTGAAACTTAAGGAATGAAGCAGGCATATAACACGGGACTATAAACCCAAGAGCACCAAATGGAAATGTGCATCAAACAACAGAACGTCAAAAAAAGGTAATTTGGTTTTTTAAAAAAGGAAAAAAGGGGAAAAATATGATTTTGGGTATTGAGAGTGGCAAAGGCACCTTATTCTTTCCCTCTTTAGATAAACCAATATACATATTTAAAAAGTAAAAATGGTATTCTTTTTAATGTAGTTATTCTTCTAACATTTCTCTTGAATTTTGTGGGCATTATAATAACAACGATGCACAAAGTTTACAAAGAACTTTTTTATCGGTGATTTAATCTGATCAACATAACACAAATGTGAGAAGGGTAGGAATGGCTTCATGATCCCCATTTTAGAGATAAGAAAACAGAGGCTCAGAGATGTCTGTTTGCTTAGGGTCCCCCAGCTCACACATTGTGTTCTGACTTTAGATTCTGTTCTTCCATGTATTTTACAAATAAAGTCCCAGTTCTCAGCTTTCCCTTTTTCCTATTGTTTTCTCATGTCCTTTTAGTGAAAGGCCAAGGAAAACCTTCTCCCAGGGTGATCACTGACATTGAATCACAGTCGTGACTCTGATGTCTCAGGAACCAAATGCTCTTGGATGAGATGCTACTCAGGTGTTCTTTATTTTAAAGAGGACGGGTGCGCTTTGCAGGGTCATTGTTGATGGAGTGGTTTGGTCGAAAGAGCACCAGACTGGTCACCAAAAGAGCCAGCTTCTTATTTAGGTTCCACCACTGCCCACCCTAAGACCTTGAGCAAGTTATTTCTTCTCTTTGCAGCTCAGTGTCTGCATTCACAAAATGAGGGGGTTAAACAGAATGAGCTCTAAATTAAAATTAGGGAAAATTTTTAAATATGTTGGAAAAAATTAAAATGCATAATGAAACAAATAATTAGAACATATAAAAAGTAGGCAAGACCAATGAAACAAACCAAGAGACCAAGAAATTAAGAGTAATGAGAGAATATAAATGTAGATTAAAGCACAAAATGTAAATAAAAAGAGGAAAAAGCGTAAAAGCAAATAACATACAAAGGTAAATGGAGATATTTAAGCATAAGAATATTCAAAGGAGAAAAGCAAAGTAAGAAGGATTTAAAGTCACAAAGAAGCAGAAATCAATACAACTGCCGAATAAAAGGGAGAGGTTGGACTTCCCTGGTGGCTCAGTGGTTAAGAATCTGCCTGCCAATGCAGGAGACATGGGTTCGATCCCTGGCCTGGGAAGATCCCACATACCGCGGAGCAGCCAAGCCCATGCGCCACAACTACTGAGCCTGCGCTCTAGAGCCTGCGAGCCACAACTACTGAGCCCACGCACTGCAACTACTGAAGCCCGCGCACCTAGATCCCATGTTCCTCAACAAGAGAAGCCACCGCAATGAGAAGCCCGCGCACCGGAACGAAGAGTAGCCCCCGCTCGCTGCAACTAGAGAAAGCCCGTGCGCAGCGACAAAGACCCAACGCAGCCAAATAAAATAAAATAAAATAAAAATAACAGGGAGAGGTTAAATAGAACATAAATAGCTTTGCAGTACACCTGAAACTAACACAACACTGTAAATCAGCTATACTCCAATAAAAAGTTTTAAAAAAGTAAATAGCTAAGTAAAAGAAATTAGAAGTTGAGTATAAAAAGACAAGTGTTAGGCCCGTGAGCCATGGCCGCTGAGCCTGCACGTCCGGAGCTTGTGTTCTGCAATGGGAGAGGCCACAACGGTGAGAGGCCCGCGTACCGCCAAAAACAAAAACAAACAAACAAAAAAAAAGACAAGTATTAAAGTAGCAATAGAAATTTTTTATCTCAACCTAAATCTAAGAGACAATAAAAAAGATGGTAAAAGTCAATGGAGGTTTGAAATTTTGAGATAGAAAGAGGGTCAGCATGAAAAAAGAAAAGCAGTTCAAAGCCATATAAGAACAGCAAAGTGTATGCAAATAGGCAAAAATAATAGCAATAGAATGTACTTTTAAAAGGGTATATCTTAAAGTAAAAGGTGTTATTAACTTCAAGAAAACAAGAAGAAAATGACCCAAGTAGGAGAGCAGGTAGGCGTCCTGTGTCTTCGGCAAGGCCCTCTGAGCTGAGGCCATGGGCTGCAATGTTGCGTCTCCAAGTAGGAGGCTTAGGCCCCCGTGGGTAGCAAAGCTCCCGGCTGTGAGGAAGAGTGTGCACCAGTGATGAAGGGAAGTAGCATGGTAGATGAGAGTGAGGTCGGTGGCCCAGATAGCTTGTCCTATTTGGCTGGTCACAGCAGCACCTGGGCAAGACTTCTGCAATCCCTACTTGGGACGAAAGATGGTACCAAGACGCTTGCACAACATGAAACAGGGTGGTTGTTTGCACGCACTTTTGGTGTCTAGACATACTGGAAACATGCAGAATTGTTCAAAGGGGAAGAAAGGAAAACTCCAGAAGTATAGTGTCTCTCAAAGTGTGGGATTGGGGGTGGTTCAAGACCACGGGCACCCAAATTACAGACTACTGCTCAGAGCAGGGTTGGGGTGTTCCAGAAGGTCTGCCTGAGTAACCAGCATGCGGGTGATTCCTATGACCAGGAGAGTTTGGGCGAGTAGGGCCCGGGCCAGCTTCATGCTTCAAAGCTGGGCTTCAGTGAAGAAATCTGGGGACTTAGTCCTACAGACAGCAACTAAAAGAATGCTGGGAATTACATGCACGAAATGATCCATTCTCACGGGTTTCACCACAAACACACAGGAATCACTGCGTTCTTAAGTGACGGCGTGATTCATTCATCAAACATTGCCCACGTTGGCCAGGCAGCTGGCTGAATCAGGAATTTGAAAGCCCTGGGGCCTATGTTAGAGGACTGGCATAGGGGTGTAAAGACTGTGCTCCACACTCATGTACTCAGGTGATTGTTTTTCCTGCTCCACCAGCACTGTCTCTAGTCATGCTGAACTCCTTGCCATTTCCAGGCCCACATGCTCTTCATTCCTCTGTGCCTTTGTTCAAGCCGCTCCCTCTTGTTGGAATGCCTCTCTCCCTTTTTCCTGTCCCACAACCTGGTAAAGGCCACCTGCTCCTGGAAGCCCTCTGTAACCATTCTAGGCAGAGGGTCCCTTCTCTTCAGTCCCATAGTAGCCCCTGCATTCCTCTGTCAAATGCTGGGCTCTGCTTCTTTCGCTATTGTCTCTGTGCCTGTTTGTATTCCTCCCCTGCCTTCCCCAGCTGCCCTGGAGCAAAAGGAGACTGCAGCACCTTAGGGGCAGGGATCATTTCTTCGTCTGCTGTTTCTGCCTTAGCGTCCAGTGGTGAGGCCTGCTATGTATAGAGCAGCTGGTAAATAAATGGTTGCTTTGCTTTTCTCTACACAGGTGGGTTTGTGTTGGTGGCTTGTCAAAAGTCAGATCATGGCTGTCTCAAACACTTTAAAAAATAAGATGGCATATAAACAGGCAAAAAATAAAAATACTATGATGAACTTTTTTGAGCTCTCTGATACTTGAAGGTGATAAGGCAGCTTTATTAAGATGAACTGAACCAATGACTGTTAATACATACACACTAAACATTGCCATAAAACACAACCAATATACAAATGAAGATTCTTAGGGAAAATGCTTATAGTTACGTTTTCCAAATTATGGGCCAGGGACCTCAGCAGGGCTTGGGGTTGTGGATCTATAACAAAGAGTCCAGTATCCAAGCATATACCAAGCATTGTTTGTAGACTAAATGACTCACATGTATAAGTACTTTTTCTCAAATAAGTGTGGCTTATAAATTGCAGTTTCACTTAAAAGTGTTACTGAACTTTTTGCTGCTTTTTAGTTTCGTAGGTGGTTACGATGGGAAGTCATCATATTTAAAATGATTGGGAAACTCAGGCTTATTAGGTGGCTGGGACGCAGTTAGTTGATGACTTCTGTGTTGTGCAATGTCTTCTGTCACAACATGTTCACTCTGCACTGGTACTTAGGCCTGTGGAAGCTGTTTGAATTCTGCCTGAAATTAACCACCACTTACCTGGATAAAGCCAGCGTCAGAAGTCTAACTATGGACACCAGGGCGGGCATCTGCTTTGTTCCTGATGCTGGATCATGCTCTTCCCCCTTTCCCCCCTTTCTATATTTATCCCTTCAATTTTTGAGATGGGCAGTACATTTCTATACTAAACAAAGATCTGGACTTCTATAAGTACTCTAGAGCAGTTATTACCACATTAAAAAAACTTTTTACTAAGCAGGAAAATTTCAAAAACAAAACCCCATACAACCCCAAATCCTGTGGGGACCAACAAAAAGACTGCCAATTTTTAATTTTACCAAACTAGAACATTTAATGAAATGAATGTGTATATATCATCACCAGACTCTCAAATACATCTTTTCACTATACAGTGAGAACATGCTGCCTCCTTAAAGACTGTCTTTAAATGAGCTTTATGGAAAGCTCACTGTGTTGTCCTTTGTCTTGGACTGGTGATAACTTTGGCCTGCCCAGATTGATGGGCCTCCAATTATGAATGGCTGTCCTAGTGAGGAGGAAGGGTGAGATAGGGGAAAATGTCAGATTGACCTGAAGGCTATGCTCTTTCTTTCTGGTCCAGTGATGCCTTCTAGCCCTAAATTCCTCAATCTTAACTGGCATCTCTTTTTTTTTTTTTAATTTTATTTATTTATTTATTTATTTTTGGCTGTGTTGGGTCTTCGTTTCTGTGCGAGGGCTTTCTCTAGTTGCGGTGAGCGGGGGCCACTCTTCATCACGGTGCGCGGGCCTCTCACTGTCGTGGCCTCTCTTGTTGCGGAGCACAGGCTCCAGACGCGCAGGCTCAGTAGTTGTGGCTCACGGGCCCAGCCGCTCCGCGGCATGTGGGATCTTCCCAGACCGCGGCACGAACCCGCGTCCCCTGCATCGGCAGGGGGACTCTCAACCACTGCGCCACCAGGGAAGCCCTGGCATCTCTTTTACTAAAGGAGTTTAGTAATCCAAGATGACCCGAGATCATGCAGCACTGGGTGTAGGGCTAAAACATTTGGTCAGACCATGATGCTGCTAGTCCATGTCCTCACGACACCATCTGGTAAATTAACTTTGAACTTTGGAAACCAAGATGACTATTTTTCTTGGCTGGAGGTGATCTTCTTTCAAATTGTTATTGTCATGGGACATGAACTTAGTTGCTTATGGATGTATAAAAACATGTTTTCAAGCTGGTGATATTCCATTTTAAAGAAAACCAGCACTCAAATATTTTCACATAAATTATTGAGAACTCATTTTAAAATCATTTATGGTGTCTATACAACTGGAATTTGTGATGCTTAGATTGTTCACAACGACTGACACCTTGGGCATTTCTCAGCGTCTGTTCCACATTCTCTACCTGTACCTGGAACCAATGCTTTGTATCTTCTGTAAAGGACTCCAGGAATCTACAGCTAAGTACCATGGAATCCAGAAGTGGCTTTGGTCCTGGAAAAGATTGATTAAGACCATCACCCATGCTATTTAGCACGAATTATATATTATCTTTCATCTCAACAGATTTGTGAAAAGGCATGGAAAATAATAGAGGAACAAAAAAAATTATTTCACTGTTATATTGCTTCATATTACATCATTTCATTATCTTCTTCCTTTATTTTTTAAAATATTTCTTTTATTAAGTGAGCAGGGAAATACATGATTGAACAAATTGAAACTACAAGCTGTGACCTTTACAAGACTGAGTGAAACAATAAATTCGTCAGAAGGCATGTGTCAATTTCCTACAACAAAACTTCATGCAACAACATTCAGTGGAGCTAAATATATACAGATGTTAGAGGCTGCCCAGGGAAGCCTCAGAACTATTGTCACTTGGAAGAATCATAAGACCCGAATGTCATTAGGCTTTCTTGAAGCTGCATTTGGCAGAATACCTTTAATGTTGTTTATTTCTTGTTTTAGAAAAAAAATTGTTGTTATCATTTTTAAACATTTAGACCAGAAAACAAAATTCAGTATCCTCTTCCCACTTCTAGTAACTCTGTACTTATTGCACTGCCAGTAGCTTAAAATGGATCATTATCTGTATAAATGTAATGGTTTTGAAATACATTTTTCTCAAGGTTCTATATGACAGCCTCTCTTCCAACCCTGCAGCTTGGCCTGTTAAGATGATTCATGGAGCAAGAAAGTACAGCCAGGATTATAGCGAGGTGTTTTCCATCCACAATAGCCTTCCAGGAAAGGACATCCATTAGGTTTTCCATTATCTACATGAAAGCAGACCTATGCTTTTATGATATAGACTTTGGACACAGCTTTTTGTTTTGATATTGAAATGAAAATGAACTTTTAGTTTTATACCTTCATAAAAAATCCCCAAACTCTGTTATTTATTTTCATTCATTCGTTCATCCGATAAATACTTACTGAGTGATTACTATTTTCCAGGCATTATTATATGTACTTGAGATAGGCCAGTGAACAGACTAGATGTTGATAAGTGCTATGAAAGGCAGAGACTAAGTGGGGGATTGGAAATTATTTTATGTAGGTCTCTGATAGTTTAGGGATATTTGTGCAGAGACCCAAAGGAAGCAGGGAGCACATGATACAGACACATGAATGGAGAGCTTTCCAGACAGAGGAAACAGCCAGGGCAAAGACCCTGAGACAGGAGCATGCTTTGAGGGTCTCCTGGGTAAAGCAAGGAGGGCAGTGTGGCTGGAGCAAAGTGAACTAGGGTAACAGTAGATGAGGTCAGAGAAATGGTAGTGGTGGTTGGGAATGGAGCAAAGGCTAGGTCAGATTTATTAGGGCCTTATGGGCCACTGTAGGACGTTGACATTCTGAGTGAGATGGGAAGACACTGACCACTTGAGCAGAAAAGTGGCCTAAACTGGTATATTAGTGGATGTTTTAAAAGTGTCATCTCAGGCAAAATGTGGCATGGTCTCAGCTTGGATTATGGGTATTTTCTAAAGTGGGCCGGTGCGGGGGAATAAGGTGTTTTGTTTTTAATGGATTGCATGCGGTATGTGAAGGAGAAAAATGAAGGGAAATGATAAGATCTTCTGGTCTGGAGGAACAAAGTTGCCATTTACTGACATAGAGAAGACTGTAATGGGAGTAGATCTGTAGGTGGGGTGCAAATTAGTGTAGTTTTAAATATGTTGAGTTTGAGATGTCAATTATGCATCCAATGAAGATGCCAAGTAAGTAGTTAGACATATAAATCGGGCTCTCAGAAAAGAGATTAGGGCTGGAGATAAAAATATGAGTATTCATAAAAATATGATGGTTTTTCAAACCCCAAGACTAGAAGAGATCACTTAGAAAGGGGATGTCCAGTGCTGGGCACTCTAGGAATTCAGCAAAGGAGACCAATAAGGAATGGTCAGAGAGGTGAGAGAACACGAGAGGGATGTCCCAGAGCTGAGAAACTATTCAATACTTCAAGAAGGAAGGAGTTATTCCCTGTGTTAAAGACTGCAGGTAAATTAAACGGCACGAAGTCAGAGACCTGGCCATTGCACTTGACAGTGTGGATATAACTGGTGTCCTTAGCAAGAGCTGCTTGTGGTGGGGATGGAAAGCTGATTTATTTTTTTTGTGTGAAGGGGAACAGATAAGTAAGATGGCAGTTAGGGATGGTAGTGGGGCCCAGGGTGTTTATAACACAAGAGATTGCTGCATGAATGCAGTGCAGCCCTCCAACAGAATGAGTCAAGCTGGTGACACAGAAGATTTTTGGGGTGATGACCTTTATTTGGTGACAGTGGATGGGATCCACCTAGAGCAAAGGGGAAGAATTGCCTGCTACCAGTTTAGGAGGTGGTGAGGTAATTGGTAAGTTTCACTGTTCAAGATCAGGAAACTGAGAAGCCAGGGATTCTCTAAGTGGTTCTTGAAATCACCAAGAATTAATCAAGGGTGGTGTTGGAGATGGTGACAGTGAGCTAAGAACCAAGATACTGAAGCAAAGAGGGGGAGTGACCGAAGGTAACTGGAGAACTTATAGGCTGATGGCAAGAGCTTCAAAGCATTGAAGTGTTGAGAAGGAAGAAGGGATAATAGTTTGGAAGTGGCAATGAAGAACAAGCAGGCGTCCTACTACTATCAATATTTTATTTTTCACATTTTGATAGAGATAACATAAAATAGTATATTCCAGGGTGTGGCAGTCACAGTATGGGAAAACCCCGGCTTAGAACCTATCAGATCGTTTCTAACTACAGCTTGGAACAAACTTAGACAACAGTAACTGAAGGCTTTTTGAATGCAGGGAAAAAAAAATACTTGAAAGTAACCAAAAGGTTCAGACTAGAAAATATGCCAAGAAGATTTTCTTCTTTTATACCCTGACACAGGTGAGACTTAGCCAGTTTCAGCACGTTTTTGACAATTTAAAACACTTTAGAAAACTGGAGATTTAAACAATGTAAACACTTGTAGGCATAGCGAAATGATAGTTTTCCCTTCCAATATTATAAATTTGGCATTTCTAAAGTTATGTTAACATTGTAAAAAAGATAGCTAAAATGCACAAAAATAGTTTCACAACATCCAATTTTAAACTTCATCCAAGCTGTCATCCTTTTTTGTTTTTTCCTGCTGCAGATTTATTTCTTGCTGTCACCTAACACTTGAAATTCTGATTCAGGGTGATGTCTGAGGTTTTTAAATAAACCATAATACAGAATTACTATTCCTTAATACTAACCCCAGGGGAAGAGATAGGAGGAAGAGGCAGCTGGGGCATGGATATTTGCTATGGACAAACAATGATCCATTGCTGGAAATGAAAACTCACCTTTCCTCCAGTATTTGCCCAGCCTCAACTGTGCAATGCAATTTAGTGTGATAAAAACAAACCATCAAAACCAAACCCTATCATGCAAAGAGTTGAGTTAGTTTGAAGATATCTACACAAAGCAAAAATCTGGAAACTTTGGAGCATTTCTATTTTAAACTGTATTTTCTAGTCTTCATCCAAATGTTTGGCATCATGGACAGAGTCAAAGATTTTGGTCTGAATTTAGAATATCTCAAAACTTATCCAGGGATTTTTGCTTTTAAAATGCTTTTATGAGTTTTATTTTGGTGCATTCTGGCATTTTCTGGAATGACAGCCCTAGAAGAATGAAGTTCAAAGCAGAGAGTTATGGTCTCATACTGTTTGATGCTATGCAAATTTTTGAATATTCTAATTGTCTACGGAAAAAGTCCCAGAACAGTGATACAGTATGCAAATCAAACAACACTAGAAAATATTTGGTAGACATGTACAAATGGTCAGTTATGAACTTGCAAATTCTCAGGAGGTTTTCTTTTTTGCTGGAGCTTCTGAAAGAAGATCAGTTTATACCCATTTTGGGACCCATAAAAGGAGAGCAGCACATTTTAAGGTTCTCGATATTGCAATCCTGATCAAGGCCAAAATGTAATGGTATTTATGAGAAATGCTGGCAGGTAAATGAAATAAAATTCAGATTTTTGGATTTTATTTTGTAACTGTATAGTCTCAGGGAAGCCAGCTTTGGATGTGTTTGTTACTCTTTGATATAGTTAGATTTAAAATTTTGCGGGATGAACTAAAAGGTAACTCATAATTCACAGAAACTGTTGAGATGGTCAGAACATAGAATCAGGAGACTTGGGAACATCGGGAGAATGGCAGCGTCATTCAGAATTGCCATCAGCATGTTATGGGTATTCTCCTATTTTCCTCCAGAAGGTTAAAAAAAGTTTGACCAGTAACTGCATCTTCTTTCTTAAAAATAATGTAGCACATCTTATACCTGAAAGCAGTCAGCACAAATGCAGGTGATGCCTGTTCAAGCAGACTTTCAAAGACAGCACACACTATTAACACAAATAGCTCTTCAACATTTCAAGAATACAGTGACAGGAAGTGGGACACATACTAGTAGGGAAAACATTTTTTTTTTTTTTTTTTTTTAAACTTCATGGAATGTGAGGTCAGACTTCAGCCGCTTCTTGTCTGGCAATGGACAAAACCAAAATGGCTCCGGCCTGAATTTCACATCTCTTTCTAATCTACTGCACAGGAGGGACCAGAGACACCAATTACCAATAAGTCACAAGAGCAGACAGAAAACTGTTAGTAGGTCTTGACAACCAGGAATTAAGATGCTTTTAAAAAATGTGTACTTGATGCAACATATGTAAGAAGCATGTCTTGGAAAGCTGTGTCAAAGTGTTAGAAAAATGGAGTCCCTGTTTGAGTGGCCTTGTGGGATGTCATCTGTGCCTTAACCTATACCGTTGCAGTAGCTCTAAGCCTTCTTGAAGCACTGTTTGAAAGTCTTCAAGAAAAATGATATCTAAATAGAGTCATTAGATTTTATGTGGCACTTGGTGCAAGCTGTCTTCACTTATATTGTGTGCAAGGACAATGGTCTGAATGTAATTGGCATGGAGAGAGAGTACTCTCCCCATCTGAAGGGATCTTACAGGTCCGCTGTTCCCATTACCCACTGCATGGAGGAATCTTCTCTAGCGTCCCCGACTAGCACTCAGCAATGATAGTCACCTGACAGACCCCGGCCCACGACGATGGTGTGAGCAGCTGCAGTGGATTTTACTGCATGATTATCAATTGAGAGTAGCAAGGACAGAAGAGATCTAGAGAAACTTAACTTTGAGGGAGAGAGGGCTCAGTTTCTCTTTGTATAGAAATCTTAATAAAAATTTCTTTGGTCTTGAAACTAGTTTCAGTTTTTAGTTTTATTTTTTCCTGCTGGGGATTTTATCTCTAGAACTGGCTCATTTTATTTTTAAGATGATATTAAGGGGGATGAAAAGCACAACCACCCGCTCACCCCTGCCCCCCCCCCCCCCAAAAAAAAAGAATAAAGAATTAAAGCAAACCAAAAAGTTGGGAATTGTTACGGGCCCAAGAATAGTTATTCTGAAATATTCTGCATGACCTAGGCCTCAGTATTTCAGGGCTAGGGCCAGTCCTGATGGAGGAAAATGTATTTTTGGAGATAAAAGCTTCAAAGAATTCTTTAGAAATCTTTTAAGGAGCACAGCTTTGTGGGGGGCCCTTTTTAAATTTGGTTTTGCCTTGTACTCTGTGTAAGATATTTGTACAAAAATATAAAAGGCATGGCTTGATGTTTAACGTCTGTGTTTTATTGTTGTTGGCACCAGAAAAGCTCATGTTCTATGTTATGTCACTGTACATACTGTAAACAAGACTGCATTAATATTGTTCTCTTATGATTTTTTGTTTCAATGAATCTAGGCTTTAAAAAATACATTCACAAACTACCTTATGTTTAAACACAATGATTCCCTTTTATTTCTTAACTGTACCCAAATCCCACAATAAAAAAATCATTTAAAGCTGTGTGTTTCGAACTTACCACTTAGAAATCAAAACAAAACAAAACATAAAAACAAAGATCAGTTTGCAACATAATTTAAAGAAGCTTCTGGTTTAAAATACCACAGCAGCAATATAAAGAGCTGGTGGCAATCACATGCGGGGATGAGACCCAAATCAATATATCTTGTCCACGTCAGCATCCAATTACAGTAGTTGCTAAATTCAATCCACAACGTTATTGCTGAATTTGTTGCACGGAATTTGTGAAGATAATATTGTTCAGCAGCAGAACCTTAGCAGTAAAAATGAGAACGGGAGGATATCATTGCTTTTGAGCACTAAAGGGACCACGATGAGGACATCTTGGTGATTGCCTGAAGATAATCCTCAATTCCATTCCTGTGTTACCTGCTTAAAATAAATGCAAATGACAACCACCTTTACAGGAGGGGCAGAATCATCTATAACAGAACTAGAATATTTCCCCTTCCCTGTTCCCCCCTTGCCCAAGCCACCAGATTGAAATGGCGCCATTTTCCTAACGTGTATTTCGTTCTCATTAATAGCACATCAGCTGCTCATGTATTTAGGCAAAATCAGTAGGATCATAGATTTTTTTTTTTTGATCTGTTTAGAGTCATTGTTTTCTCCAGAAACAAGCCACATTAGTTTTGTTGTTGTTGGATTTTTTTTTTTTTCAAATTTTTAAGAAGAACAATTTGGTCAACTACTGTTTTATTTTAAAATATCAAGTGCACCTGAGATTGCCAGTTGAGCTCTCTATATGTCTCCTGGAGATAACACTGCTGTGATGAACAGTGAAACAAAACAAACGAAACGAGGTAGGTTAAAACAGGAAGCGCAACACAGATATCGTTTTGCAACACCT
The DNA here is from genome assembly GCF_011762595.2 of Tursiops truncatus. Lineage (NCBI taxonomy): Eukaryota > Metazoa > Chordata > Mammalia > Artiodactyla > Delphinidae > Tursiops > Tursiops truncatus. Next base: position 48,591,142 of record NC_047037.1, read on the forward strand.
TGATACCACAGGCGGCCATGCTGGTAGCTTTGGAAAAAAAAATCCCAGACAGTCACGTAAAAGTTCGAATCATCCGCGTAAGAGTCTATAAGGACACAAGTCAACCTGAACGAAATACATACAAATTCTGCACAAATGTTGTTTACCATATGTTGGGTAATTTGGAGGAAGGTAAAATGATTAGGGTCTCAGAATTTTGGCCAAAGCCTTGCTTTCTAGTTCTATAACATCTGAACCAATGATGCCCGCTGGGTCTCAGGCAGGCTTAGTAGTCTAGTCCCTTCTCTCACCAACCCAGAGAGAACACAGGCAGCTCAGAAACATTTATTATTATTATTTTTTCAGTCACAGTTTTCATCTTGGGAAAGTGGCACCCTCAGGAGAAAGCTGGGAACGACCAGAGCCTGGATCTTATTTATTCTCCAATTCCCAGAAAGAACAAAGTCTTAACTCCTAACGAAGCCCGAACAGAGTGACCTCTTAGCTGGGAAGTTTTGTGCATTTGGGAAAAAAAAAAGTGTGTGTGTGTGTGTGTGTGTATATACATTTTTAGCTTGTTTCCAGAAGCTCTTTCTGTCTGACCCCCTCTGTCATCCCATCTTTTGCCCTGATCTGTTGCATAATCGCTGAGGCAATGTTGTATTATAGAGTCCCTCATTCACTAGAGCCAACTCAACTCAATGGCACTACTGTCCCATTCAACACACTCTGTTCTGTACAGGGCCATATAAAATAGGGCCTGCCAGACTCACAAAAATGGTAGTTGATTTTATTAGTCTAAGGCTAGTAGTTTAGCCATTTAAAATCTATTTCCCGAAAGTGGGGAAAACTAGTATTTTTCTTCTCTTTTAAAAATCCATTAGCAGTTGCTATCAAAAAGCAACCTTTTGGGTTCGTGAAGGCAAAAGAGTTCTACAATTACCCCACTATGTAGTTATGGCCTTCAGTGTAAAGAGATAAGGTACATTTATTGTGCTGTCTCTCACCATTCGAAATTGGAAATTTTACAACACATTGTATACTTAAAGCTAGCAGGCAGACAGAATTAAAAACAGACATTTTCTCAGTATGCATTCTTTCCCCATTCTTACAAAGTAAAGGGGTAAAGAAAAAAGGTAAAAAAACAAAACAAAATAAAACTCAAAAACCCACCAGAACACAGCTTAATCATAAGAGCACACAATATTTGTTTCTATCCCTAACTCCGAAGAGCACATGGTCCACCTTTGTCCACAGACAACGCAGCATTCTTGGGGATCTCCTGGAAATTCCTGCCACCTTTTTCTCTCCTTCTCAACCAGGCTGCAACATTGAAAGATGGACTGTACTGGGACGGGTGGAGGGAGAGGAAAAGGGTAAAGTGGTATGGTCAACCAAGCCTTCTGATTCTGCCTCTAGACTGGCATAAGTCCACATGAGTTATGTTCTTTTAAATTAGAAATAATGCCATGAAGATAAGTGCCAAGTGCTCTTCTGTTACCAGTTCATCATGGAATTTCTGTTGAGGGTCATGAAAAACACTTGGCTACTTCCTCCAGATCGCACGGATGCAAAAAATACCTGTTTGAAATTAAAAAGAAGTTAGTTCAACTGCATGGTTTCTTTCCCTCTTTTCTTCAACCGTCCATCCATTTTCTCTCACATGTCCTATCCTTGCCATGTGTCAGCTCTTAAGACTTAATGGCTGGTGTTTATAAAGTGCCTTTTAATACAGTGCATCCTCTGTAAACATCCCTGCCTTTATTCCTATGAAGGTTACTATGACTGACTGTGGCATTGGCCTTCAGGGACCCAGAAGGGGCTATATCTTGACTTGTAACAACCCTTTGGGCACTCACTTTTTACAAGGGAGTTTTGTGCTAGGATAATATGCTGGATTTCTGGTCTAGGACACAACACGTCCTTTGTTAATTTCTGGAAAGCCACAGGGGCTCCCCTGATAACAAGAGGGCAGACTTTGGGAATGAAGAGAATCCTCTCACATTTCCAAAGTCAAGGGGGAATTTGGGGCCTACTGACTACTATACAACTTCATTTCTCAATTAAGAAAAAAAAAAGTGGTTCTGGTCAGAGAGGGTAAGGTGTTTAATGCCTATTCACTTTGGCATTCCAAGAGTTAATGCTTGGTTTCTCTGCTGATGAATGCACATCCTAGGCCAAAGGAGATCATGGCATTAGTAAGGAGAACCACAGTCCCTTCGGTCTGGGTCTGCTAAATCATCTTATCAAACGACTGAGAGAAGCGAGCAAAATTTGGGGTACTGCTTGCTTGAGCTGAACATCAGTGAACCACTGCCCAGCAAAATAATATTCTGGGCTGTGGCCCAGTCCTTCAGTCAGCCAACACCAAACTTTGGTCCAAGGCATTTACTTTTGTCATTAGTATAAAGTCTCTGCTACTTCATTCCCACAGTTTCTTCAGAAGAATGCTGTCTCTCCCAACAACTTCTTCGGAAGTTCTGTGGAAATGCTCATCTTTCAGCTAATGCTACATATGTAAGTAAAGCTACTGTTAGGGTCAGTGAATCAAAACGGGGAAGCACAGAGGACCCATGGGAACACAATGAGGGAAAGAAAGGGCTGCTGTTCTCTCCAGGTTCTGTGAGCCCTGGCTCTAAACCTCAGGCCCCAGATGCTGGTGTGGTCCCAGCCTGCTGCTGAGGGTGTGGTCGTGACTTGACATTGGCTTTCTGGGGTGGGACTTCAATGAACTGGAGTGTGGGTGTCCGTGCCCAGATCACTCCTAGTCTTATGATTCCCAGAGACTAGGCGGGGGCTGGAATTTTACTAGGGGTCAGGTCTGTTTTCTGGTGTATTCTGATAAGGGCCTGGGACCATCCTTGCCATCCCCAGCTGTTGTCCACCCAGACCACACCAGACCATACCAGGTCAGAATAGTTGCCTACTCCAGGGCCAGACTAAGACCAGCCTGGCTTCTGGGGAACGGGAGTGAACCAAGAGATGCAGGTCTGTTCAACCTGTCACGTTCTTTTCTGTCACGTTTCTTTTCGTTTATGTCTGCTGTTTTGGGGACAGCATTTCTAAGTTGGCCATAGTCCCAAAGGATGAATTCACAAATACAGTAGAGCTTAGCTACTAAAAACTCTGGGTTAGTCTACGGGGAGGGCAAGGCAGAAGCAGCACTGCTGCAGAACACGCCTTCTGGGCGACTGATCATGCCAGACGAACACCGCCGATTTCACTGGAAAACAGTCCCCCTATGACACTTCAGAAGAAACATGGCTGGAATGACACAAGACATGGCACTAGTTGAGTTTGCGATTGTGCATTCCTTAAGGTATGGGTGACACTTTTAAAAAGTTTATATTTCTACACGTCAAATGTTTTACATTTAAAATCGAATATAATGTGATGGGTTACGTCCCAAGAGTGATTTTGTGAAACGTCTAAAAGTGGGGTATAAAGTTGACCCACTGTGAGATGACTAATGAGAGGCCGGCTCTTCTAAGTGCTTAGGAGAATTTGGGTTATTTGCTGAGTCATCTTAAGGCCTGCAAGCCACACAAGTTACAAAGAGTTTACAAGAAATTTTTTAGATGTTTTTATGTCTTTTTTTTTTTTTTGCAGTACGCGGGCCTCTCACTGTTGTGGCCTCTCCCGTTGCGGAGCACAGGCTCCGGACACGCAGGCTTAGCGGCCATGGCTCACGGGCCCAGCCGCTCCGCGACATGTGGGATCTTCCCGGACCGGGGCACGAACCCATGTCCCCTGCATCGGCAGGTGGACTCTCAACCACTGCGCCACCAGGGAAGCCCTTATGTCTTTTTTGATGCGTGAATAATATATTTTGAGGGTTCACATGAATCAAACCAAATAATGCCATTTCAAGATAATATTGATTGTTTAACACAGATGTGATTCAAATCAGTATAAAGGAAAATGAAGGTTTCACAGGTACCTGGTGGTCTCTTAAAATGCAAACACTAATGCAAATGTTGAAACGGATTTACCTTATCATTTCTTTCACATAGAAACTTTAACCTTTGAGCTCGCTTATGCATAAATACTCCATCCAAATGTCCTGTTTCCACTGACCGGATCTCAATAGCTTTCTCGCCCCAGCCCATTATCTGATTGGAATGAATGTAGGCTGTCAAAAGGAATTTCCAAAACTGCATTAAAAACATTAGATGGGCAATAACTCACAGCATCTGTTCACATCTTAACCACAAAAATGACAAACGACTTGAGATAAACAGACAAAGCAAGTCTTACAAGTGTTATTCACAGACTTTTTTTTTTGTGGAATCAAATGGTTGTTTCACATTTCTTGACTTTCGTTTCATTTGGGGGGTGTAACTGCTGAAGGAGATAAGGAATGGTTAACCTACCCACAGACGTGGGCATTTCTCCCCATTGGAGCACCACATCCTTAGTTATCCGGCCGTAGGTGTTTACATACACCCCCTCATCCTCATAGCAAACAAGCATTTCCATTCCATCTGTTTTAGGCAAGATGACAATGGCATGAGGAGTAATATTGCCCTGAATCTAGAAGACAAAGAAAGGCCAGGCATTATTCTTTTAAAAAATAAGACAGTATCTTAGCTATTAATCTCTAAGAATTGCAAAGAAAAAAAAAGAGTTTTTTCTTTTCCCTTTTCCATTTACATTCTAGAGACTGACGTTTTGTTTTGCTTAATTTAACCACCGACCTGTCAAATACCCTGGTAAATACAAACTTAGGCACTAGGTTGAGAATGCAATTTACCTGTTCTAAAAGCAACAACTACAGCTATGGAGCACCTGCCCTTTGCCAAGTGTGGGCCCTTTCCATGTATAACTTCTGGCCTTTAAAACAGCTCCCCATGCTAGATATTTCTGTCTACGGATGAAGCAACTGCATCTCAGAGGGGTTATGTAACTTGACCAAAGCTGCACTAGGATATGGTGGTAGAATTGGGATTCGAGCACATTCCCGTGGACATTGAAAATCTCATGTTTTCTATCTACTTCCAAAAAAGATGAGGAGAATGCAATCCAGTTGGATCTGATGGAAACAGCCCAAGTGGGGCCAAAAGGTGGGACCAAAACAGGCTATGAACAGTCAATACAGATAGTTTATCTGGGTGCCTAAATAAGTCCCCTACATATGAACCTTCAAGGTGTGAACTTTCCAAGGTGCGAACGTGTGTTCGCATGTCCAATATTCACGTGCCTGGTGTACATTGTGACGTGCGTGCATCCTCTACAAGTGGTTGTGCTTTTGTATACTTTACTTTTACAGTACTGTATAGAGTACACTAGTACAGTATCATTATTTCAAGCCCAGGATGTCCAGAAGCAAGAGTAAAAGCAGCAGTGATGTAGCTGGTACTGCTAAGGAGTGCCAGCTGTTGTACTGTACTACTGTACTTCTCAAGGTACTGTACTGTAAGATTAAAAATGTTTTCTTTATTTTTTGTGTTTGTTTTTTATGTATTATTTGTGTGAAAAGTATCATAAACTTATTACAGTACAGTACTACATAGCCGATTGTGTTAGTTGGGTACCTAGGCTAACTTCGTTGGACTTATGAACAAACTAAACTTACGAACTTGCTCTCGGAACGGAACTCGTTCTTATGTAGGGGACTTACTGTAGTCCAAATTAATGGCTTGTTGAGAAAAAATTTAAAAATTACCGTTCACTAAAAAAAAAATCATACTATTCAGATAAGTGTAGATTGACTTGTTCTGGGAAAAGAGACGTGGTGTTGCTGCGATCCCCTGGTTGAGAATGTCATGGCCGTCCAGTAGGTACATGGTGGACAGGAAAGAGGGGATGGAGGATGATGATGGGGACAGCCCAGCCCCCTCACCAAGAGCACGGGCTGTGAGTCCTGTGTGCACATACACACACGAGGAAAGCTGTAATGTAACAACCAATGACGTATGTGTGCCGTGCCCCCAAACAACTTTTTTCAATTGTTGTGCTCCTTTGGAGTGAAGTCTTTAAAGTCTCAAAATACCAAACAGTAACAGATTAGGTCTCAGACTTTGTTGACGAATAATTTCTACTGTATGTTAGCCTTGGGACTACATACGTTAGAGGAAACAAAATTTACACTGCGCTCATCCTACTACATGAAACCATGGGCAGCACGTCCCTTAAAAGTCATGTTTTAGGCAATGTGTCAGTATAGTAATATTAATAGTACAATTTGCAGGGCCCTGTGCCAACTACTTTAGATGTATGACCTCACTTAATGCTGACGATAACCCTATGTGATAGGTCCTCTTAGCCCCATTTTACAGATGTGAAAGCTGAGGGTTGGACAGGCTGCCTAATGTGTCCACTATTGCAAAGCGAATACGTGCAAGAGCCAGAGCATGTGCTCCAGGGTGTCTGATTCCGCCACGTGACACTGCCCTCCACTTGAAGAGAGGAACGATAGCAGAAAAAGGATCACTGGACTTCTCCCACACAAAATGAACCAATCTCCTTCAAAAACTAAAAATAGAAGCTCATCTACTATAGTCTTGCTTAAAAAACAGAATCTATGCCCTTGAACCAAAACCACTGTATGTATTTTAATGTAAAATCCAATGAGACAACATGTCCAGTAAATGGCAAATAATTGCTACTACGTGTTACTCAATTTTAAGCAGCCATAAAAATCAGTTAAAGGTACATGTTTTATGACTTAAAAGCCTCATCTATTTAGTGAAGACCATAAGTCCATCGGCTTTATTGATTAGTAAAAGTTAGCATGACCTCCACTAAAAATGTACAAAAACAAATCTATACACACAGGTTGTGGAACAGAGTCTTGACAGTCTGCTTCCAGGAACTTACATGAGATGGTATGTAGATATCATAAGAGTTTCCTGAATCAACATCAATTACATGGAAACCAGTGTGTGAACCAAAAATAACCTTTAATCTTTGACCTTCTTCTACTGTGAGATCAACAAGCAGTGGCTTGTGCTGGAGATCTGCAAAAGACTTTAAAAATCACCCCATGAGTACCCACATCATTCAAAGACGTTACCTTAATAAATTTTTCCTTTAGCCATTTCCTGTGGAAGTTAATGTCTGACTTTCTTAAATTGAAAAGCTAGGAAATCTTTCTTTCAATTTTAGGGCTATTCATATTCTGACTCTGGGAGGAAGAGTCTAGCACCCATTTGTTCCCCTTTTTCTACCCCTTGTGCTCCAGGGCAGCAAAGCTGGTTGACAGTTGTCTGTTTTGATAGTGTCATCATATATTAAAAATTTGGTGGGCTTCCCTGGTGGCGCAGTGGTTGAGGGTCTGCCTGCCGATGCAGGGGACGCGGGTTCATGCCCCGGTCCGGGGGGGATTCCACATGCCGCGGAGCGGCTGGGCCCGTGAGCCATGGCCGCTGAGCCTGCGCGTCCGGAGCCTGTGCTCCGCGATGGGAGGGGCCACGACAGTGAGAGGCCCGCGTATTGCAAAAAAAAAAAAAAAAAAAAAAAAATTGGTGTCTGGGTGCTGCTGTTCTTCCCTGTTTATTTCTGGCCTTTTTCCCAAGAAGAAGGTCCAGTCACCTCTCTGGCCCCTCTCCTTCCCAAGGGACAGCCAGGCCCAGGCATGGCTACTACCTTTTCAGAGACAGACTGGGTGGGCAGGTGGGCCAGCCCTGCGCTAAGCCTGTTCAGGGTTAACAGGCATGCTCTGGTTCCGACTCTCCTGGGTGAGTGAGTACACATCAGGCTGGCGCTTTCTCTAAACTTAACGTTGAGATCTGAGACTTGGGTTTGGGCGATAGAGGACGGTGGGGATGATTCATCTCAAGACTCACGGCTTACGTTGGCTAGCTGGGTTTAAAAGGAAAAGAAAAAAAGGGCTCCAGCCACGTTTATCAAAGTTCTGTGTGTGAGACTCCAGAGTCTACGCCCCAGCTAACTGTCAATGTTCCTCTGTTTTCCTTTGCCATTATTTAATCCACACTCCACCTGCATTGGCCTTGAAGTCTGGGCGAGAATCTGTGAAACCACAAGTGCCTCGGCTATCATGTCACCGTCACCTAACAGACCCCTCCCTCCTTCTCTTTTGCTAACATCATTCTCATAGATGGGAGGTTCGAGCCTCATCTCCTTGTCCCACGGGAGGGCTCGACCCCCTGCCGGCTCCAGTCTTTCCTCTTCGAGTCCTTGCCTTTGCTCGTCCCTCTTTCTAGGTTGGCCATGGTTTGCTCAACAAAGCATTTTGCAGTCAATCCTGCACTTTGGCTAGTACACTGATGACAGTAACTTCAGAACCGGAACAGGAACAGGATCTTGACTGAAAAGCTTTTGTGAAGAGAGATTTTGGCGGGACAGCAGCACCGCTGTAGCTGTCAGGAGTCATCCCTGAAGTGTTATTACTAACGCAATGCATTCCAAACATTTCTCTCCATAAAAGCGGGGTTAACGAGTGGGGCCCATTTCGCATCTTCCTGAGCACATCACAAATGAACTCCTTGCCCTGCTAAAGGAACAAGATATAAGCGGGGGTGATTCAGCCCTGAAGAGGGCTTTGTAATGTTCCCAAGGCAGCTTCTGCCCTCACGTGGCATATGTGGCAACAGAAAATACATAAAGGGTCAAAGAAAGACAATAGTCATAAAGGTGGGGAGAAAAAGTGAGGGCCAAGGAGATATAAAGAAAGAGAGAGACGTAGGCAGAGAGCAAGAATGAACAGAAGGTAAATTCACGCTGGCTATGGGTAGACTGTGCAGCTCTGAAAACATCAGAGTGCCTGTAAGTACTGGTCCTTCTGGCATTTGGGGGTCAGCTTTCATGATCTGGAGTCAACGGGACCAGCATTTCCCCATCCTACTTCTGTTGAAGCTTATGAGTTATCAAGCCAACCACAGTGGGTACAGACTTAGACAAGATAAAAAATGAAACAGCAATGAAAATTGAAGGATGCAGAGAAACTAGGCCATTTCCATATGTGACTACATTCAGTATTCATTTTAGAAAAGTCCAACAGCAATGGGGATATATGAGCATCAAGTGAGTTTTAGCGACTTTTCCCCAAAAGGCTTACAAGGATTACAAGATTTAGAGACTCAGTTCGGCCTTGAGATTCAGTGCTGCTTGCTGTCGGTCTGCCTTTTTCAGACGAAATATCAAGAGACTGCCCTAGTTAGGTGGGTGTATAATAAATCTCATTGCCTAATATAATGAATGCTTTGCCTGGTAACCATTCCATGCTAAATGCCACTTAGAGGTGATGATGCATAGACCTGAAGTGGAGGAGGGTGTACCCAATTTTAATTTGACTAATTAACAGTATTTACTAATACCTAGTCTTTACTTTTAGAATAACAAGTAAGAGCTCCTACACTTTTAAAAGAGGTTTATTATATACAGAAAAATTGGTACTAGTGTTATGCGTAAGTTAACCACTGTTAACTGATGGGAACCTAAACTATATAAAAAAACAAGCCCTTGTTAGGTAATCACATGCCTACTTACCTTAAATGCCATGAACTTATGATATGGTTTAGGAGCCCAAGCGTATATCTCCACAGCATTCTTTAAGGCAATCACCAAGAATTTGATCCTTTCATATTTGACTGTAATAGAAAAGTTATGAATTAAAATAGTTCATTAATTTATTCAAGTTTTTGTATTAAAGAATGTGTAAACCACTATATATATATAGATATATAGACACACACACACACACACACACACACACATATATATCATCCTGACTGAGGGTAATGCTCTGGTGTGGGATGTTCTCATAGATACAGATTTAACTTCCTTTAATGTACTTGGTTTGCAGGATACCTGGGGCCTTTTGCTTCATACTGAAGGCTCTTTTCTTCATTAAAGATGTAACTGGCTTAGGACTGCCTCTAAGCACTAGGTCTAGATGTGAATTACTTATTGTAAGAAGAATCTGTATAAAAATCCTTCATGCTTCCTTGCCTGGCTTTTATGTTCATCCACATGGAAGCAGCTGAGAGCCGGTATGGCAAGATGGTAGAAAAATCAACAAATGGGTAGAGACATAATGGCTGCTGTTCGCTTATTATTCAAACTTGGATTCCAGTTATTAGGAGTTCAAAAAGGACCAGTGCCCTTAACATGAGACCCCAGAGAGATCCCTCTCCCTTCCTGCTATGTGAGGTTATAGGGAAAAGACCACTGTCTGTGACCCAGGAAGCAGGCCCTCACCAGATACTGAATCTGCCACCAACTTGATCTTGGCTCTTCTCAGCCTCTAGAGCTGTGAGAAATAAACTCATGTTGTTTATGAGCCACCCAGTCTGTGGTATTCTGTTACAGCAGCTTGAACAGACTAAGACAGTACACATGGCAGTCTTTTTATTTATAAAATGTTTGAACAAACAGAATATTCTGTGTCCTAAAGAATTTAGCCCAAGATAACTGACCAAATTCTTGTTCTCTGAGCTCTTTTTCTGTAGCATGCCTCTCCTGTTTACTGTTCTGTCTTTAATATACTTTCAAATACTTCTTCAGTGATTTATTTCCATATATATATATATATTTTTGCGGTACGCGGGCCTCTCACTGTTGTGGCCTCTCCCGTTGTGGAGCACGGGCTCCGGATGCGCAGGCTCAGCGGCCACGGCTCACGGGCCCAGCCACTCCACGGCATGTGGGATCTTCCCAGACCGGGGCACGAACCCGTGTCCCCTGCATAGGCAGGCGGACTCTCAACCACTGAGCCACCAGGGAAGCCCTCCATATTTCTAAATGACGTGCTGATAATGTTATTTACAACTTTTTTCAGCTGTAGATATTACCTACTGACTCTGGAGAATGGAAAGGGTCTAGTCTCTTACAGCAATCTCCTCTCTCTAGATCTCTCTTTCAAACGTACACATCTCTTCCTCCCCATACCTCCAATATAGTTATATTTACAAGCTTTGGTTAAGTCAACATCCTGTGTTTAAATCATTATTGTTCATAGATGAGGCATGCAGTATACCATTATTATAATTCCTTTCTTGCTTTCAAATTTTTTTCACTTCCTTATTTTCTATGTATCTATCTCTAAGCACATGGAAACTTTCTGTTAGTGCTGTCAGTACAGTCAAATATGGCAGGTAATCTGTTAGTAACATTTTATTTTTCTTGTAGGTACCTCTTCCTGAACCCTCCATTGTCCCACTTTGCCTGGACTAATTTCTTTCTCCTTCTCTGTCTCTCTCTCTCTATATACACATCCTGCTTGCTCTGTTTCTCTGGAGAGCCCTGGCTAATACAGATGGGTTATAAAATACTAAGTGAAAAAAATCTTTCCGTTAGAACTCTGAAAGCCTTGCTCCATTGTCTTTTTTCTTTTCTCTTGGCCGCGCTGCACGGCATGTGGGATTTTAGTTCCCTGACCAGGGATCAAACCCTCACCACCTGCAGTGGGAGCGTGGAGTTTTAACCACTGGACTGCCAGGGAAGTCCCCTCCATTGTCTTCTAACCTTCTAGTACTGCTGTAAGTCCCAGGCCACCTAATTCTGTGTCTATTACATGTAAACTGTTTATTTATTTACTTATAATTTGAAAGCTTTAAGAGCCTTCTCATTTCCTGGGTACTGAAATATCATGTTGCTATGTCCTCTTGTGAGTCGTTTTTCATTCACTATACTAGGTACTCCTCAGTGAATCTTTTTAATTTGAAATTTTGAGGTCTTAATTCTAGAAACTTTTCTTGTATTCTTTCTTTGATGCTTTCTTCCCCTTCCACTTCTTAATCTTTTTCCTAAAACTCATGTAACTTATATTTTGAACCACTTGGACTGAAACTTTTATTTTCTTACCTATTCTCTCTTTTTTCCTTTCTTTTCATTCTACTTTCTAGGACATTTCTCATGTTTGTCTTTCGACCCTTCTACTGCATTTTTTATTCCTGCCAATATATTTTAATTTCCAAGATTTTTTTTTCTTGGTCTCTGAATGACATTCTCCAACCCTGTTCCATCTTTTTAAAAAAAATAACACCTATTCTTCTTTTATGGAAACAGTATTTCTAATCTCTCTGAAGTTAGTATATTGATAGTTTCTTTAAAAATTTATTTGTTCCACTCCTCATTATCCTTGTTTCCTCTAAAGTCCCTTCTTTCTGTTTAAGTTTCCTTCCCATTAGTGGATTTTCCCACTGTCTGCTCTAGTGGGCTTATCGACTGATGGGCTTCACTTTTAAGGTGGTTAGATAGCATGCTCTTTCCATGGCATTTCAAATATTAGTACCTCAACATCTTTTCTTGCTGGCCATTTAGTTTCTCCAAAGACCATCTTTCAATCTCTTGCTTGGGAGTATAAGCATGGCTGGCAACATTTGGGGTGCTAAACAGGGGAAGGAGGTGTCTGTGTGTGTATCAATGTGTCCTTATAATTCAATATTCCCCATCAACAGATTGGCTGTGCCCACCTTTCATCTTCTGCTGCTGTCAGGGAGGGTGGCTGCCTGACTGGGTTCTGGAGGATTTGCTGTTCATCAACTTTCCAACAATCCTCCCATTTTCAATCCCACCCTCCACCTCCACCTCAGATACACCTGGGATCTCAGGTCCTGGCCCTTTCTGAGTTCTGTTGAGTGACTGGATTGATTTTGATGACTTTCCTCACAGCAGACTTAGAATTCAGCATTTCCTGGTCAGCTAGTTCTGTTCCTAGTCATCTAACAATTCTTGTTCAATTTTGTTGACATCTCTTATCTGTTTTCTCTTCTCCTGGTCCCTTTGTCCTTGTAGGTTTACAGCACTTTTATTTCTTCATGGTTATTTTAATGGGTCTTTGGGAGCGAGTTCAAACTGGAGCCTAAGACTTTATTCTGAATGCATTCTTTGAACTTCATCAATCTAACTTTTTGGGGAAATAATGCAAGTATATTTAAGGTTCCAGCAGTGTCTTAAACTGGTCACAAATGCATCATCAATATCTGATGGAAAAAAACTAAATGAAACTTAACTGAATAATTTGGATTGAGCAAACAATTCCATGTCTTGAGACTTACCAACTTTGTAATGTATACAGCCTTCCAAGTCCCCAACAGTGATCCAGCCTTGTTTCTTTTCTACTTCTGGGTCATTGTGTAATATTCTGTTTCTTAACCATGAAAGATAGTAAACTCGTAGCTTATTCTTCTTTCCTGTTGAAGTAATAGAACTTTAATTTCAAGGCCCTGAGACAGCTTTTTCTCTCAATCCTTCTCCATCTCCATTTTATTTTATTTATTTTTATTTACACTTGTGTGTGTGTCTGTGTATGTGTGAAGGCACAGTAACCAGTGTCTCCAGCATCGTCAAAGTATTGTCTCTGCCAGAACTTACGATCAAAACAGGTCCAAGTGTTTTGGGCAAATAACCACTGCATAGTTTTTCTTTACCTTCTGGCTTTCTATTTGAGTAAGGTGCTCTTATTCTCTCCTCCCAGTGCAAAGGGCAGTGTCTGCTCAGTAAGACCTAATTCTGTAATGGAATGGTTGATCAGTGTTCCAAAACATTCCAGATCTAATTACATGAAGGAGTTTTGACAACTGGACATTTTAGCATACTCATGTGTGACTACCTTCTACCCAACAGCATATGTTAATGCAGAGACCCCCTTACTCGCCTCCTCTATTACTTTAAAGATGACAGCTGGTAGTAGTTTCATTTTACCAAACAGAAAAAGGAATTTCTTAAGGAGATATGAGAAACAAGTTCAATGACGGCAATCAGGGCTCAGAAAATAACCCTTGGACATGGTTACAGTGCTGAGATCCCTGAAAGGAGTGTCAAACAAAAAGAAGAATGGAGAAAAAGATGTATACTTGGAAAAAAAACACAAAAGTTCCCTTTGGTAAATGATGGGAAGGAGATCATGGATTAAAGAATTCTTAGTATGATAAGGAAACATCTTAAAAACGTTGAGGAGTTTTAAATTGAGGAGCAAAATTTAATCTATTGAGATTATTTGAGTACCAGATAAGAAGATGTCCCTTGGGGTGGCTTTTCCTAAGTGATCAGTAATTTAAGCCTGTGGGTTATACTTCTTGGGTACTTATTTTCCTTTCACTTCTCTTAGGTGTCAAAAAATGTTCCATATTTTGCAGCTGTGATATATACCAGAAGAAAAGAATTCATTAAAGCATTGCACACTGGATTTGACAGGAGAGTACATTTATAACCTAAATTAAGGGAACCACGTGCAGTTACTATTCCTTTTTATAACCAAAAGCCTTGAATATGCATTGATTTCTATAGCTAGGATGGGCAGGAGGGCTGGTGCTTTCTCCTCTCTGTGCCAACACAGATCTGAGGGCAGTTCAAGAAAATCTGGCTTCTGTTTTCATTTTCTTCTTTCCCTACCTATGCACCTCATAATAGGAAATGGTTACACTTTTAAAAATGGGATGTGTCACTAACAACATAATGAAGTCTGAACATGGATTTTCTGATATCATTTCCACTTTTGGTAGGTGACTGGCAGATGTACGGTTTTAAATTTGATTTGGGGGTGTTACAATCAAGAACGCATTACCCAGAATAAAGGAGTACACTGAATTAAACTCAAATGATAATACAAGAAGAATTTACTTGGCGAACCCTTATTTGGGGAGAATAAAAAGAGATGAAACTGAGCATTCAATGGACAGGCAAAAGAGGAAACTGTAGCATCAAATGAGGGCCTTTTCTCAAAACAGAAATACAGTTGAAGAGTTAAACTTTATTCAAGGTTCAACCCAAGAGGAGCCCTATGTTTCTCTTTGCAAAATAATGGCTGGTTCTCAAACTTGGCTGCACAGTGGAGACACCTCAGGAGCCATGAAAGCTTCTGAGACCTGGGCCACACTCCCAGATTCTGACCCGTTAGTCTGGGGTGCATGCTGGAGTTTTCACACCTCCTCAGGTGGTTCTAATGTGCACGGGTACTGTTGGTTTCATACTGGATGGGATAGGAGGGGAAAAGAGGGGTATTATTTATTAAACTCCTTCAAACACCATCCGAAAGAAAAAACTTTCAAGAACATAGACTCCTTCAGGTTACAATTTTAACTTGTCAGTAGTAAGGCTTTCACTTTTGTCTCTCTCTCTTTTTTTTTAAGCTCTTTTTGGGAAGTGGAAAGCTGCAGCGGGTGGCAATGATTCCTACCTTCCAATCTCCTTGCAGACTCAATCACCCAATGGGCCAGCTGCACTTGCTAAAATGTCAGTGAACTATAAACTAAAGCAGTTCTTATAAGAAAAGAGACCAGAGAAATTTCTGCTTACAAAATTTCTCACTCCCAGAAGCTTACATTTATTTATTTATTTTTAATTTAATTTTATTTTTTATACAGCAGGTTCTTATTAGTTATCTATTTAATACATATTAGTGTATATATGTCAATCCCAATCTCCCAATTCACCCAGAAGCCTACATTTTTATATTCTCCTTCTGAGAGTAGATTGCAATGACTGGAGTACAGACACCTTAAAAGGATCCTTGCTGAGTCCCGGCAGAGGGTGAAGGCCCATATGTACACAGCCGTGGTGGTATGTCTCTGTCTGATTCAGATTTCAGGCAGAGGTGAGAGACTTCCCTTTGAAGGTCAGAATCTCTGGAGTTACAAAACATGGGTGATGTCATTCTGGTCCTACTGCCATAATTTATCGTGCTGCTCGTTGGCTGGGAAGGGCAGAGCTTACTATTCCTTCAGAAGTGAGGTGATCACCTTTCCCACCTGTGCAGACCTAGAGGACTTGGTCATCCCAGCAACATACCTGATATCGTCACGAGGACATTCAGTCCCTCTAGCACATCCATCTGCTGAAATCGCCTCCGGTTGATCAGATTATAAACTTTGCCTTGCCCGCTTCGGTCCAAAAGCATCAGGCCATTTTCAGTTCCCACCAGGAGGTTTACACCTGCAAATTTAAGAAGCATCCCAAGACTGACTCTTTTGGACTTTACTCTTCCGCATCCAGGGTCCCTTTAAAACCTAAGAAACTGTGACTTGTAAATATAAACTAATGGGCAAGCAGGTACTACAGTAGGGAGTATAGAAGTAGTAGCTCTGAGACAGTAATTAAATCACTGTCCCTCTGGTAATGAAATTAGTTTTCTTTTATAAAGTAGTAGCAGCATTCATTACATGTAGCCCTTTACTACCTAAAATAGAGTTCTTCTCAAGAGGAGCCTGAGGCACAGATGTGACGCCAGTTCCTTTCCTGTAACACCCACCCTTTTCTTGGCTCTCTCTATAAATCACACCTCGAGACTTCCCCAAGGTTCACCCCACTCCTATTCAAGCAGTGATTTCTAGCCTACCCACCTTCTACATATAATAGAGCGCCCCATTCCCATACTCTTGGAAGAAAAGCCCTTCTTCCTTCTCACACCAGAGCTTAATTTACATCCCATACCTTAAGGTTCTGCTCTTTGTTAGGGAAATGATAAGCCAATTCAAGTGCAGGTATTAATAGCCCAAGAGTCACAGAAATATTGACTGTAAGGCAGGGGTCCCCAATTCCCCGCCCCCCGTGGAAAAATTGTCTTCCACGAAACAGGTCCCTGGTGCCAAAAAGGTTGCGGACCGCTGCTGTAAGGGACTTCTCAGGCATCTAACTCTAGTCCAGCCCACCTCCCATGCGGTAATTCCTATTACAAAAACTCTGGTAGGTAAGTGGTCTTGTCTGGATGGCTGCAATCTTGAAAATTCATCTCTAGGCAAATAAACACCCCTGGCTCCCAACATACACACAGACACGTGCACACATTGTGAGTTCAGCCGTGCAATGGCCTATATTTAGGAACGGGTAACTTTTCCACTTCTTTTGCTTACTGCACATCTGTCTTCTAAGTAACGTGAATGTCTGCTCTTTCAACCACATGTTAGTCAATATGAAACACGGTTATCTTGTTGTCTTCTCATAGTCTCTTCTCCAGAGGACAGAGCCTTACTCCCCTGAAATGGTTTCCAGGCTCTGTGCTCATCCGTGCTACCAACTCAAATGCTTTTGCCCTTATAAAATTGTGGTGCTTCAAACTAGGTGTAGTATTTTAGACGGGTGCAGAGGAGCCATGTCCTTCCTTGATCTGTGTGTCATGTTTATGGTGACACAGACCAGGATTTTGACAGAATCTCATCACACCTATACGGAGTCTGAGGTCAGCTAAAATCTGCAGACCTTTTTCACAAGAACTGCAGGTTGATGTTTTGAACTAAAAGGGAAGGCTCTGCATTTGTTGTCCTTTTCAAGTTTTATCTTGCTACTACTACTGGTATGGCCTTTGGCAATTCACTAAAATATTCTGTGCCGCTTTTTCAACTGTCACATGAAGGTCACGCCATTATTGCCCTTGCAGAATGTTGTACGGATCACAGAGACAGGACGTGGGGCACATCACACAGTGCTGGGCACAGAGTGGGCAGATATTAAGTGGTACTTAGTTCTGTTGTTGGCTTTAGCCCATCACTGTTATGTGACAAGGTCACTCTGAATCTCATTGCTATCCTGGGTATCAGTTCTTTCTAAATATAAAATTGTATCAGTTAGGGTATCAGTTCTTTCTAAATATAAAATTGCTCTTGGTCTCTCTTGAGGCCCAGACAGTCCCAAATCGGGTCTCTAACACCCATGATTCAATCAGCACTCTTCTGATAGTAAGATTCCTGTTTGAGGGTCAATTCATTAATGAATGGTAAAAAAAGCACCAACTTACCCCACAGAGCTGCACAAAGTATTTCTGAGTTGAATCGCTTCTTGTATTTTCTGATTTCTGGTGTGTCGCTATGAGGCCGAATGTTGGTTGGGTTTACGTTTACCACTGAAATCTTTCTTGCTTCATTTAGTTTGGCCTGTTCTTGCCTAAGAAGTTCGCTAGTAAACAGAGCTTTGAGAAAAAGAATCAGAGAAGTCAGTGGCATCTTAAAATATAACCAATGGAGGTATGGAAAAGGGGCTTCAAATAACTATGATTTCTCCTTGTTTAGTGTGCATTATGATAAAGGCAAAGAAACACTGAAACTATAAATATTTTACACTTTTTTAGTAGAATAAAGTATGTCATTCATAAAAGCAGTGTTTTATCCGTTAGTAAAACAGGCTTATAGACACTACTTGAGTAGTTTAGGGAATTAAGATTCATCTCATAAAATTAAACACACCATCCTCATCTCCTGTAATATATGCAGGACAGATTAACTTTTTGAAATTCCACATTATCAACTGACAAACTGGCCTAAGTTGAGTCTGATGATTAGTGAGCTGCAGAATTCTAGAAAGCAAGACTGTCCTCTCAATCAGCCAGGCTTCTGAAGTGGGAAGCACACACCTAGAACTCAACACAACTCAACACGCATTAATTCTGTCTACTGCGTGCACAGCACTGTACCCAGAAATTGCTTCTGAGAAATGTGTGGTGAGTTTGGAGATCTCTGAGGAGCAGCTTTTCCTAGGGCCCCTGGATACCTCTGGGTTCCTACCAGAATCAAAATAGAAGAGATGAAAAAAAATAGAAAGAACTTTGTTTGAGGAATCCTATTAAAAAAAAAAGTAATAAAAAGTCTTCCCTGTAAGAAAGGGCCTAAGCAGTTAATAGCTTAACTAGTGAACTAATAATTAATTTTTTATCAGCTCATATCAGAAAGGAAAACCAAGCTGTTTCTAAAACATCGGGGCCTTCTAGCTTACCAGCAGCTGACGTTTCCTCATCCTCTTCATCTGCATCAGTGGGAGACGTCTGGTACACTCTGGGGTCCACAAAGGGGGTGAAGGAGGCTTTGGTGCTGCTTCCCATGCCATACTAATCAATAAGCAAGAAGATTAAGAAGAGCAGATAGATAAATACTGTAGCAACAAACGACGCTAATACTACTTTGCTTGGGCTTTAAAATTGTTAGAAACTCTTCAAACCATCCAACTGTTCACACTCTGACCCCCAGGTCAAAGTGTGTGCTTCTCTCTCCAGCTTCTACTGATACTGGTCCCTCACTAACCATTATGTCTTTGCAGGGTTTCATTAATCATCAGACTGCAAGAATTGTAGTGAGCAAATTATATTATGGACCACAGGTAGCACCTTCATATCTGATAAGGTGGCTATAGTGACAGAGCCTATTTCTCCCTTGAAGTAAAAGCAATCTCCTACTGACTAAATGGCTTTAAGAAAAGCCGACACAAATTGGCAGTAAACTAAGTAAGCATAGCTACACAGCATCCTTCATTCTGAACACATGATCAACCAAAGACTCCCTCTTGGGGCCTTTGGGGCCTTCCATGCTGGCCTGGTGATGCAGGTGGATTGGTGTTGGCTCAAGAAGCCTTAAAATCTGCAATTCAGGGACAATTTCATCCAGGGAATGAAGAGTTTTCCTTTCCATGATAGTTTCCTTAAAAGGATACTTATATGCCCTATGTGGGAACTTCATGAAGATACTAGGTTTGCAGGGCTTACTTAAAAAATAATCTCAAGGGCTTAGAGAGCACAATTAAGATATGAAGTCTGAACTAAACTAGGGAACAGTAAACTATCAAGGCTTCATGTCCCAATATTCCATTTATGAGTTTTGTCAAAGGAGCTTCAATAACCATCTCCCAATTTTGTCTGTCATCTCCACTCCTACTTACACTCAAGTCCTTTTAATATTATAAACAGATCTGCACTCAGTATAAGAAGCATCTTTTTGGGGGATAAATGTCTTTAAGTTTTAATTTTTTTAGTTTTTTTTCAGGTTTTTATTTAAAAATAAAACCAGTATCCCAAGACCCCTAAACACATAAGGAGAAAACCACAAAGGCCCAATCTGACTTTAATGCAAGATTTCCCCTTCATGTTATGAAATCAAAACCATTTCATCCTCCATAAGGTAGGACTACCCCTCCCAAACAGAGCGCTTTCACAGACATTCTCTCCTTTGATCTTTAGAAGTCTATGAAGGAGGTGTGCAAGTATTGACATTCCCACTTAGAGCCGGGGAAGCAGCAGAATGTAGAGTAGGGTCTGACCGCACGGAGTCCTTGGTACCCAACGTCAGGCAGAAAACAACTGTCCACAGTGCATGAAGCTATAACAGTGCTCTACGTTCTTCTCCTTGCGGCAAAGTTCACCTGCTCTATAGCTTTAGAATCCAAATGGTGCATCATAAAAACTCAGTGCATGGACAACCTCAAACACAGCGTTATAAACTGTATGCATTATAAACACATGTAGGGCCTATGTGTGACTCAAAGGACTATTTATGAAACATGACCAAGCACTGTGATCTCATCCGAATGGTCAAGCTCGGTCAACGACATCTACAAGCACTTCCCGGCAGATTGTTTATTCTGGCTTTTTTTCCCCAGACTCTTTTCTGTGTAGGAAAGATAATATCCCACTTCTCCCTTTCTTGTGCGAGTTGGAGTTTAGGAAGATGAACACTTTGAGAACGTATCTATTTTTATTTTTCATAAACGAATCATTTCAACCTTATTTCACCTAAGTCAAACTTAGTTTGACTAAATGAATGTAACTATGAACCTCAACTATTGGCCTTGGAATCTCTATAGGTTGAAGTTTCCTTTCCTGGTCTGGGAGATAGGAGGTCCCAGTTCTGGTCCCAGCTCTGTCACAAAACAGCTGTGTGCCTTTAGGCAAGGCACTTAACCTCTCTGAGCCTCACTATTTGCTTCTGTAAAAACAGGCTTTGGTCCAGATGCTACCTGAGAACTTTTCACTGCTCTGCTTTTAGGATTTGGTCCATTTAATCATATGCATAAGCAATTACATAGTATAATAAAACCCAACCAAACACGCTTCTGGGAGCTTGGCAAAGCCTCCTTCTTGAGGGGCCCGCGGTCTCAGAACCCCCTGCTGGAGGACAAAGCTGTCGTGGCTATTGCCCAGCACCTACTTCAGTCCCAGAGTCCATCTCCTGGGGGTGGGTGGAGACGCGCCCCAGGCCCTCAGTGGGGGTCCCCGCAGGGGAATGGCTCTGCTGCACCAGGTCCGGGAGGTTGATGTGGCCGGCGAAGCCATTGCTGTCACTATGGCCAGATCGCTTCTTCTCTCCAGACGTCTGAGGGGGCACAACACATGGCGGCCGTTAGAGAGGGAAGGCAAAGGCCACAGAACGATGTCACCCCTCACACAGCACAGCTGCGGTGGCCTGCAAACCGTCCCACTGGGGAGTGGGAAGATATTGATTTCTATTTTATCTAAGAAAATAAGAAAAAAGTTAAGCTTTGCTAATATTTAGTACATGGATTGACGCTGGGGCCTTATGCTCCTGCATGAAGGGCAGTCAGGGGTCACATACGATGAAGAGGTGCCCTGTGGGAAGACAGGAATGCCGCGGGTGGAGGGGCACTACGGGGGCTGTGCACACACACCAGGTCACATCAGCAGGTTACAAAGACACAAGCCCACAAAACAGAAACATCACCTAAAATATCGCTGAAAACAAGCAGTGGGATGGGATGTAACACGAATGATTCAGGCCCAGTGTGCTCCAAGAAAAGGCAGCGATGATTCCCACATCACGAGGTCAAACCAGTGATTAACTAATCACATCTGATGAGAGTTACAAAGAAAACATGGAAATGATCTAAAGATGATTTCAAAATATGCGTTTACATTCACTATCACTAACATTGGATCTCTCGGTAAGCAACCATGGTGGCTTGTGCCAGGAGCTGGTTAAAAAAAAACAAATGAAGTTATCATGACTGGCAAAGCATCTGAAATATTGTTTATAGCATCCTTTTTTCCCCCCACGAATATTATCTCATTTATTAATTGTGGCTCAGAGACGTTAAATAAGCAGTCTAAGATCACACAGCCCAAGATGGGGAAGGCAGCAGAGCCCGGGAGTGTGCCTGCGTTGGCTGGACGCCACTGCCTGCTCCAGAAGCTCGAGTGGGCAAGCGGGAGCAGGAACCCAGTCCTCAGGCCCCACGGCCCTTCCTCCAGAGCCATCCAGGCCCTTGAGGAATCTGTGCCCTGGGCAAAGCCTTCCTCTGAGGTTTGGGAGCGAGGGAGAGACTCTGGGCCACGAAGTCAGCTGGGTCAGCCCTCCCCTAGGGGCCAATCCCTCCCCCCTCGGGTCGGGTCCTCGCACCCATCCCCAGAGCCCACCTCTCCCCTCCCTTCCCCTTCCAGGATCTCCTCCAGGCGGCCACCAGAGTCAGCATAAACCGAGCTGTGGAGGGGAGCCTATAGCATTCCTTTTTAACGTCCTTTAAAGGTATTTTATAAAGTATATAATGTTAGTGCAGTAGGACAAATGCATAATTTGTAAACAAATAAATACACTGTGTTACGTGGCAGTCCCTGAAATTCTTACTGATAAGGTTGCATGACCTAACACGTTGGAAATCATTGCCGTGGAGAGGAAAGCCTCCTCTCGAAGATGCTAGGGACCAACATACAGAATTAAAAGAAAATCCTGCTCCCAAAAAGCCAGTGCCCATACTGTAGTCCTGCTAGTATTGCACTTTCTGATTTCACATTTATATGACTGGCTCACTGAGGTTTCTTACAGCAGACCTGATTAAGTAATGATTCCCTCTTTGCCTTTTCTCTTTTTCATTCATTTGCCCAACATTTCTGAGTGTCTACTAAGTGTGAAGCATTTTGCTGAACATGAAGGAATCAATCAGAAGCAACGCAGACACACTCCCTGCCTTGTTTGGGGCTGGCATGGCAATAAGGCTTCGTGCTGTTTCTCTGACCACCTCACTGGCCTGGCTTCTTCCTTCCGGAGCCTGTCCTGGTCTTGCAGTTACAGCTCTGCACCTGCCTCTGGCTGGAAGTGAAAGGAGGCACTTTTTGGGGAAAGATGAAACAGACTCCCAAGTTCCTGAAGGGGTGCATGTAATTGATGTTACTAGGAAGCTTGAGAAATAACTGGATAGCCTTAGCGCCCTCTGTGTTTCTGGGCACAATACTTCTGGCCCACGACTGTCCAGGAGAGGGGCATTTTCTGGACTCATTTTGTCACAGTGCTCATCTGAACATTTCATCTTCTAAATTACATTTAAGGGGTTCAGCCCTAATTTATTGTATTATCCCCTATTTTATGTGTACCGGGCAGCTTCTCCCACCTTCTTACTTCTGTTCAAATACTGAAAAGCTTTTACCATTTCCCTCCAACTTTCCAGTAGCATAAATCGCACATTGTCTCTTTAGAGTTTTGTGGTCTCTCTTGTATCAGCAGTGTTCTGCCTCAAGCCAAAAATTAATGCAGACACAGTGGTTATCAAAGAAAGACCTGAAGAGGCTCAGAAGGGAAATGGCCCAGACAGTGAGAAGCTTGAAGGGATTCAGCAGTGACCCCTGAATCTTCCCACTTCTGAGTCATCACCCTTTTGTTCATTCAACCAGCACCCTCTAGAATTAAATACCTTCCATGTGCCATTCTGCTAGGAACACAAAGATAAATGAACAGCAGCTCTGTCCTCTATGATCTCATTAACAGAGCCCCAAAGAGCTCTACGATCTTCATGCCCTCACCAGTCCCATGGCGGTGGGCACTTGGATGTTCTGAGTACCAGTAGATGCTGGGTATCGTGCTGAACACCTTAGGTTCATCTCCTCACAATTCCACCGGGGGCTAGCTTATAGTATCCCCATTTTACAGATGGAAAAGCTTCAGTGTAAAGAATTCAATTAACCTGCCCCATGTGACATGGGTTGTAAGTGGTGAAATCAGGGTCTGAACCAAGGCTGTCTGGAAGCAGAGCCCAGCTCTGGTGGCTGCTGTCCTATGTGGCTCCGCTCTCAGCCACAGCTGATTGACCGGTCCAGGAGTGGACACCTGAGCCAAGCACGATCAGATTCCCATTGGAATTTCCAGTTAGGCCTGAGAGATACTGGTCAGTCTCTGCTGGGCAGCTGAACTGGGATGTGGTGAACGCCTTGCAATTGGGAGGGTGGGTATGGAGACGTGAGAGCACGTGCTTGAGGGGGAAGAGGAAGCTGGTGTGTGGACAGAGAGAACAAGGGAGAAAGTGGAGGAAACAGAGATGAAGGTAAGGAGAGACAGGCAGTGAGGGAGCCAGAGATCTGCACACGAGAAGCTGCCTGAGCTCCTAATCCCTTTTCACTTTCTGGTTCCAACCCTATACAGGGTCCCAACTGGGCTTCTGCCTTTCGATTCCTTCTAGGAAACACCTCTGAATCTCTGATACCTACCCCACTTTTTTTTCTTAATCTGTTGTAAGTGGGTTCTTTTTTCTAGTACTTGTAACCGAAAGAGACTTCATGACGGTAAGCTAGTATCCTTGTTCAGTGGGTGGACAGACCCTGGAGAGATACCAGCTGGGCAATAAGGAAGGTGTTATGGACAGAGGCCCATGGAGTCCCAGGAAAGGCTTCAAGGAGGAAGGGAAGCTGAGCCAGACCCCCAGGGGTCTTCTGGGTGAAGAGTGGGCTGCAGTGGGGGAGGCAAAGGAGCTCTTCCAGGAGATGGGTCCCTGTGGACAAAGTGGTAGATGACAGCTGGTGTGGTGTATTCTAGAAGGAGAGTAAAGAAAGGTCCTGTGGGGCTGTAGGAGGGGGAAAGGCGGAACCACAGGGGCACGGGTGTGCACTACAAGGGGGATTGCCTCTGACAAGACCATGGGTAGGAGAGCCAGCATGCCCCTATAGAAGCATCTGGTCTACTCCAACAAGAAGCACGAGTTAAGTGACTCTCCTCGATGTTCATCTTGGGGAACTGAACCATAAAGAGTTTTTACTTTCTTATCCTTTTGTCATACTTTAATTTGTATTTATCTTTTTAATACTTTTAATGGATTTCAAGTCAGGCTGTTACTTTAAAAGCCCACATTTGTAAAAAGAACGCTTTAGAAATTGAGAGGACAAAAAGATTTTAGGGCCCGCAATAGATCAAATGCATATATGACACTGCTGAATGCAGTTTTCAAGGTGATTGACTGTGGTCATAGAGTATTGGAATGCTTTAAACAACATGGAGCCATTTGGATGTGGCTGGCAACAGAACCCCAAATGTGGCCCCAGATATCCAGGTCAAGGTATTGACTCTGTCCTGAAGAGTCAAGCAAATCTGAAACCACAGTAGAAATTGGAGTCCTTCTATTTGGAGTCAGAGAGTAACTCATTCCAGAACATTTCCCCTCATGTTTTCCCAAGTGGCAAGGTCTAGTGAGAGAAGCCCTCTACACTTGCATTGAAAGTATCCATTCACCGCGCTGGGAGATTTATATGCCAGCATGACACAATGTCAACTTCAGCAGCCAAGTCCATTTTTCATTTCAGGCTTCCGTGAAAGGACTCTTTAAAGTCTACTTGAAAGATTCGGCAAGGCCATAAAACGAAATTCTAGCAAGTTGCTTTGTGAACTCGTCTTCCAGTTATAGCTCTACTGCCCATTATTATTTCAAAGGCCTTATTCATCTCAAAACTACAGTTCCTTTCTTCCTAACAAAAATGAGATGCCCTCTGCCTTTTTGGAGAGCAAAGCCTGCTATTACTGTTTTCCAATCTACCCTAGCTGAGGAAGGGGAATGACAGATGATATAGGTTTGTGTTTCAGAAGGAAGAGTGGGAAGCGATATCAAGTAAAAGGAGAGCTTGACGCTATGGAGAGGGTGAAATAAAATAGGTAACATTTATGGGATGCTTAGATGCATTAACTCATTTAATCCCCTCAATCATCCTGTGAGTCATATATTATTACTTATGAAATTTTATAGATGACAAAATTGTTGCAGGGAGAGGTCAAGTAACTTTTGCCCAATGTCACCAGACATTACTTTCCTTCCAAGAAAAGACCTGCTTGCACGGTGATGATGAAGCGAAAAAGAAGAAAAGACGGATTCTAATGTGTCCAGGCCCTTCTTATCGGCACAGATACAATGGGGAAGTTGTGCATGCTGGAGGGACAGGTGCAAGGGAATGTGTGCCCCCAAATGATGTTCCTAGAGTTTAAAAAGACAAAATTCCTCAAAGTGCTCAGGTGCATTTTTAAGTACATCTTCGGATTTCTTTGTTCTTTCACCAGTATAGCTTAATAGTCTTTAATGTTAATTTAACTAGATAAGATGATATCACCATTTCTTGGAACTACCGAGCATTTTCTACATAAAATCCACAAGGATAAAACCTCGGATGGGGAGGAGAAGACATAACAAGGCCACTGATGTTATTTGGATAGACCATTCATTTCTGTTTTCCTGTGGTAGGAAACATCTGGGTTTGCCAGTCTTATATCCTCAGGCTCAAATGCTATATTCCGATTTGCACAGCTTCCACTGAAGGATCTGGACAAATGTGATTAAGCTCAGAAGGATGCAGGAAAGAAGGAAGACAATTAAAATCACTCATCCATTTAGAAACACGGGCCCTTCTCCCTCCCTCCACCCCATTCCCTCAAATACAAGCAGTAAGCATCCTCTGTGAAAGCTCTAATATAAAAACCAATTAAGAAATGCACTTCTTCTACAGTTTTTATACCAACTTACTTCTCTTATCATCAAGGTCCCTTCTCTTGAAATACTGCTGCTGAAAGTGTCTGCGTGAGAGGTCTCCAGCCCGTGCGTGCCGACCATTCCCGCATTGTACGGCTCAGCGCTCCCGGGGGCTCCTGTGGGTCTGAAAGGGGAAGGAACAACATTCACGACAGTGTATGTTTAGGGAACACCTGTTTCCTGTCCACAGTAATATTTTTTATTGTAGTGAAATATACATAACATGAAATTTACCATTTTAAGTGTAAAGGTCAGTGGCCTGAAGTACATTCCACTTTCATCTTTAATGCTGCACGGATGCTTGAACTGAGGTCCCACTTCTGCAGCGTCCCCTCTGGACCTACTCTCCACTAGGCAGCCAGCGTGAGCAACCGGGCTCTGCATGATCTCTAAGCCCTCCCTACCCTGTCTTTGACCAGCAGGCGCCCTGAATTTTGCACATGCTGTTCCCTCTGCCTGGAAAACTCTCTCTCACCCTGGCTCTTGGCTGGTTCCCTCTCATTTACCTGATTTCATCTTATCTGAT
This sequence comes from Tursiops truncatus, assembly GCF_011762595.2. Taxonomy (NCBI): domain Eukaryota; kingdom Metazoa; phylum Chordata; class Mammalia; order Artiodactyla; family Delphinidae; genus Tursiops; species Tursiops truncatus. Next base: position 48,618,032 of record NC_047037.1, read on the forward strand.
ACTTTCCCCGAGAAGCCTTCTCTCACCACCCATCAGTGCCTTATCCCACTAGCACCTCTTCTTTCTCTTCATCCTTTTTCCTTAATAGTTCCCATTGCAATTTGTAATTCTTTATCTTTTTGACTTTTTTAACTTTTCTATTCTCTCTCATTAGAACAGATGCTTGTGAGGGCAGAATTCTTGTCTCTTTGTTCATCCCTGTATACCTAGTACCCAGCATACAGCTTGGCACAGAGTAGGAGTATAAAAAATAATCATTTCATAAGTGGGTTTTACACTATTTAGAGAAAAGAATATCAATTAAGGGCATTCTGGTATACCAGGCACCCATTAACGAGGCTGTTTAACTCAAGAGTGTCCAGTGCTTTCTAAAACCTCTGTAATCACCCCACACTGTGGTATATTTATTTCCAGTTTGTCTATTGCTCTTGTGTTTAAGATACAGTGGGGGAAGGCAATAGGATCTTGACATCTCTGCCCTGAGAGCAGAGAATGAGGGTTGCTGTGGCCCTTGGCATAGAGCACAGCACCGTGGGAAACTGAGGACCAGGCGGGCAATGCGGCCCACTTGCAGGACTTCAGTTTTCAATGCTGGACCTATTGTTACCCTACTGTGCAGCCAACTCTCTTGTAAAGTGGGTTTTTTAAAAATAGGAAAGGCACCAGTATTTGTTTCTCTCAGGTGTATTAATTACATCTTTTACCATTTTGCTATTTTCTTTTAATTGCTTCTCATACATTAAAAAAGCGTCTCTGAAGAGAAATACCATATGATATCACTTATATGTGGAATCGAAAATACGACAGAAATGAACCTATGTACGTACGAAACGGAAACAGACTCACAGACATAGAGAAGAGACTTGTGGATGCCAAGGGGGAGGGATGGAGTGGGAGTTTGGAGTTAACAGAGGCAAACTATTACATATAGAATGGATAAACAACAAGGTCCCACTATATAGCACAGGGAACTGTATTCAATATCCTGGGATAAACCATATGGAAAAGAATAGAAAAAAGAATGTATATATATGTATAACTGAATCACTTTGCTGTACAGCAGAAATTAGCACAACATTGTAAATCAACTATACTTCAATAAAAGATAAATTTAAAAAAGTAAAAAGAAATGTACATTCCCACCAACAGTGCAAGAGGGTTACCTTTTCTCCACACCCTCTCCTGCATTTATTGTTTGTAGATTTTTTCTTGTTGTTTTTTGTTTGTAGATTTTTTGATGATGGCCATTCTGACTGGTGTAAGGTGATAGCTCATTGTAGATTTTTAAATTTTTTTAAATTAAAAAAAATTTTTTTAACATCTTTACTGGAGTGTAATTGCTTTACAATGGTGTGTTAGTTTCTGCTTTATAACAAAGTGAATCAGCTATACATATAAATATATCCGCATATCTCCTCCCTCCTGCGTCTCCCTCCCACCCTCCGTATCCCACCCCTCTAGGTGGTCACAAAGCACCAAGCTGATCTCCCTGTGCTATGCGGTTGCTTCCCACTAGCTCTCTATTTTACATTTGGTAGTATATATAAGTCCATGCCACTCTCACTTCGTCTCAGCTTACCCTTCCCCCTCCCCGTGCCTTCAAGTCCATTCTCTACATCTGCATCTTTATTCCTGTCCTGCTGCTAAGTTCTTCATAACCATTTTTTTTTTAAGATTCCCTATATATGTGTTAGCATACGGTATTTGTCTTTCTCTCTCTGACTTACTTAACTCTATGACAGACTGTAGGTCCATCCAACTCACTACAATAACTCAATTTCGTTTCTTTTTATGGCTGAGTAATATTCCATTGTATATATGTGCCACATCTTCTATATCCATTCATCTGTCAATGGACACTTAGATTGCTTCCATTTCCTAGCTTTTGTAAATAGAGCTGCAATGAACATTGTGGTACATGACTCTTTTTGTTTTTCTTTTCTTTTTTTTTTTTTAGCGGTACACGGGCCTCTCACTGTTGTGGCCTCTCCTGTTGAGGAGCACAGGCTCCAGACGCGCAGGCTCAGCGGCCATGGCTCATGGGCCCAGCCGTGCCGCGGCATGTGGGATCTTCCCAGACTGGGTCACGAACCCATGCCCCCTGCATTGGCAGGCGGAGTCTCAACCATCGCGCCACCAGGGAAGCCCCATTACTCTTTTTGAATTATGCTTTTCTCCAGCTATATGCCCAATAGTGGGATTGCTGGATCATATGGTAGTTCTATTTTTAGTTTTTTAAGGAACCTCCATACTGTTCTCCATAGTGGCTGTATCAATTTACATTCCAACCAACAGTGCAAGAGGGTTCCCTTTTCTCCACACCCTCTCCAGCATTTATTGTTAGTAGATTTTTTGATGATGGCCATTCTTACCTGTATGAGGTGATAACTCCTTGTAGTTTTGATTTGCATTTCACTAATGATTAGTGATGTTGAGCATCTTTTCATGTGTTTGTTGGCAATCTGTATATCTTCTTTGGAGAAATGTCTATTTAGGTCTTCTGCCCATTTTTGGATTGGGTTGTTTGTTTTTTTGATATTGAGCTGCATGTGCTCCTTGTATATTTTGGAGATTAATCCTTTGTCAGTTGCTTCATTTGCAAATATTTTCTCCCATTCTGAGGGTTGTCTTTTTGTCTTGTTTATGGTTTCCTTTGCTGTGCAAAAGCTTTGGAGTTTCATTAGGTCCCATTTGTTTATTTTTGTTTTTATTTCCATTTCTCTAAGAGGTGGGTCAAAAAGGATCTTGCTGTGATTGAATTGATAGAGCCACTATGGAGAACAGTATGGAGGTTCCTTAAAGAACTGAAAATAGAACTACCATATGACCCAGCAATCCCACTACTGGGCATATACTCTGAGAAAACCATAATTCAAAAAGATACATGCACCACAATGTTCATTGCAGCACTATTTACAATAGCTAGGACATGGAAGCAACCTAAGTGTCCATCGACAGATGAATGGATAAAGAAGATGTGGCATATATATACAATGGAATATTACTCAGCCATAAAAAGAAACGAAATTGAATTATTTGTAGTGAGGTGGATGGACCTAGAGTCTGTCATACAGAGTGAAGTAAGTCAGAAAGAGAAAAACAAATACCATATGCTAACACATATATATGGCATCTAAAAAAAAATGGTTATGAAGAACCTAGGGGCAGGACTGGAAGAAAGTTGCAGGTGTAGAGAATGGACTTGAGGACACGGGGAGGGGGAAGGGTAAGCTGGGACGGAGTGAGAGAGTGGCATTGACATATATATGCTACCAAATGTAAAATAGATAGCTAGTGGGATAGCAGCTGCATAGCATAGGGAGATCAGTTCCGTGCTTTGTGACCACCTAGAGGGGTGAGATAGGGAGGGTGGGAGGGAGACGCAAGAGGGAGGGGATATGGGGATATATGTATATGTACAGCTGATTCACTTTGTTATACAGCAGAAACTAACACAACATTGTAAGGCAATTATACTCCAATAAAGATGTTAAAATAAATAAACAAATAAATAAATGTTTTTAAAAAGTAGGAAAAAAAAAGGCATCTTTGGTTTCTTGGATCCTATCAAAGTCCAAGGACTTGATGGAATATTCAATCTAAGAAACAAGAAACACACCAGTCTTATGACATCTCTGGGACAGAGAAGACACCTGTCAAGGAGTTTTATCCAAAATGGAGAGGCAAAAATATGAAGAGGTGAATCCAGACAAAAAAATGTACAGGAAGCCACTTACTTTGAAATTACTAAACTAGAGCAGTGGATTGAACACATTTAAGTACAGGTTAGAACTGATGTGTTTGGGAAGAAACTCCAGAGAAGCATTTTCAATATTTCACTCCCAGAAAGGAGCTATTAATAGTGTTCAAGAGACACGGAAAAAGAAATTGCTGTAATGAATTCCTGGTGTATTGCTAGATTGGCAAATCAGAATAATTCTCAAAACTCTGATTTCTTCACTCATTTATTTGAAAATTTGTTTTATCTTGTATGCAGTTTATTTTTAGTTGCCTTAAATTCTTGTTTAAGGTAAGGTGGTGTAAAACAAATAAATCAGTAAATGAAGCATTGATCAAGAGCCAAAGTCTCCTAGGACAGGAGGCACTTTCCTTCATCACTCAGGCATTCGTTGCCAGTGTCAGAGGCTAGATGGACCTGGTGGCTGCCACCAGGCTAACACTGTACAATCAAGTTCTCTTTCAGAGTCTCACCTGAGTTCAAAGATTAAAGATATTTTGGCTCCACATCTGTTTTTACCCCAATGGTGTTCTGATTCTTTTTTTTTAAATTTTATTTTATTTATTATTTTATACAGCAGGTTCTTATTAGTTATCTATTTTACACATATTAGTGTACACATGTCAATCCTAATCTCCCAATTCATCCCACCAACCCTGCCCCGCCGCTTTCCCCCCTTAGTGTCCATACATTTGCTCTCTACATCTGTGTCTCTATTTCTGCCCTGCAAACTGGTTCATCTGTATCATTTTTCTAGGTTCCACATATATGCGTTAATATACGATATTTGTTTTTCTCTTTCTGACTTACTTCACTCTGTATGACAGTCTCTAGTTCCATCCACGTCTCTACAAGTGACCCAATTTCATTCCTTTTCATGGCTGAGTAATATTCCATTGTATATATATACCACATCCTCTTTATCCATTTGTCTGTTGATGGGCATTTAGGTTGCTTCCATGACCTGGCTGTTGTAAATAGTGCTGCAATGAACATTGGGGTACATGTGTCTTTTTGAATTATGGTTTTCTCTGGGTATATGCCCAGTAGTGGGATTGCTGGGTCATATGGTAATTCTATTTTTAGTTCTTTAAGGAACATCCATACTGTTCTCCATAGTGGCTGCATCAATTTACATTCCCACCAACAGTGCAAGAGGGTTCCCTTTTCTCCACACCCTCTCCAGCATTTGTTGTTTGTAGATTTGCTGATGATGCCCATTCTAACAGATGTGAGGTGATACCTCATTGTAGTTTTGATTTGCATTCTAATAATTAGTGATGGTGAGCAGCTTTTCATGTGCTTCTTGGCCATCTGTATGTCTTCTTTGGAGAAATGTCTATTTAGGTCTTCTGCCCATTTTTTGGATTGGGTTGTTTGTTTTTTTAATATTAAGCTGCCTGAGCTGTTTATATATTTTGGAGATTAATCCTTTGTTGATTCATTTGCAAATATTTTCTCTCATTCTGAGGGTTGTCTTTTCGCCTTGTTTGTAGTTTCCTTTGCTTTGCAAAAGCTTTTAAGTTTCATTAGGTCCCATTTGTTTACTTTTGTTTTTATTTCCATTACTCTAGGAGGTGGATCAAAAAAGATCTTGCTGTGATTTATGTCAAAAATGTTCTCCCTATATTTTCCTCTAAGAGTTTTATAGTGTGGTGTTCTGATTCTATCCAAACATTTAAATCAGAAATATCTCAACATGGATGAATTTTCATGAAAAAAGTATTTCCTAGAGCTCTTTCCAATCCGACAATTCCTTAATTAATTTTCTATATATCTCAGTTAAATTCTTCCCCAATTTTTGCATTTTCATCATAATTTTGCTAAAATTACCATCACTGGTTCCAATCCTTTTCTATGTGAATGTTATAGCAAAAATTTCATACACCAGTCAGCTTTTTTGTCCATATCATCTTTCAAAGGCTCTGTGTTCACTACTTCTACCAGATCCAATTTTAAAGGCATAAATTTTATTAAGATTTGATTCACTGTCAATTTTTAATCAATAGTGTTAGTGTTAACCACTGTCAGTTTTACATTTCGCTGAATATTTTTCTGAGACTATTTTTTTCCTGAGTCAATTTTATACTTTCAATTTTATGAGCCAGAACTGCTTCATTTATGATAAATTTTTATGGTGATCATTTTGGGCTGTTTTGAGTTTTATTCTACATTATTTCTACTAGTAATATTCCACATAGATTGACTAAAAGATGATAATCTATATTCCTTCCTTTGTCAATTTTCTTCTAAAATAGTGAGCAATTCCTCTTACTTTAAGGTTGTTCTATTGTGCAGGATTTGTCTGTTGTATTGTGAATCTTCTGTATATACCTGCTCATTCTGTGTACCTTGTATTAACTGCTCGCACCACTAATTTTTCTGCTACCATGTCGTCTGATATAAGGTAATGGCTTTTGATGATGGAAAATTCCCTAAATTTCTGCGTGCTCCAAAGTACTTCTCTACACATTTCTTTTAAAAGGCAAACTGCAGCCCACAGTTCGTGTTTCAGGGACTGCAGAACATTTTTAAATCGTAAAAGGAGACATCTTGCTGTGTCTGTTGTTGTTGATCACTTCCTTCTGTCCTTCTTACTCTCTTGGTTGTTCTTTCATCCTCTGTCTCTGTATGTTTCTTTTATGGCTTCAAGCTCCCAACTCTGCCACGTCAATCTTCATCAACCCCTTAGAAATTCTTTCGTGCATTCATTCATTCATTTACTTGTTAAAAGTTTGTTATGTGATATACATTGTACCAGACGCTAGAATATCTGAAAAATAAGACATAACCCTAAACTTCCAGAGGATTATAATCTAATGGAGGTTGAGAGACTAATAAGGTACATAAAGTGATTGGCAAAAGACAAAAAAATTAGTTTAGCAATGCAGTATTTCTAACTCAGTAAGAAGGCTTAAATAGAAGAGCAGAGGACCAACGTCAGTCAGAAGTTATTCCTCTCCTTCTCCTTCCTGTGTTTTCACAATCCTTCTCTCTTTACTGTCTCCTTCTTCCAATCAATAAACAAGATAAGGTCTCTCCTGTCTCCCATTTCATTAAAACATCTCTCTTGACCCTAATTCTGTATTTACTACCCACACTTACATTTCTCTTTCCTTAAAATTCTCCTTGCAAAGTTCTCCAGTTTATTCCTTAACACACTCTGGTTCACTCCCCAGATGACTACTTCTCATACTTGACTTCAAGCACCTTAAGGAAACTCCCTAAGTCATTTCTAAGCTCTCAGTTTCAATGATTGCTCTTTAACATGGTGTTTGGTCTCTTGCCTGTGTCTGGTATGACTGATCACTCCGCCCCATTCTTCTGTACTCCTCTGGATTTTGAGACAACTTTCCCCTGGTTTTCCTTTTATCCCTTTGTTCTCTGTTTTCTTCATCAGCTCCTCTTAAATGCTACGGGTCCCCAGGATTCTGCTTCACTCTATATAACCTTTGTACAGTGTTACTAACAGGGAAAACTGCGGGGGAGGGGCAAGGGGGTGGGAGTCGGTGGAGGGAGTAACATGGGAACTCTATACTATCTGCTCAATTTTTCTGTAACTCTAAAACTGTTCTAAAGAATACAGTTTATTAATAATAATTTTAAAAGGCAATGGTTTAAAAACGCTAAGGCTAAAACAACTATAACATTTTATAGTTAAAATAATCCTTTGTTCTAAAAATTATTTTTCTGATATAGAGTCTGGGTAGGAAGAATCAGTTGTCTGAATTTCTATAAAGACTGTGAAAAACAAAACACATCAACTAATTAGAAAGATAACTATAGAAAATTTACTGTAATTAGGTCACATGTTTAGAACAATAATCTCTAATTGGATTTGTCAAAGTGTTCCTGCAGGTATTGATTTAATTCAATTCAATATACATTTATCGAACACTTGCTACATGAAAGGCCCTTGGTTTGGCACTGGGTAGTGGATATAAAAGCTGAAGAAGACACGGTTCCTGAAACTACAGAGATTAGCATCTGGAAGAGCATAAAAAACAATGCAGATACTCAAATGCATGGCAGATGTAAGTGAGAATGTGGGACAGGGAGAGGAGGTCATTCCAAGAAGAGACAACATTGGAAAAGTGCAAGGCATTCGGAAAGAATAATGAGAAGGTCAGTTCGGCTGGAGCATATGCTGTGACAGTCATGGGGCCTAGGAATGAAAAGAGTTGTAGGGCACTAGGGATATAGCACGACCAAAGACACACTTCTACAACACGACTCAGACCAAAGACTGAACCAACGGACAGGACGGCTGAGAGGACGGCAGGCAAGAGGCGGCATGGGCACAACAATAGCCTGGCTGGTGAACGGGGCCAGAACCATGGCTCTCTAGTGAGACTGGGAAAGAGGGGACATGTGGCTTTCAGTGTCCAGACTGCATTTTATGAGATTGTGCAAAACTCAGGGACTGCAATAGCAATAGGTGGTCCTAGTGATGAAGACCACGCCTCATATGTACTGATCCGAAGCATGTGCTGGCACCTGAGGGAAGAGACTGATACTGAAGGCTGCCTCTTCAGCTTGCTTGCGCTGATGCAAATCAGCTTACGTGCCTTTCATTCCCTCCGTCCTATTCTATAAAGCTTTTATGTTTTCCCTGATTATAAAAATAGTGCATGCTTAACATAAAATTGGGGCTATACATAAAATAAAATCCTTTTGATTTGTATAATCCACAGGTAACCACTATTATAATTCCCCCTCACTCATTATTTTTCTATGCATGAGGCACTGGGAAATAGTGCAGTTGGTTAGTTATGGAATACAATCTTAGTTATGTGCACTCTTATAGGTTAAACCTCATACTATTAATATGAGGCCAACACTGTACATAGAAGAAGCTGTTGTTTTGCACATCAGGATCTCCAGCTGCTTGTCGGAATGGCTGTGCTCTATTTCTAAAAAGCTCTTTTGTATAGACTTCATGATAGTGAACTGTGTTGCAATATATTTATATAATTAATATAATATAGTAATTTTTTGCTTTAAAAAATACAGCACAAAATGTGACGGTTTACCTTAACAGTAGACAATAAAGATGATAAGAATGTATGTAAGAAGCAGTCTAACTCCGAAATGTCTTATTCCTAAAGAAACAATGGATTTTTTAATAGTATGAAGTTTCTCATGCTGTAGCAGAACAGACTGTATATGTTGGGTTGGCCCCAAAGTTCGTTTGGGTCTTTCCGTAAGCTCTTATGGAAAAACCCGAACGAACTTTTGGGCCAACCCAATATTTTAGATTCACAAAAGTGCATATATTTGGCAAATTGGAATAAACACACACATACACATGCACACATCTGTATCCTGTTTCTTCTCTGAGTATGTTTCATATACAATTACATATTTTAAATGTTCTTTAATGGACAGTCATGTCAATCTGTTTAAAATTTAGCAATTCGTCAAGAGCCACGTCAAGTTTTGCCTCCACTATAAGTATTCAATGAGAGCCCGTTTATGACTTCTTGGGATTACAGTAATAGATCCTCTGAATGCCTTTACCAGTATCTAGCCTGTTCTCTTTCCAAATCACTTTGATGAAATGATTTCTCTCAAACGTGGCACCAATCATGTCACTCCCCAGCTCAGGAGACCTTCGACGGTTCCCCACTGGCTACGTGATCCCGGTCTGGTTTCACTAGTCCAGACTTTCCCCCCGTCATGCCATCTATATTCCCACCAAACGTAACCTCCTGTGCCTTTACTTCAACTCCCCCCACCTGGGATTCTAACATCACTCCGTGTTCCTTTCTACCTTGATGACAGTTATCTGTGTACACGTCTTTCCTCTGGATTAGGCTATAAACACTTTGAAGCCAGGATTTGCAATTTCAGTGCAGTGCAGTTAAGTGTAAATCAAAGTCACTGAAGACCAACTCTATTCCAGACACCAGGCAAGGTGTTAGGAGTAGAGAGTAAATAAGGCTCAATCCTCACCCTCAAGGATCTCACAGCCCAGAGAGGGAGACAACATGTAATAAATAACCTGATTCAAGGTACTCCATGAAATGGCAGGAATGCACAGGAGACACCATGCAGCACACAGGAAGGGATGGGCTCTGCCTGTACGGGCTGGGCCGTGATAGGTGATTTCTAAAGGAACAAGAGAGTGCCAGACAGCAGAGAAAGTACAGCACAGCATGGTATATTTAGGCCATTTTAGAAAGGTGGGGGAAGAGATGGACTTGCCTTTAGAGATACGAGGGTAAATACCACTAAGAGTCTTACAAAATATGACAGGAGGTTTAAAAACCAAATGCGATTTAACATCTCTTCCAAGGCTATTGGTTATTCTTCCAACTATTTATATTACTCTGCACTTCTCCATGTATAATTTTGTCTCTCTCCAACTAGAATGTAAACTTTTGGAAGGCAGAATTCATGTCCGCACTTCTTGAATGTCTCAAAGCCCTCAGTATGGGGTCTAGCACACAGTAGAAGTCTTACCAATCTTTTAAATTCACAATCCACCCTCATAGCTGTATGCTCAGTGCTTGAAGGGAATTCAAAACATCTGTTAGAAGAATGAACCAATGCTGAGTTAAGACAAAAACTGAAAGGACCAGCATATTTTGTGGCAATGTTCTGGATTAGTGATTTTGCCTCTAGAACAACTTTATTTGCTGTTAAAAAAGCAATTGAATGCAATTTGTTTCCAAATGTCATATTTTAGCATATTTGTGGTTGTCAATAACTGGGTAATCAGCAGTAAAATAACAAGTATGGATTTTCAGCTATGATAATTGGACTTGTCTCTCAGAATTGCTTGTATGTAACGATCGTTAATCAATGGATGACATTTCCTGCAGACTGGGAGGCCCTGTCTCGCCAGCCTCTGCTGGACAGGACTGTAATCTGTGGCCTGAAATGACATCTTCTCTATAGGGAGTAAATGTGGTGTGATGACCAACAGTGGTAGCTGAGTCAAAGAAATGGAAATGAAGGAGGAGTGAAGATGGAAAAGTTAGCATTGCTCTTTATCAAAGTTATGGCAAACCAGGGCTGGGCACCTTGTGTTTATTTGGGAGAGGAAATGAGAGATGTATGTGAGTGTGACTGTATGAATATGTTTGTTTGAATTGGGGAAGTAATAGGGGAAGAGGAGAGGTTCTTTTCTAGGATCCAGTCTGATGAGAAAAAGGGAAAAGAAAAGAGAAGTAAAGGCTGTAAATACTAAGGGAAAGCTAGGTAGCTATAAATATCTAAAAAAGAAGACTGTACGTGGTGCAGTCACAGGCTGCAGCAAAGAGGATCACATAAAAGAGACAATGGAGAAGATGAAGTAGAAAATCAGGGGTGTATTTAAGTCAAACACTCAGAAGCTTCTCTGCAGGTTTGTTTGACTCCTGATTGTTTTGCTGGGATGCTAACTCATGCTGCCTCCTGCATTCCACCTTAGTGGTGGTGGTGACAGTGAAATATATGTCTCATGTTGTCAGTTTTAACCCCTAAATGCCATTGCCTATAATTTTGCTCTTTAGTTCTAGGGTGTGGCTGTCAGTATCACTTGCCCAGAGATGACAGGAACCAAGAAAGCATCACCCAAGGGATGGTGAATGCCACAACAGCTTAGACAAAGCATATGCAGTCCTAGAAATGCTACATATTCTAAGTAACTGTGTCTAGGGAGAGGGGTGAAGATAGAACTATGCTCTAATAAAAACGTGAATCCCCAAAGTCAACTTTGCCCGAGACTCATAAATGATCTTATATTTAATTCATATTTCCTGTCCTTTTGTCTTGGAGACCTAACCTCTCCTGACCTACAATGATGAAGCAGGTCTCGGGAGGGACCTCCCTGGTGGTCCAGGGGTTAAGACTTTGCCTTCCAATGCAGGGGGTGTGGGTTCGATCCCTGGTCAGTTAAGATCCCACAGGCCTCGGGGCCAAAAAACCAAAACATAGAAAAACAGAAACAGGGCTTCCCTGGTGGCGCAGTGGTTGGGAGTCCGTCTGCCAATGCAGGGAATGCAGGTTTGTGCCCCGGTCCGGGAAGATCCCACAGGCCGCGGAGCGGCTGGGCCCATGAGCCATGGCCGCTGAGCCTGCGCGTCCGGAGCCTGTGCTCCGCAACTGGAGAGGCCACAACAGTGAGAGGCCCGTGTACCGCAAACAAAACAAAACAAACAAAAAAAACCCAGAAACAATATTGTAAAACGCAGGTCTCTTACATCAGTCTGGGTATGTCGCTGACAGCCACCGTCCCGTCCTGGGTCTCGCTCTCTCCATCTTCCTCCTCTTCATCACTGCTTTCCGACTCCTCACTCGAGGAGGAGTAATCCGTCACTTTCTTCAGTGGGCGGTTTGTTTCTTCAATCCGGAGTTCTCTTAATTCTTTGGCTAATGCCGTCAGATCCTACAAGAGAAAAGCGTGTCCAGCGTATATGAATTATAGAACGACCAAAGCGACGTCTCTCAGCAAGTCTCCGACTCAAGCAACAAGAAATAAACAAGAAAAAAAAGCTCTCTATAGAACTGTTACAAACATAGTTACTGCATGAAACCAAGAAAACGATGTTTGTAGCGCGGAGAAACTAGAAAAGAAAGATGAAATAAATTTAAACTTTGTTCACAACCAATTGCTAGACTGAGACTGTTCGGTTCTGAATCTGCATGTGTATATATGTGTATGTGCACTGTGTGTGTACACATATATACAAACACTGGGTTCACATTTTATTTTGGGAAGGTGAAGTTGGTCACCCACCCTCATAGTTAATTACCCACAGGATTAGAAATTACTCCCCAGTATTTTGAGACTCCTGCCCAAGCCATAGTCATGGACTTTCTCCTCTTATGATTGCTACTGTACCAAAATCTAGCATCAGTCACAGAACAGAGCAATTCCCAAGGTTCCAGCTGCTACAATGACTCATTTGGTGTGTCATCATTCCCTGGACAGCCGAGGCACCACATCAAATAATGGCCCACCCCAAAGCCCAGTGCCACTGAAATTTAGAGCCACAGAGCTGAGTTAATCAAGAGGAACAACAACAAAATAAAACAAACAAAAACAAACAAGAGTTCTCTTCCAGGACGATAGGTGTTTCATTGTCTTTTGTTTGATATTGCGTCACCTGGCAGAAACCCTGGCGGAGAATACTGAAATGAATGTGCAAACACCAAAAGGAAGAGGTAAACTTTCAGTTTTCCATGAGTATGATGAAACCTTTAGCCTTATGGATGTGATGAGGTGGTATTTAATCACCAGGCACATGGCAGGCGGTGTGCTGAAGATCTGACTACCTTTTATTGTACATGCTTTCAGAGCAATGCAGAGGGAAGCAGTTCTGCTAAAGCATGGCCGCTCTCATTTGCATGGTTAAACTGCCCTTGGCACACAGCATGCAAGTGAAGAAAAAGCAATTTGACATCAGTCTTACCATTTCTCCCTATATTAGTGACCCATGTGGGAATCAGAGCATTCAGTGAGAGACAGGGGATTAGGGAGAAAGAAACTCATTTGAAGATGCTAAATCCCACAGTTTTCTTATGGCCATATTCTCTCTTTATTTCAATCCAGAAATGTATTTGCCCAATTCACCTGATGTAAGGTTAGAGCAATATAGGTGATCTAAATGACATCTGATAATCTATCCTGATAGGTTAGAAGAAAAGTTGTGATAAATGTGTGTAATTAAATTATAAATATAATTTTATTTTGAGAAGACAACAGATCATCCTGTTTCTTTACTGGTGCCTATATGTGAGGCATGAATGTATTGGTTAAGACTAAGGACAGAAAATGCTGCAGGTTTTTTATTTGGTCTAGAAATTTAGAAAGTTCAAGGTGTTACGTGAAGCATTCATTTCTTTCTAATTTCATAAAAATCAAAGGGACAGCAATGACAACTTTTACATTTGTTCTGTAGTCATTTGAATTGAAGCCCTTGGAAAAGGGAAGCTTTTGAAAATTCAAATTGTGCATTTTCCACCCAAACATGCTCGCTGGGCTTTTACACACATGCACACACACATGGCCTCAATCTCAGTGGATATAGTTATCCCATCCATGAAAGTGAAAATAAAATTGTATTAAAAAGACTCAAACTGTTTAAATATAATGTACACCATGAATGAAGAGGAAAATTACCACACAGAATTTTAGGCAAATTTATTTCCGGTTTCTTTGGTGATGGGCCAAAATAAGAAAAGCTAATGCTCAGATTTCAGCTTTTTACTTCTTATTTCCTCTTGACAATTGCCAATGTTTATCTTTATCAAATTGACGAGAAAGTGAAGGGTATGCTACACTTGAGCACATTGGGAAAATACAGTTTAGATATTTGTTAAAACAATTAATGAAAAAGGACATTATAATCCTCCAAACCAATAAAATAATTAAAAATTATATAAATTTATTTTGTATTTTTCCTTCTCTATGTTAGGACCATGTATGTCTCATCAAATAATACAACTAGCATCTAAAATGTTACTTGTGATTAAAAAAATTTTTATTATAATTTAAAGAGAGAATATGGTTAAGAGAGTTTATTTCTAATGTCAGTAATTCTGAGTAAAATATAATAATATTAACTATGATTTATTTAAATTAATAATACATTTTCCCCATGGGTTGGTTTTCCTTATCACTGACATTTCAAAGCAAGACAAAGAAGATTTAAAAAAATCAAAACTATTTAGAAATATTTAGCTGGTCCAAAGTCCATTGATTTAAAGTAACTCTCACTTGTTAAAATCACCTAAATTTCTCCAAACACTGTATTTAGGAACACTTTTAAAGCTCTGACCTGCTTTATAATTTCACTTTTAATTAGAGGTTTGTTTTTTTTTTTTTTTTTTGGTTTCTGTGTTATTAAAAAGCTATCTTTCCTGAAACTTTAGAAATAATTGCAAATTCCTTTTAAGTTTAATTGGTAACAGCTTGGCAGGTGAGACATATATGAAAATCCCAAGGTACCAATAATGAGTAACTCAAAACTAATACCCCAGCCAAAGAAAATTAATCTTCCATTGCCCATAGTCTGTGTGTTTAGCTGAAGTTTTGTTCCTTATCCATCCACCCTGGAAAAACTTAGAATAGCAAAGTTATAGGAAAGAGACATGATCTAAAACTGACACCATTGTGTTCAGATCCATTTTCATATGTTTTATTTTCTGACAATACCAATCTTCTCCATATAATGAGTTTTTGTGGTAATTTATTGCTTGACTGTCTCAAGCCTGGAGCTAAAAAGTATTAAAAAGAGGAAAAAGTGCTATTTACAATAAAAATATTTGAGAATGTATAACTGAAAAAGAAATATGACAAAATGTTAAGCTTTTTGACTACAGAGTAAAGATAGTTAAGGGGCTCTCACCCAAAGGTTTGTTTCATGTAACACTTTTTAGAATCAACTTGATATAATTTTTCTTTCAAAAAGGCTTATTTAATCTGACAATTATGCATACTCTGCTTTAAAAGGTGCTCTTTTGGGTATCTTTTTAAAAACAATATAGTTTATGCAAATTTTAGTTCAATTTTTTTAAACTATTAAAATAATAGTTAAAGGTTTTAAAGTTGTTTTTTTCTTTACATATTAAAATAATTCATTTCCTTTTTAGGAAATCTAAAGATATGACTTGGGGAAGTCAATTGACTTCGAATCTTCAACTGAGGGAAAAAAGGTTTGTTCCAGTTCTGTCCAGTCTATGGATGTGCTCTGGAATTTGTCAGATTTCTACATACAATAAAAAAGTGGTGGTAAAGCCAGTGTTTGCTTACGTATCTAATCTTCATGACATCTATTTAATTGTGCTAAAGTAAAAAGAATATTTATTCTGGAGGGTTGTATTAAATAATCACAGACTACGCTGTACAATCTCATGTTCCATAGGAAGGAATGCCAAATGCATGGACACTCCCCCAGACTGACTTTTATGGAACTCAAATAATTAAATTAGCAATAACAAGCAATATGTTTTTGGCATTTTAAAACCGCTCATTTCAAACTCGGGTTATCTAAATGGCTTATCAGTCACGGTGGATGGAAGCCATCTTAAAACCTAGGAATGGAGATGGGAGAGAGATTTAACTCAAGGTTTTTTGACTGTGGCACTACTGCCATTTGGGGTGGATAAGCCTCTATTGTAGGTTGTTTTCCTGTGCACTGTAGGTTGTTTAGCAGCAGCTCTCCGCTCTACACACAAGACGCCAGCAGCACCGCTTCCCGCCTCCAAGTTGTGACAACCAAACTGACTCCAGACTTTCCCAAATGTCTCCTAAGGGAAGGGGAGTTGCGGGGGGGATACCCATCCCTGGTTGAGGACCACTGGGTTAGGCAGAACCAAGGAGTCCTGTGTTTTGGATCAGTGATACTCAAGGGGTAGGGTTAGAAGAATCATGTGGAGGGCTTTTTCCAGTCATCCATGGCTCTAGAGATTTTGGTGTACAGCTTACACCCCCTCAATTATTTGTACCTCTGTTGCCTACCTCTCATCTCTGTCCAGTGTGCTAGAGTATATCCTGAAATAAATAAAGCAATTTTTAAAAGCCTAAAATATCCTGGGTTAACCAGATGAAATCCACGAGAGCCCTTTCCCTCATGACAGCCACCGCCAAGCTAATTTCTGGACTCATAAGAGGAAACCTTGAGCTGTGCACACACACGACCATTTTATTGGCAGCCTGAGCACCAGAACCGTTTGGTAGAAAACTGATAAAATTTGTGATAATCCCTGAAGGCTGTAGCACAGAGCAATTAAAAACATTTCCCTTTTTTCTTTCTATAATGCCATCCACACACTGTAGACATGTAGAATCTTTTTTTTATATATAAGCAATAATTCTTTAACTATGATAATGACTTTCTAAATCACTCTGAGTGGTGAGGCGGTCATAATTCTGAAAAAGTGATGCTTTTCGGTAAAGATCAGACACATAGAAACGTGCTTCTTCCACCAGAATAGCTCCACGCCTCAGGCCCTGGCTTTACGTAGCGCTTCACACTTCAGAAAATGCTCCCGCACTCATGATCTTGAGTGAACCTAAACAATCTTGTGAGCGAGGAAAGGCAGGTGTTTTTATCCCCATTTTACAGATGAAACTGGCCCAGAGAGTTTGTGAGACTGGCCCCTCCAGTTATTTATTGGGGGAGCCAGAATCTGAAGGCAGCTTGTTCACTCCCAAAGCCTGTGCTTTTTCTACATCATTTCAGAAAAACGGTGCTCAGCCTTAAAGCCATAATGCTAGCCTTCAGATTCCATGCGGTTAGGACTCTTTGCAGAAGGCCTCTCTCTTCCAAAACAACTCCACTACGCTGTATTCATGCAGGTCTGACAAACAGCAGTGAGGCAGTCATCCTTCTTAGCAAGCTACTTAAGATTGGCAAAGCCATATATTTTTCTAATGGAAAAATGTCACCACAGATAAGGAAATCAAGTTACTTAACTCGCCAGGATTCATTAACTAAAGTTGACGTTGCTGCTGACGCTGTAGTTAATGTCCCACAAATTAATCTAACAATACCCGGTAACTCCTTGTTCACCAATCACACACTATAAATGGGGACGACCCTAGAATGATGTCTCTTTTCTTTGTTAGTAAAACTGCCATCCCCTAGCAAGGCTGGCGAGTGCAGGTTAAAAGCTCAGGCTTTGCTACTGGAAGATACTAGGATGAGAAACAGTGCCAATAACAAGGCACCGATGCTTATCTTTAGCTAGACTGGAACGCTGGAAAAGTGACATTTTGGCTAGAAGGAAGGTCTCTGGAGCTATACACAGTGAGGGGCTCAGGCTGGCTTCTGTGAAAGGGCTCTCCTCTCAGCAGGTCACTCCAAAGGAATGAACTTTCATCTGTGATCCAGTTGGCCACCTTTCTGAATATCAGCCTCAGGAAGTCAGTTTATATTTACATCTTGTGAAAGCATGACCAAGCAAATAGGTAATACTAACCTCATCTATAGCTTTCTTATAGCTCTGAGATAAGAGGAAACCAATCCAGAAGAATCCACATGAGGGGGAAAAGCCGGAAGAAAGGCAGCAGGTTAGACACAAAATGGAAATTGTTAGTACACAACTGATAAATGCAAAAAGGGCAAGAAGAACCTCAACCCAGAATGGTGTGAATGCCCTTCATTGTTACCCTCACTGTACTTCCTTACTTTAAAATGTAAAAAAATAAAGTAAACGAAAACATCTTCACATCCATTTCACAGAAAAGATTCTTGGAAAATTTAAATAAAATAAGTATATAATAACTCATTCCAAATTAATTTTCAAATTTCCACCTCCATCCTCTTATTTCTTTCTTCAAGGCTATTTGGGGTCTGACGTGTTACAGCAATGAAGCTAGATTTCAGGTTGTCAGCCCCCTATCAGACCATGCTTATCAAGTTTTGGTCTAGAATATACAGTCCTAGAGCAGCAGAAATGCAGCAGAAAAATTGTAATATT